>NC_052068.1:10472435-10786602 GCF_015852505.1 Tachyglossus aculeatus
AATAGTATTTACTGAGGGCTAACTCTGTGCTAGGCACTATACTAAGCACTTGGGAGAGTACAGTAGAATTAGTAGACATGAAACTCCAAATTTTTTTTAAAAGCATTTGTTAAACGCTCACTATATACCAGGCACCGTACTAAGCGCTGGGGTGGACTCAAGCCAATCAAGTTGGACACAGTCTCTGTCCCACATGGGGTTCACATCTTAATCCTCATTTTACAGTTGAGGTAACTGAAGCAGATAGAAGTGAAGTGACTTGTCCATGGTCACAGAGCAGACAAGTGGCAGAGTCAGGTTTAGAACCGAGGTCCTTCTGATTCTCTACTACACCATGCTGATTCTCTACAAATTACCCCATGACTTTCCCTTCCTGAATATTCATCATCATCATCAATCGTATTTATTGAGCGCTTACTGTGTGCAGAGCACTGTACTAAGCTCTTGGGAAGTACAAATTGGCAACATATAGAGACAGTCCCTACCCAACAGTGGGCTCACAGTCTAAAAGGGGGAGACAAAACCAAACATACTAACAAAATAAAATAAATGGAATAGATATGTACAAGTAAAATAAATAAATAGAGTAATAAATATGTACAAACATACATAGAGTTGAAGCTCCCATGGGCAGAGAATACATCTTAGACTTCTGTATTTCTTGATAAGTGCCAAGGACAGCACATTGTAGGAGCTCAACAAACATCTTACATTACTTTGTACATCTGCAGTTACAGTTACACTTATGATTATCATCTGTTTTATTTTTGTAAGTCTTTTGCTTCTGTCTCACCCTTGCAATTTGATTTCACTTCCTCTTTATATATTCCCCAGGGCTCTGTGTGGCATTCAAATCACTGTACTGTGCACTGATTTATGAGAAGCAGCGTGGGCTAGTGGCTAGAGCCCAAGCCAGGGAGTCAGAAGGACCTGGGTTCTAATCCCAGCTCCGCCACTTGTTCATTCATTCATTCTTTCATTCATTCATGGGGGAAGCAGCGTGGCTCAGGGGAAAGAGCACGGGCTTTGAGTCAGAGGTCATCAGTTCAAATCCCGGCTTTGCCACTTGTCAGCTGTGTGACTTTGGGCAAGTCACTTCACTTCTCTGTATATATATCTATATATATGTATATATGTTTGTATGTATTTATTACTCTATTTTATTTGTACATATTTATTCTAATTATTTTATTTTGTTAATATGTTTTGTTTTGTTCTCTGTCTCCCCCTTCTAGACTGTGAGCCCACTGTTGGGTAGGGACCATCTCTATATGTTGCCAACTTGTACTTCCCAAGCACTTAGTACAGTGCTCTGCACACAGTAAGCGCTCAATAAATACGATTGAATGAATGAATTCTCTGTGCCTCAGTTACGTCATCTGTAAAATGGGGATTAAAACTGTGAGCCCCACGTGGGACAACCTGATAATCTTGTGTCTATCCCAGTGCTTAGAGCAGTGCTTTGCACATAGTAAGTGCTTAATAAATGCCATTATTATTATTATTATTCAATTCTATTTATTAAGTGCTTACTGTATGCAGAACACTGTATTAAGTGCTTGGGAAAGTACAATACATCAATAAAGAGTGAAAGTTCCCTGTTCACAAGGAGCTCACAGTCTAGAAGGGTGGAGACAGACATCAATACAAATAAACAGACATCAGTATAAATAAATAAAATTATAACTATATGCATAAGTGCTGTGGAGCTGGGAGGTGGGGGAAGAGCAAAGGGAGCAAATCAGGGGACACAGAAGGGAGTGGGAGATGAGGAAAAGTGGAGCTTAATCTGGGAAGGCCTCTTGGAGGAGATGGGCCTTCAGTAAGGCTTTGAAGTGGGGGAGAGTCATTATCTGGTGGATTTGAGGAGGGAGGGGGTTCCAGGCTAGAGGTGGGACGTGGGCCAGGGGTTGGTGATGAGAAAGGCGAGATGGAAGAAGAGTGAAAAGGTTAGTACCAGAGGAGAAAAGTGTGTGGGCTGAGTTGTTGGTGAGGTAGGAGGGGGCAAGGTGATGGAGAGCTTTAAAGCCAGTGGTGAGGAGCTTTTGTTTGATACGGAGATGGATAGGCAACCACTGGAGATTTTTGAGGAAGGTGGGGTGACATATCCTGAATGTTTCTGTAGAAAGATGATCTTGGCAGGGGAGTGAAGTATGGACTGCAATGAGCAGAGGCAGGAGGTTGGGAGGTCAGAAAGGAGGCTGATGCAGTTATCTAGGTGGGATAGGGCGAGTAATGTATTAACATGCTAGCAGTTTAGATGGAGAGGAAAGGGTAGATTTTAGTGATGCTGTGAAGGTGAGACCGGCAGGATTTGGTGGCAGATTGAATATGTGGGTTGAATGAGAGAGAGGAGTCAAGGATAATGCCAAGGTTATGGACTTGTGAGACAGGAAGGATGGTAGTGCCATCTACAGTGATGGGAAAGTATGGGAAAGGAAAAGGTTTGGATGGGAAGATTAGGAGCTCTGTTTTGGACATGTTAAATTTGAGGTTCAAGGAGGACATCCAAGTAGAGATGTCTTGAAGGCAGGAGGAGATACGAGCCTCCTCACCCTGGGATTCAAGGCTCTCCATGACCTCGCCCCCTCCTACCTCACCTCCCTTCTCTCCTTCTACAGCCCAGCCCGCACCCTCCGCTCCTCCGCCGCTAATCTCCTCACCGTACCTCGTTCTCGCCTGTCCCGCCATCGACCCCCAGCCCACGTCATCCCCCGGGCCTGGAATGCCCTCCCTCTGCCCATCCGCCAAGCTAGCTCTCTTCCTCCCTTCAAGGCCCTGCTGAGAGCTCACCTCCTCCAGGAGGCCTTCCCAGACTGAGCCCCTTCCTTCCTCTCCCCCTCGTCCCCCTCTCCATCCCCCCCATCTTACCTCCTTCCCTTCCCCACAGCACCTGTATATATGAATATATGTACATATTTATTACTCTATTTATTTATTTATTTATTTATTTTACTTGTACATATCTATTCTATTTATTTTATTTTGTTAGTATGTTTGGTTTTGTTCTCTGTCTCCCCCTTTTAGATTGTGAGCCCACTGTTGGGTAGGGACTGTCTCTATATGTTGCCAATTTGTACTTCCCAAGCGCTTAGTACAGTGCTCTGCACATAGTAAGCGCTCAATAAATACGATTGATGATGATGATGATGATGATGAGAGAGAGATCAGAGAGATCACTTGTCTGCTGTGCGACCTTGGGCAACTCACTTCACTTCTCTGGGCCTCGGTTACCTCATCTGTAAAATTTGGGTTAAGACTGTGAGCCCCATGTAGGACATGGGCAGTGTCCAATCTGATTAGCTTGTATCTACCCCAGTGCTTGGTACAGTGTCTGCCATGTAGTGCTTAACAAATAACATTTTAAAAAAACCAGGAGATTGATGGTGTGCAAAAAGGCAGCAGTGTGCCATAGTGGTTAGAGCATGGGCCTGGGATGCAGGAGGTCATGGGTTATAATCCCTGCTTTGCCACTTGTCTGCTGTATGACCTTGGACAAGTCACTTAACTTCTCTGTGCCTCAGTTACCTCATCTGTAAAATGGGGATTGAGATCATGAGCTCCATGTGGGACAAGGGACTGTGTCCCACCTGATTTTCTTGCATCCATCCCAGTGCTTAGTATAGTGCCTGGCGCATAGTAAGTGTTTAACAAATACCATAATTATTATTATTATTATTATTATGTGGTTTCATGCTGTGTAAATCATTCATTCAATCATTCATTCATTATTCAATCAATCATTATTCAATCATTCATTCATTCAATTGTATTTATTGGTTGCTTACTGTGTGCAGAGCACTGTACTAAGCGCTTGGGAAGTACTGGTTGGCAACATATAGAGACAGTCCCTACCCAACAATGGGCTCACAGTCTAGAAGGGGGATACAGACGACAAAACGAAACATGTGGACAGGTGTCAAGTCGACAGAACAAATAGAATTAAAGCTAAATGCATATCATTAACAAAATAAATAGAACAGTAAATATATACAAGTAAAATAAATAGAGTAATAAATCTGTAATAATAATAATAATTATGGCATTTATTAAGCGCTTACTATGTGCAAAACACTGTTCTAAGCACTGGGGAGGTTACAAGGTGATCAGGTTGTCCCACTGCGGGCTCACAGTCTTAATCCCCATTTTACAGATGAGGTAACTGAGGCCCAGAGAAGTTAAGTGACTTGCCCAAAGTCACACCTGACAATTGGTGGAGCCGGGGTTTGAACTCATGACCTCTGACTCCAAAGCCCGTGCTCTTTCCACTGAGCCATGCTGCTTCTCAACATACACAAACATATATACAGGTGCTGTGGGGAGGGGAGGGAGGTAGGGTGGGGGCATGGGGAGGAGGTGAGGAAAAAGGGGGCTTAGTCTGGCAAGGCCTCTTGGAGGAGTTGAGCTCTCAGTAGGAGTATTTACTGTCAAAGGTTTGAAAAACAGCACTCTCCTTTTCCTTGGCTAATCGTACCATGATGATTGCTCTCATTTAGGGCTACCTTGTGGCATTTCAACACTAGCACAGGGAAGGACATCTAATGTCCTATTTTGTGGGCTGGGAGCTTGGGGAGACTTTTGTTGGGTGGAAACTTTGGAAATCCATATCCATGGAAAATCAGCCACCCAAAGAGGACTCACCAGCATAGCCAACAGGCTTCTGAGCTTCCTCACAGTAATTAGCTTTGCTGGAGATAGGGATCACTGTGCTCTAGAAAACTGTAGTTCAGCAGATAAACAGCTTTAATAAAGGACAATGCGAACCGTGGGACAACTTTAGTCTCTTAGCCAATAGAACATAGGCCTGGCAATTTTTTTCAGTGTGGAGACCCATCAAAGCCTTTAAAAAATGGCAAACCTCTGCCTTCTGCTCCATTACACATCTCGTTTTCCATGTTGCCTCACATTTGGATAGCTTTGCCCAGTCATTTTAAAGATAAACCAAGTTAATCCAGAGGGGATCAAAGAAGCTTCTGATTGATTGTTATGGGCAAGGAATGTGTCTGCTAATTTGGTTGTATTATACTCCCCTATGTGCTTAGTATAGTGCTTGGCCCACAGTAAGTGCTCAGTAAATATGAATGATGGATTAATTAATTAAGGTTAAACTCCTGTGCAACCTAGAGCAAGTGGCTTAACTTCTCTGTGCCTCTGTTCCCTCATCTGTAGAATGGGGATTGAGACTGGGAGCCCTATGTATGTGGGACAGGGACTGTGTCCAACCCAATTATCTTGAATCTAACCCCACGCTTAGTACAGTGCCTGGCACAGAATAAGCACTTAACAAATACCACTAATTATTATTATTATTAGTAGTAGTAGTAGTAGTAGTAGTAGTCGTAGTATGATAATTGAATAATGGAAGAAGCTTGGACTCTTTAGTCTGGAAAGACAAAGGCTGAGATGGATGACAATTGAAATCTGCGGAATTTTGAAGGGTGTGGTAGGAGAAACATGAAATTGTTGATGACGAATATATTTATTAAGCGCTTACTATATGCCAAGCAGTGTCAAACACTGTTCTTATGATTTATGATTTAAGATGGTGTTTGTTAAGCGCTTACTATGTGCCAGGTACTGTACTAATCACTGGGGTGGATTCAAGCAAATCGAGTTGGACAATGTCCCTGTCCCACGAAGGACTCACAGTTTCAATCCCCATTTTACAGATGAGGGGACTGAGGCCCAGAAAAGTGAAGTGATTAGTCCAAGGTCACACAGCAGACAAGTGGCAGAGTCAGGATTAGAATCCATGACCTTCTGACTCCCAGGCTCAGGCTCTCATCACTAGGCCATGGTGCATCTCCAAGCACTGGGGTAGGAACAGGTCAGTTGGGTCGGACAAGTCCCTATCCCACGTGGGGCTCATAATCTAAGTAGAAGGAAGAATAGGTATTGAAACAGAGGCACAGAGAAGTCAAGTGACTTGCCCAGGGTCACACAACAAGCATTTGGCAGAGCCAGGATTAGAACCCATTCCCTCCGACTCCAAGACCTGGGCACTTTCCACTAGGTCATGCTGCTTCACCTGTTTGTTTTAAACCTACTGCTTTCCAGCTTCAATGCGTTCCCTTTTCTACATTGATGAATATAGATAATGATAGCTTATAGTTAATAATAATAATAATAATGGCATTTGTTAAGCGCTTACTATGTGTGAAGCACTGTTCTAAGTTCTGGGGGGATACAAGTGATCAGGTTGTCCCATGTGGGTCTCACAGTCTTAATCCTCATTTTACAGATGAGGTCACTGAGGCTCAGAGAAGTTAAGTGACTTGCCCAAGGTCACACAGCAGACATGTGGTGGAGCCGGGATTAGAACCCATGACCTCTAACTCCCAAGCCCCTGCTCCTTCCACTGAGCCACACATTATTATTGTCCTCTAGTCCTTGGTGAACCTTTAGAGACTTTTCCTCCACAATATCTCTCCCTCATTTTAGTGGGGAGATGACAACCAGCAGGTTTACATAACAATAATGATGGCATTTGTTAAGCGCTTACTATGTGTGAAGCACTGTTCTAAACACTGAGCACTATTTACATGTTGAGTTACACTGCATGCACTGCCACATATGTTTTCCCAGAAATTTGTGTTCTCTGCCTGAATGCAGCAAGTGCTCACCTAGTGGCAAAAACACAAGCTTGGGAGTCAGAGGACATGGGTTCTAATCCTGGCTCCACCACTTGTCTGTTGTGTGACTCTGGGAAAGTCCCTTACCTTCTCTGTGCCTCAGTTACCTTATTTGTAAAATGGTGATTAAGACTGTGAGCCCCACCTGGGACAACCTGATTACTTTGTATCTACCAGTGCTTAGAACAGTGTTTGGCACATAGTAAGCTCTTAACAAATACTATAATTATTACCATAATTATTATCAATAAATACCATAGGTTGATTGGTTAAAGTATTCCAAGTTCCATAATTATTATTGTTATTATATTCTATTTAAAGAAATGTGCTATTTTGGGAAAACTAATCATTAACACCTCTTCTGTAAGTTCAAAATGAATTTGTCTTCCTTTTATTGGTTACCATTCTCCTATTCTTTCCCCTTTTCCCCTGTAACCTCCTCCAATAAAATTGATATATTCATTATTCCTGTGTTGACCCCACATACCCAGATATCTTCTCAGTCAAAGAGAGAATTCATGTTCATATCAAGTACTTTGCAAGAGTAAAGTGTTATTTAATGCTAAACAGTTCACTCTAATCATTTCCATTTGAAATAATCTGCTGGCTGAATTATTAAGGGCTGACAGAACTGATTCTCTGCATAACAAAAAATCTGCTAATGATTTTACAAAGTCATAATAGATTCTTATTATGTGCTTCTAATGGAATTGTTTGTTAAACCTTTTTATTAAATTTTACCAAAGGCATGTGAAGATATCTACAATAACTTTCCTATTTGCCGTTTATTGTTAATGGTACATTTCTGCTCGAATCATCATCATCATCATCATCAATCGTATTTATTGAGCGCTTACTGCCATTCTGTGTTAAAATCTGCCCTCCAATCCAGCATAAAGCAAAAGAAAGTATAGCAATTTCCACAGGAAAATGCAAAATGATTGTATTCATTGTCACTGAATATTTTATTTATATTTCTTGATATCAATCTCCAAAATTGAATTTTCAAATACTTTCTTAGTGCAGTGTTTCATTGACAATCAACATTTTTAAGTATAGAAATGTTCTCCTTGTCTCATTCTTCACCACTTCAAAGTATCTTTGCTTTATTTTTCCTCTGTATCTATCCCCTCTTTTTCAAAGAATGTCATTCATTGTGGGGAAGTAATGGGAGAGTGTGGCTAAATAGTCACAATCTATGGTATTTCTGATTGCCTCCTGTATGCAGAGCACTATACAAGACCTTGGATAGGGACCGTCTCTATATGTTGCCGACCTGTACTTCCCAAGCACTTAGTACAGTGTTCTGCACATAGTAAGCGCTCAATAAATACGATTGAATGAATGAATAGAATTATTATTATTATTATTAATAATAATAATAATGGTATTTCTTAAGCACTTACTATTTCCCAAGCACTGTACTAAGCACTGGGGTAGATACAGGATCTCTGTCAATTCTATGGTGTTTCCAGTGACAATGTATGGATCCAAAAGCTGGACAGTGAAAAAACAGGATAGAAAGAACATCAATTCTTTTGAAATGTGGTGTTGGAGAAGGCTTTAGTGTATACCAAGGATTGCCTGAAAAACAAACAAATGGATTTTGGAGCAAATTAAAACGAAGTGGTCTTTGGAAGACCAAATGAGTCAACTTAAATTAGCATATTTTGGACACGTCATCAGGAGGACTAATTCTCTGGAGAAGACACTAATCCTAGGAAAAGTCCAGGGAAAACATGGAAAAGGCAGACCAGCAGCTAGATAATGATGGTGTTTGTTAAGCGCTATGTGCAAAGCACTGTTCTAAGCACTGGGGAGGTTACAAGGTGATCAGGTTGTCCCACAGGGGGCTCACAGTTTTAATACCCATTTTACAGATGAGGTAACTGAGGCCCAGAGAAGTTAAGTGACTTGCCCAAAGTCACACAGCTGACAGTTGGCAGGGCCGGGATTTGAATCCACGATCTCTGACTCCAAAGCCCGTGCTCTTTCCACTGAGCCACACTGCTTCTCTAGATGATTAGAGACCACAACAATGATAATGGAAGAAATGTTAGGAAGGTTGGAGATAATGGTAGAGCTCAGGATGTTCTGGAGAAAGTATATCCATGGAGTTGTGATGAATTGGAAACAACTTGGCAGCACTTAATAATAATAATGATATAAGATAGGTCCTACATTGAGCTCACTATCTAAGTAGGAGAGAGAACAAGTATTGAATGCCAATTTTACAGATGAAAAAAATAAGGCACAGAGAAGTTAAGTGGGTTGCCCGGATCACATAGCAGGTTTGTGGTGGAGTTGGTAGACATTCTCTCTGCCTTCAAGGAGTTTATAATCTCCTAGGATTGTACTAAGCCCTTGGGAGAATACAATACAGTTAGTAAACATACTCCCTGCCTTCAAGGAGCTAACTTTCTAGCAGGGACTGTAATAATAGTAATAATAATAATTATGGCATTTGTTAAGCGCTTACGATGTGCCAGACATTGTACTAAGCACTGGGGTGGATACAAGCAAATAAGGTTGGACACAATCCCTATCCCAGTTGGGGCTCCTAGTCTCAATCCCCATTTAACAATTGAGATAACTGAGGCCCAGAGAAGTGAAGTGACTTGCCCATGGTCACACAGCAGACAAGTGGCAGAGCCAGAATTAGAACTCATGACCTTCTCACTCCCAGGCCCGGACTCTATCCACTAGGCCATGCTGCTTCACTGGGGAGGACGTAAGAGACAACAGCTCGTGTCCTCAAGGCATAGAACGAGTTGAACGAGTTGTCTACACGCGCTGCCTAGAATTCCTCAACAACAACTCTCTCCTCGACCCCCTCCAGTCTGGCTTCCGTCCCCTTCATTCCACGGAAACTGCGCTCTCAAAGGTCACCAATGACCTCCTGCTTGCCAAATCCAACGGCTCATACTCTGTCCTAATCCTCCTCGACCTCTCAGCTGCCTTTGACACTGTGGACCACCCCCTTCTCCTCAACACGTTATCTGACCTTGGCTTCACAGACTCCGTCCTCTCCTGGTTCTCCTCTTACCTCTCTGGTCGTTCTTTCTCAGTCTCTTTTGCAGGCTCCTCCTCCCCCTCCCATCCTCTTACTGTGGGAGTTCCCCAAGGTTCAGTGCTTGGTCCCCTTCTGTTCTCAATCTACACTCACTCCCTTGGTGACCTCATTCGCTCCCACGGCTTCAACTATCACCTCTACGCTGATGACACCCAGATCTACATCTCTGCCCCTGCTCTCTCCCCCTCCCTCCAGGCTCGCATCTCCTCCTGCCTTCAGGACATCTCCATCTGGATGTCCGCCCGCCACCTAAAGCTCAACATGTCAAAGACTGAGCTCCTTGTCTTCCCTCCCAAACCTTGTCCTCTCCCTGACTTTCCCATCTCTGTTGACGGCACTACCATCCTTCCCGTCTCACAAGCCCGCAACCTTGGTGTCATCCTCGACTCCGCTCTCTCATTCACCCCTCACATCCAAGCCGTCACCAAAACCTGCCGGTCTCAGCTCCGCAACATTGCCAAGATCCGCCCTTTCCTCTCCATCCAAACCGCTACCCTGCTAATTCAAGCTCTCATCCTATCCCGTCTGGACTACTGCACTAGCCTTCTCTCTGATCTCCCATCCTCGTGTCTCTCTCCACTTCAATCCATACTTCATGCTGCTGCCCGGATTATCTTTGTCCAGAAACGCTCTGGACATATCACTCCCCTCCTCAAAAACCTCCAATGGCTACCGATCAATCTGCGCATCAGGCAGAAACTCCTCACCCTGGGCTTCAAGGCTCTCCATCACCTCGCCCCCTCCTACCTCACCTCCCTTCTCTCCTTCTACTGCCCAGCCCGCACCCTCCGCTCCTCCACCACTAATCTCCTCACTGTACCTCGCTCTCGCCTGTCCCGCCATCGACCCCCGGCCCACGTCATCCCCCGGGCCTGGAATGCCCTCCCTCTGCCCATCCGCCAAGCTAGCTCTCTTCCTCCCTTCAAGGCCCTGCTGAGAGCTCACCTCCTCCAGGAGGCCTTCCCAGACTGAGCCCCTTCTTTCCTCTCCCCCTCGTCCCCCTCTCCATCCCCGTCTTACCTCCTTCCCTTCCCCACAGCACCTGTATATATGTATATATGGTTGTACATATTTATTACTCTGTTTATTTATTTATTTATTTTACTTGTACATTTCTATCCTACTTATTTTATTTTGTTGGTATGTTTGGTTCTGTTCTCTGTCTCCCCCTTTTAGACTGTGAGCCCACTATCGGGTAGGGACTGTCTCTATGTGATGCCAATTTGTACTTCCCAAGCGCTTAGTACAGTGCTCTGCACATAGTAAGCGCTCAATAAATACGATTGATTGATTGATTGATAGAAATGGATGTTTCCTTTGCCCTCCAAAGCCCCTGTATAACAGTGATAGTATTTGTTAAGCACTTACTATGTGCCAAGCACTGTTCTATGCACTGATAATGTTGGTATTTGTTAGGCACTTACTATGTGCCAAGTACTGGACTAGATACAAGGTTATCAGGTTGTACCACGTGGGGCTCACAGTCTTAATCCCCACTCAGATGAAGTAACTAAGGCACAGAGAAGTTAAGTGACTTGCCCAAAGTCACACAGCTGACAAGTGGCAGAGTCGGGATTAGAACTTATGACTTCTGACTCCCAAGCGTAGGCTCTTTCCACTAAGCCATGCTGTATCTGCTCCTGATCATGTGTTTGAAGGCCGCTTCGTGCTACTGAATTGCACTTTTGTGTGTTCTTTCAAAGCTGTATTAAAAGAGTGAGTATCATGGACAGGTGCAAACCAAATTGTTAGTTGCTGGTTTTCCAAAATGGCACTCCTTATGTTCCTTTGAGTCTTTTGTCCTTACTAGACTGCCACTCATTATAAATGTCTAAAAATAGTCTTCATCAGAGAGCAGGCATCCGGAGTGCATTGTTTGGTCTGTAAATAAACTGCCGGCTAAAATGCCTTCGCTTGTTCGTTAATGAGTTTAGCATACATGGCCATCTTTGTTCACCAAATGTCTCTTTGTTAAGTTGTTCTGAAGGAGGACAAGGGAGGAAAAGATGAAGGTGGTGGTCACTGTCGTGTTGCTAGTTGAAATGATAAAACTTTTGGGGACTTCTTGGCTAACAGACTCTTCATTTGTAAAATTTCTGAAGAACATTTCCTGTGCTCAGACACTCCCCTCTAAGATGGGGGGGGGGGTGTGTGTGTGTGTGTGTGTGTGTGTGTGTGTGTGTGTGTGTGTGTGTGTGTGTGTGTGTGTGTGTGTGTGTGTGTGTGTGTGTGTGTGTGTGTGTGTGTGTGTGTGTGTGTGGCATTTTTGGGCAGGGAATGTGTCTGTTACATTGTTGTACTGTACTCTCCCTAGCTCTGTGTGCTCTGCATACAGTAAGTGCTTAATAAATACAATTGATTTGTTATGTGCTTACTATGTGCCAGACACTGTATTAAATGCTGGGGTAGGTTCAAGCATAACAGGTTGGACACAGTCTTTGTATAATAATACTAATAATTAGGGTTTTGGTTAGGCACTTACTACGTGCCAGGCACTGTACTAAGCGCTGGGGTGGATACCAGCAAATCGGATTGGACATAGTCCCACATGGGGCTCACAGTGTTATTCCCCATTTTACAGAAGAAGGACTTTAGGCACAGAGACATGAAGTGACTTGCCTAAAGTCTCACAGCAGACAAGGGGCAGAGCAAGGATTAGAACCCCGCGGTTGCCCGTTCAAAAACTCCTCACCATTGGCTTTAAAGTGGTCCATCACCTTGCCCCCTCCTACCTCACCTCCTTACTCTCCTACGACAACCCAGCGCGCCCGCTTTTCTCCTCTAACACCAACCTTCTCACTATGCCTCCATTTCGTCTATTTCTCCTCCAACCTCTTGCCAGTATCCTCCCTCTGGCCTGGAACGCCCTTCCTCCTCAAATCCAACAGACAACTACTCTCCCCACCTTCAAAGTCTTATTGAAGGACCATCTCCTCCAAGAGGCTTTCCCTAAGCCCCCGTTTTTCACTTCTCCCACTCCTGCATCACTCCGACTTGCTCTCTTTCTTCATCCCCACTCCCAGGCCCAAAGCACTTATGTATATATCTGTAATTTATTATTTTTATTAATGTCTGGCTCCCCCTCTAGATTGTAAGCTCGTTGTGGGCAGGAAATGCATCTCTTTATTGTAATATTGCATTTGCCCAAAAGCTTAGGACAGTGATCTGCACACTGTAAGCGCTTAATAAATACAAATGAATGAGGGAGTGAAAGAATGATTGAAAGGTCATTCTGATGCCCAATAATAATAATAGCATTTATTAAGTGCTTACTATGTGCAAAGCACTGTTCTAACCTCTGGGGAGGTTAGAAGGTGATCAGGTTGTCCCACATGGGGCTCACAGTCTTAATCCCCATTTTACAGATGAGGTAACTGAGGCACAGAGAAGTTAAGTGATTTGCCCAAGTCACACAGCTGACAATTGGCAGAGCAGGGATTTGAACCCATGACCTCTGACTCCAAAGCCCGGGCTCTTTCCGCTGAACCATGCTGCTTCCCTAATACTGGGCTCCATCCACTAGATCACGCAGCTTGCAGGGAGTAGCAAATCGATGCCCCAGAAACATCAGGAGTCAAATACCTGGGCTTTATTCTTCTAACTTAAAATAAGATGGGATTTGTGTGAGGCAAAAGAGATAGCTGATCTTTAGGATAGCATTCAAGTAATCAACCGATCAATTAATTGTATTTATTGAGCACTTACTCTTTGCAGTGCATTGTACTAAGCGCTTGGGAGAGTGCTTAAGAAGCAGCATGGCATTTTGGATAGAGCATGGGCCTGGGAGCCAGAGAGTCATGGGTTCCAATTCTGCCTCTGCCACTTATCTGATGCGTGACCTTGGCCGAGTCATTTCATTTCTCTATGCCTCAGTTACCTCATCTGTAAAATGGAGATTGAGACTGTGAGCCCCACGTGGGCAGAGTCTCAATCTCCATTTTACAAATGAGGTAACTGACAAATTGGAAACCCAATTTGCTGGTATCCACCCCAGTGCTTAGTACAGTGCCTGGGACATAGTAAGTGCTTAACAAATAACATTATTATTATTGCAAAATGACAGAGTTCCTAGGCACATTTCCTTCCCCCAGCGAACTTGCAGTCTAGAAGATTCATGAAAATGTCTGGCATCTTTGCCCTGGGCAATCTCCGCCCTGGAATCTTCTGCATTTGCCCTTCAGAGGGACTTTTCTGATGTTCTTGACCTGTTGATGATGATGATGATGGCATTTGTTACCATTTGTACTATGTGTCAAGCACTGTTCTAAGCGCTGGGAGAGATACAAGGTAATCAGGTTGTCCCCCTTGGGGCTGACAGTTTTAATCGCTATTTTACAGATGAGGTAACTGAGGCACAGAGAAGTTGTGACTTGCCCAAAGTCACACAGCTGACAAGCAGCAGAGCCGGTATTTGAACCCATGTCCTCTGATTCCCAAGCCTGTGCTCTTTCCACGAAGCCACGGTGCTTTCCCAGTGGACTGAGATTGTATTCGGACTCCGGCTTCCAGGATTCTAGTTGTGTCGCCAAACATGGCTACTGTGTAGAATGTAGGACTACACCAGCCTTACTACTTCAGCGATGTACTGGCTATCTTTGCCCTGATGGTATTTATCGAATGCTTACTGTGTGTCAAGCACTGTACTAAGCCCATGGGAGAGTATAATACAATAGAGTTGGTAGACATGATCCCTGCCCTCAAGGAACTTACCATTTAGTCTTACAAGTTTACTCGTAAGCTTGTTTGTGGCAGGGAACGTGTCTAACAGCTCTGTTATAGGGTACTCTCCCAAGTGGTTATTAGAGTGCTCTGCACCCAATAAGTGCTTAGTAAATACAATTGATTGATTGATTGATTGACAAATGTCTCAGAGAACCCAACCATTGCCTGCCCTTTCCAGACTCCGGGGCTTCTGTTGGTTTAAACTGCGTTTCATCAGTTCAGAAAGATTAGCTGAGCATCTTCTGGGTGTAATGCGCTGTACCTCAGTTTCCTCCTCAGTAAACTAGGGTTTAAATACCTGCTTTCCCTTCTCCTTAGACTGTGAATCTCACGTGGGATAGAGACTGTGGCTGATCTGATGCACTGCATTCTAACTCAGTGTGTAGCACAGAGCTTGCCACAAATTAATTACCACCATTACTATTAGTACAAAACTCTTGGAAAGGATAAAACATGGAGCCATGGACTGTGTCCATGTGTTCAAGGACTGTGGCCAACCCAGTTAACTTATACCTACCCCAGCGTTTAGGTAAGTGTTTGACACACAGTAAACACTAAATAAATACCATGAAAAAAGACATAGTCCCCTGTCAACAAGGAACATACACTCTAACAGGGGAGAAAAAGCTCTAAACAATTTACTAATAGAGTAATTCAGATAAATAATTGAATGTACAACTGAAAACATGGACTGAAGATCAATCATCAATCAATCAATGGAATTTGTTGAGCAATTATTGTGTGCAGAGCACTGTACTAAGCACTTGGATTCCTCTCCTCCTCCCCATCCTCCCCATCCTACCTCCTTCCCCTCCCCACAGCACTTGTATATATATTTGTACAGATTAATTACTCTATTTATTTTACTTGTACATATTTACTATTCTATTTATTGTTAATGATGTGCATATAGCTTTAATTCTATTTGTTCTGATGACTTTGACACCTGTCTACATGTTTTGTTTTGTTGTCTATCTTCCCCTTCTAGACTGTGAGCCCATTGTTGGGTAGGGACCGTCTCTACATGTTGCCAACTTGTACTTCCCAAGTGCTTGGAGCTGGGATTTGAACCCATGACCTCTGATTCCAAAGCCCATGCTCTTTCCACTGAGCCATACTGCTTCCCCAAAATTTGTTAAGCGTTTGCTATGTGCCAAGCACTGTTCTAAGCATTGGGGAAGATACAAGGTAATCAGGTTGTCCCACATGGGGCTCACAGTCTTAATCTCCATTTTCCAGATGAGGTAACTGAGGCCCAGAGAAGTTAAGTGACTTAAGTTCTTAAGAAGTTAAGTGAATGTATGAATGAAGAGTGACAATGCAACAGAGTTGGAAGAAACATTTCCTGTCCACAAAAGAAATCTCCAGGTGTTATTCTGCCCTGCACCTGTCAAGCAGCAAAAACCCTGTCTTCTGAATCCTGCTTCCCCTCTAGACTGTAAGCTCGTGTGGACAGGGAATATGTTTACTGTTATATTGTGCTCTCCCAAGTGATTAGTACAGTTCTCTTAGTACAGAGAAGCAGCGTGGCTTAGTGGAAAGAGCACGGGCTTGGGAGTCAAAGGTAATGGGTTCTAATCCCGGCTCCGCCACCTGTCAGCTGTGTGACTTTGGGCAAGTCACTTAACTTCTCTGTGTCTCAGTTACCTCATCTTAAAATGGGGGTTAAGACTGTGAGCCCCACGTGGGACTCTATTTATTTATTTATTTATTTTGCTTGTACATATCTATTCTATTTATTTTACTTTGTTAGTATGTTTGGTTTTGTTCTCTGTCTCCCCCTTTTAGACTGTGAGCCCACTGTTGGGTAGGGACTGTCTCTATATGTTGCCAACTTGTACTTCCCAAGCGCTTAGTACAGTGCTCTGCACACAGTAAGCGCTCAATAAATACGATTGATTGATTGATTGATTGATTACCTTGTATTTACCCCAGCGCTGAGAACAGCGCTTGACACATAGTAAGCACTTAATAAATGCCATTATTATTATTATTATTATGATGATGATGATGATGATGATGTGAGGCAGGGACTGTGTCCAACCTGGTTTCCTTGAACCCACCCCAAGTGCTCAGTACAGTGTTTGGCACTTAGTAAGTGCTTAATAAATGCCACAGTGAGTATTATTAATGCCTGCTTTCTGAGGGAGGGGTGGATCTGTGTGTGAAATCCCAGGGGGTGAGAATTGTTTGCATTTTGGGCAGGCACACATCTACTCTTTGGGCGCCACCCTGAGAGCCGCAGTTGAGTACGTGAGAGAACCCGAATTGGCCCCACAGTTCACTCAGGATCTGGAAGCCCTCCTGGATCAAATGCAAGAGGACAATCCTGGACATCGACCCGATATCGAGGTAAAACCACGGACATCCACATTGAGTGTAAGGCAGGGAATGGTGGGCAGCTATTTTCTTTTCTGCGAAGGCACCATGATGCCGTGACTAGCTTACGGGCCTGGGAGTCAGAAGATCGTGGGTTCTAATCCTGGCTCCGCTGCTTGTCGGCTGTGTGGCCTTGGGAAAGTCACTTCACTTCTCTGGATCTCAGTTAGCTCATCTGGAGAAGGGGGGTGAAGACTGTGAGCCCCATGCAGGACAGCGATTGGGTTCAACCCAATATGTTTGTGTCCACCCCAGCACTTATACAGTGCCTGGCATATAATAAGTGCTTAACAAATACCACTGTTGTGATTATTATTATTATTATATGCCTCGAAAAAGAATCAGAGAAGCAATGTGGCCCAGTGGATAGAGCACAGACCTGGGTCCTAATTCCAGCTCCACCACTTGTCTACTATGTGACTATGGGCAAGTCGCTTCACTTCCTGTTGCCTCAGTTCCAACCAGCCAATTGTATTAATTGAGTGCTTGCAGTGTGCAGGGCACTATACAAAGGCTTTGGAGCAAGTCACTTAACTTCTCTGTGCCTCAGTTACCTCATCTGGAAAATGAGGATTAAAACTGTGAGCCCCTCGTGGGACAACCTGATTACCTTGTAACCTCCCCAGCACTTAGAACAGTGCTTTGCACATAGTAAGTGCTTAACAAATACCATTATTATTATTATTATTATTAACAATATGACAGACCCATTATCATGTCTGTAAAATGGGGAAAGACTGTGAGCCTCATGTAGAACAGAGACTGTGTCCAATCTGATTATCTTGTATCTACCCCAGTGCTTAGTACAATGCTTGGCACCTAATAAGTGCTTAAAAAATACCATTAAAAAAAAAAGAATGCCAAGATTTCTTTTGTTCCTCCCTTTGAATTCCGTTGTCCTTTCTGAGCAGTGGAGGGGAAAAAAAAATCCCTAACTTCAGAGGATGCGGACAGGAAACAGGCGAAACTGCGGGGAGGGGGAATTATGTAAATTGTGTAAGTAGCAACCAGGAGAACAGTGGATGTGGTTCTGAATTCTAAGTATCTCTTTCCCTCTTTCAGGTCAGTATGCAGGATTTTAGCATTGTCATTATGCACTGGTCCTTTTAGACCCCCTCTGAGACTCACCTTGGAACTCTCTCATCTGAACCCTTTTTTCAGAAGATGAGGGGCAATTAGCAATTTGAAGTTAGCGTGTACCATCCCCAGCACTTTCTCTTTCCATTTTCTGGCTTGCCGGCCTTTCTGTCTCTATTCTAAAGGCAGGCGATGCTGCTTTTGGATATCTAAGCAATTTTACAGTGGCCAAACAAGTTTTCTCTCAGCATCCATAGCAGATTCAAAATTGGCTTGCAGGAAAGACAAACTCACAAACCTAATCATTTCATTTTTGAATTCTTTAGTCTTGTCTCCTGGTTATGTCCTATGCAAAATTTCTTTCTGATGATCTTCAAGTGAAGTTATTAATAATAATAATAATGGCATTTATTAAGCGCTTACTATGTGCAAAGCACTGTTCTAAGCACTGGGGAGTTTACAAGGTGATCAGGTTGTCCCACATGGGGCTCACAGTCTTAATCCCCATTTTACAGATGAGGTAACTGAGGCACAGAGAAGTGAAGTGACTTGCCCAAGGTCACACAGCTGACGTGGCGGAGCCAGGATTTGAAGTTGCTTTGCTTAGGTTTAATTTCACTTAGCCAATCAATTGTACTTATTGAGAGCTTACTGTATGCAGGGCACTATACTAAGCATTTGGGAGAGGACAACACAACCATATAACAGGCACATTCTCTGCCCACGACAAGCTTACATTTAAATTTTATCCCTATTTTTGACCTTGAATCTTCCTGATCATGTTCTAGATCTGGAAAATAGATATGGTATTGTTTTCTATCCAGTCCATCTAGGGTTTTGTTGTTGTTTTTTCACCTTAGTGGCATAACAACCTGGCCTAGTAGCAAGAGCCCTGGCTTGGGAGTCAGAGGACGTGGGTTCTAATCCCGGCTCTGCCACTTGTCTGTTATGTGACCTTGGGCAAGTCATTTCACTTCTCTGGGCCCCAGTGACATCATCTGTAAAATGAGGATTAAGACTGTGAGCTCCACATGGGACAACCTGATTACTTTGTATTTACCCCAGTGCTTAGAACAGTGCTTGGCACATAGTAAGCATTTAACAAAAAACATTATTATTTGTATTATTATTGTATCTACCCCAGAGCTTAGAACAGTGCTTGACACATAGTAAGTGCTTAAAAAATACCATCATTATTGTTATTATTATTATGACAAAAATTGAACCTTGACCATAAACTGTTCACTAACTTCTGATCGTTATGACAATTTTAAAGAAAGATGTCCACAAAAATGAATTTCCTTTTGGGCTCTCATGAAGTTTAACTGGGGTTAAAATGAATAATCTTCTCATAATCTTGTGATTTAGTCTCTGTTTGGCATTATTACATTAATAATAAGTACTATTATTATATTTGTTAAGCCCTTACTATGTGCCAGGTACTGTACTAAGCGCTGGGGTGGAGACAAGCAAACTAGGTTGCACACAGTCCCTGTCCTACATGGGGCTCACAGTCTCAATCCCCATTTTACAGATGAGGTAACTGACACAGAGAAGTTAAGTGACTTGCCCAAGGTCATATGGCAGACAAGAGGCAGAGCCAGTTTTAGAACCCAGATCCTTCTGACTCCCAGTCACGTGCTCTAACCCCATGTCATGTATTAGAAACCCTTGTCATGCACACAATATGCATGCCTTACACTACAAAAAATTCTAGGATGAGAGTAATCAGCCCGGGGAACGTGATACATTTCTTGTAAATATAAGCAGTAAATGCTTTAACCTTGAATTCTTGATCATCATTTTTGTATCTGCAGAGTATCATATCATTATGTGAAGAAAAAATGAAACTGGCCTCCTCATGTAATATTTGTCAAAGTCTATCTGCTGTTGGAAGGAGAGTACTTTCAATTGAGTCATTTGGTGCTTTTCAAGGTAAAATATGTTCAAAAGAGTAAAATATGTTCGAAAGAAGACTGTGAACCTGTTTCAAAAAGGCGTGATATTACAAAATGAAATCAAGAATCTCGTTTGAAAAATTGTAAGTGATCACTGCAGTGTTAGAGGAGAATAATTTATTCTAGAGTCTGTCTCCCCACCTTGACTCTAAGTTCCTTGTGGGAAGCTACTGTGTCTACTTATTCTATTATACCCCTCCAAGAGCTCAGTACAGTGTTCCCTCCCCATCGCCCCCAGCACCCTCCCTCTGCCCTACCACTTTTCCCTCCCCACAGCACTTGTATTTATTTCTACATATTTATTACCCTATTTATTTTATTTGTACATATTTACCATATTTATTTTATTAATGATGCATATATAGCTATAATTCTATTTATTCTGATAGTGTTGACACCTGTCTACTTGTTTTGTTTTGTTGTCTGTCTCCCCCTTCTAGACTGTGAGCCCGTTGTTGGGTAGGGACCGTCTCTATATGTTGCTGATTTGTACTTCTCAAGCGCTTAGTACAGTGCTCTCTCTGTACACAGTAAGTGCTCAATAAATACAAATGAATGAATGAATGTTCTGCAGAGAGTAAGCACGCAGTATGTACGATTGATTGATTTTAGTACTTGCTGTGCACAGGGCATTATACTACATGTTGGGGGAGTACGATTAAGTTAGAAGACACCATTCCTGCCCTCAGGAATCTTACAAGATTCTAGAAGAGAAGCAGCGTGGCTCAGTGGAAAGAGCCCAGGCTTGAGGGTCAGAGGTTATGCATTCTAATGCCGGCTCTGCCACTTGTCAGCTGTGTGACTTTGGGCAAGTCACTTAACTGCTCTGGGCCTCAGTTACCTCATCTGTAAAATGGGGATTAAGAACAGCACTTAGAACAGTGCTCCAGCACTTAGAACAGTGCTTCGCACATAGTAAATGCTTAACAAATGTCATCATCATCATCATCAGGGGCAACCTGACTACCTTGTATCCACCCCAGTGCTTAGAACAGTGCTTGGCACATAGTAATCACTTAACAAATGCCATCATTATTATTACAATCCAGCAGGGGAGACAGACACTAAAATAACATGCAGATAGGCAAAAGAAGGAGAAGGAGATAGGTATTCATTCATTCAGTTGTATTTATTAAGTGCTTATTATGTGCAGAGCACTGTACTAAGCACTTGGGAAAGTAGAATACAACAATAAAGAGTGAAAAACCCTGCCCACAACGAGCTCACAGTCTAGAGGGGGAAGACTGACATTAATACAAATAAACAGACATCAATATAAATGAATAAAATTACAGATATATACTTAAGTGCTGTGGGTCTGGGAGAAGGGGGAAGAGCAAAGGGAGCGAATCAGGGTGACATGGAAGGGAGTGGGAGATGAGGAAAAGTGAGGCTTAGTCTGGGAAGGCCTCTTGGAGGAGATGTGCCTTCTGTAAGGCTTTGAAAGGGAGGGGGGAGTCATTGTTTGATGGATTTGAGGAGGGAGGGCATTCCAGGTCAGAGGCAGGATGTGGGCCAGGGGTGAGCGGTGAGACAGAAGACATGGAGGCACAGTGAGAAGGTTAGCACCAGAGGAGCAAAGTGTGCGGGCAGGGTTGGAGAAGGAGAGAAGGCAGGTGTTTAATTTGTGCTTAAATGAAAAGCTCTAGAAGATATGTTCTTGGGCCAGTGGATGGAGCACAGACCTGTGAGTTAGAAGGTAATGTGTTCTAATCCCAGCTCTACCACTTGTCTTCTGTGTGACCTAGGGCAAGTCACTTCACTTCTCGGGGCCTCAGTTACCTCATCTGTAAAATAGGGATCAAGACTGTGAACCCCATGTGGGACAGGGACTGTATCCAACCTGATTATCTTGTATCTCTCCCTGTGCTTAGAACAGTGTTTGACACATAGTAAGCACTTAACAAATACCATCATTGTGTTTATTACATGAGGTTGTTAGTGAACAAGTGCTCAGATGACAGAGAATATGCTGAAGGAGCAGTTGGGGTATAGAAGGAGGGATGATTAGAATTAATTGGGGTAGGGTTGCTCAAAGAGCTGTCATTTAAAGAAGTCTTGAAAGATGGGGAGAGCGGCAGTCTAGTGAATTTGAAAAATTGGGGTGGAGGTGTTTCATGAAGGGCGTGAGCCAAAGTGTGACAGAGATGAGAAAAAAGCACCATAAGTGGAAACCTTTGAGAGGGCACATTTCAAAACCCGTTCCTAGTTTGGCCTCCTCCCAAGCATTTTAATAGACATAGATATTTGAGCCAAAGCATAACACATGATAGATAGAATAGGTAATATTCTGACATAATTATAGCTAGCATGCATTTTTGTTCTTCTAGAGAACAAGAAACCTTTTGAATGAGTCCACTTATTTAGCACAAATATCCCGGTATTGGAAACAAATTTCAGTGCTCAGATTCTTATTTCTGGTTAAATAGATTGAATATCTATTTAATATCTAGCCAATTGAATAGATAAAATTTCTGTCCAGTTAAATAGATTAAATATCTCAGAGCACATCTACAGAAAGCAAATTGCATGTTCCTCTAATGGTGAAAATGTGAGCCATCTCCTTTGCCGCTTGCATCTTGAAGCCTCATACTTGATTTTTTTTAAAAGGTATTTGTTTGGGGCTTACTCTGTGCCAGGCACTGTACTAAGCACTTGGATAAATTCAAGCTATTCAGGTTGGACACAGTCCAAGCCCAATGTGGGGCTCACAATCTTAATCCCCATTTTACAGATGAGGGAACTGAGGCACAGAGGAGTTAAATTACTTTCCCAAATAATAATAATAATGATAATAATGGCATTTATTAAGCACTTATTATGTGCAAAGTACTGTTCTAAGCACTGGGGAAGTTAGAAGGTGATCAGGTTTTTCCATGGGGGGCTACCAAAGTCACCCAGCAGGCAAGTGATGGAGTCAGGATTAGAATCCGGTCTTCTGATTCCCAGGCCTGAGCTTTTTCCACTAGGCCACACTGCTTCCCATTTTCGTATGTCCTCGTATTTTCTGGCCAAGTTTAACAGAGGGTCACTGGCAGTCGTTGGGATGAGTGAGGGGAGGTGGGGAAATTTTGCTGTGTGATTATTACCTTTTGAGGAGGTCTCTGGTCTGGGCTCAGAATCTAGCCAACTTCAGCCACTCATTCATTCATTCATTCAACTGTATTTATTGAGCGCTTACTGTGTGCAGAGCCCTGTACTAAGCACTTCGGAAGTACAAGTTGACAACAGATAGAGATGGTCCCTACCCAACAATGGGCTCACAGTCTAGAAGGGAGAGACAGACAACAAAACAAAACATGTGGACAGGTGTCAAGTCATCAGAATAAATAGAAGTAAAGCTAGATGCACATCATTAACAAAATAAATAGAAAAGTAAATATGTACAAGTAAAATAAATAGAGTAATAAATCTGTACAAACATATATACAGGTGCTGTGGGGAGGGGAAGGAGGTAGGGCGGGGGGGATGGGGAGGAGGAGAGGAAAAGTGGGGCTCAGTGGGGGAAGGCCTCCTGGAGGAGGTAAGCTCTCAGTAGGGCTTTGAAGGGAGGAAGAGGGCTAGCTTGGAGGACATGTGGAGGGAGGGCATTCCAGGCCAGGGGGAGGACGTGGGCCGGGGGTTGACGGCGGGACAGGTGAGAATGAGGCCCAGTGAGGAGGTTAGCAGTGGCAGCGGAGTGGAGGGCACAGGCTGGGCTGGAGAAGGAGAGAAGGAAGGTGAGGTAGGAGGGGTGAAGTGATGGAGAGCCATGAAGCTGAGAGTTAGGAGTAATACCCACTCCCAAAGGTATTAGTGGCAGCAGCCTCCCTGACACTCCCCTAAGTAGTAATGGTATTTTTGCAAACTTATGAAATGCAGGGCATTGAACTAAACACTTGAGAAAGCACAAAGAAGCAGAAGGTGAGTTTCCTGCCTACAAGGAGATTACACTCAAACGGGATGGTAGGAGACAAGATTGGGGAATGATAAAAAAAGCTTGAAATGCTCATAATTCAGAAGGTTGACTTCCTTTGTCCCACTCAAAGGCAGATTTGAAGTCCATTGTCTCTCTCATATTGATTTTATCTCTGGGACTTTGGAACCATGGCAAGCAGAGTGTTTAGTGGATGGAGCACGGTCTGAGAGTCAGCAGGACCTGGGTTCTAATCCCAGCTCTATAATTAATAAAATAAAATAAAAACCAGAAGACATGTGACAGAGGCAGGATTAAAACCCAGGTCCTTCTCACTCCCATGTCCATGCTCTATCCACTAAGCAACACTACTTCCTCTGCCAAATGTCTGCTGTGTGACCTTGGGCAGGTCACTTTACTTCTCTGGGCCTCAGTTACCTCTTCTGTAAAAATGGGGATTAAGAATGGGAGCCCCATGTGGGACAGGGACTGTGTCCCACATGATTAACTTGTATCTACCCATGTTTAGAACTGTGCTTGGCATATAGTAAACACTTTAAAAGAACCATTATTATTATATTATTATTACCATAATATTATATTGTACCATATAGGGTTGTATTCTATTATTGTAATAATAATGTGTTAGGTTTGCCCTGAGTTGAATTGTGTTTGGCATTATATTTGCCAAGGAAAATCGCCCCTCTAAATATTTTTGCTCATTATTACTATTAATATTATTATTATTATTAATGTTGAAGTGATTACTAGGTGTCCAGCACTGTATTATGCACTGGGGTAAGATACAAATTAACCAGGTTGGACACAGGCCCCTGTCCCACATGAGACTCACAGTCTATGTAAGAGGGGAAACAAGTATTGGATCCCCATTTTACAGTTGAGGAAGCTGAGGCACAGAGAAGTTAAGTAATTTGCCCAAGGTCACACAGCAAGCAATTGGCAGAGTTCACTGTATCTCCAGTCTAGCCTCTTCGGTCTGATAAAAATGAATGCGGGAGGACTAGTTTAGAAGGATTTCAAATTAAAGTGCATTAAATTGCTCAGTGACTTGCAAAAATGAATGGAAACCTTTCATGGAAATTGAAATGGAAACATGGGCAAACTTGTTATTTCATCTTTCATTTATTCATTCAATCGTATTTATTGAGTGCTCACTGTGTGCAAAGCACAACACTAAACACTTAGGAGAGTACAATTTAGCAATAAGCAGACACAGTCCCTGCCCACAGCGAGCTTATGGTCTAGAGGGGGAGACAGACATTAATAAAAATAAATAAATTACTGCTCCTTAAATAGTGCTGTGGGTCTGAGATGGGGATGAATAGAGGAAGCTAATCAGGGCAATGTAGAAGAGAGTGAGAAAAGAGGAAAGGAGGGCTTAGTCAGGGAAGGCCTCTTGGAGGAGATGGGCCTTCAGTAAGGCTTTGAAGAGGGGGAGAGTCATTGTCTGTCAAGTTGGAGGAGGAAGGGTGTTCCAGGCCAAAGGAAGTGGGCGAGAGGTCGGCGGCGAGATAGATGAGACTGAGGCGCAGTGAGGAGTTTAGCATTAGAGGAGGGAAGTGTGTGGGCTGGGGTGTTAGAAAAGCAGTTTTATTTTAAAAGCCGTTTCTTATCTTTAAATCTGTCTCATTATTTTGGTGGTCATGGGGTGAAAAGACCCTCTGTTTCAGAAGAGGGGAAGCTGCCTGAAGTAAGGACATACATAGACAGGAAGTAGATAGGATGAGTCCAGTCCTCTTTTTCACTTTGTGCACTAACCTTGACTTATCTTTATCTTCCGGGTTGATGTCCTTATTATTACAGAGAAAATACTTCATCTTGTAACATGATGGTACATTTTTACTATTGTCCCTAGATGTCAATGAGAGCATATGGAGAGGTAAAGTGAGTCAGAAAAACATGGGACCCAAATTGAAGCCCAATGATAAAACAACCAGTGACCTCTCCACAGCCGAAGATGTGACATTAAACTGCCTAACTGGTGCAGTGTTAAAGGCCAAAGACAGTGACAGAAAAGAGGGGGACGGCAGCTTCGAAAATGGAAGCCCACCTCCGAAAGCACGACTTGAAACCCCGGTTAAAAACGGCGAAAGGGATGAGCAGGAAAGGTTTACCAGCTTCATCTTGGACTCCAAATACTACGCCAGCGATCCAGACCGAGACTTCCTCAAGAGAAGCCGTTTGAGAAAAATACAAACCTTTCCCAAACTCCCAATTGAGGCCCCGGAGGCCAATAACTTTTGTGTGTCTGTAGCCAGTAGTGGTTCTCTGTCCAAAAAGGGTCAGTTTTCTATCTCTGAGTTGTTCCCACTAGATAAGAAGAGCTGCCCGGTGGAGAAAAATGGTCCTTCCGGCATCAAGGCCCAGCCCAAACTGAAGAGTGATGCTGGGGGTGGTCTTCGGGTGGAGATGCCATGTGAAGAGGCCACAGGGGAGTCCAACAGGGGTAGGAAGCCTGGATCTGCAGGGAACATGGCAATAGGGGGAGCCGGCCCCACTGGGGAAATGCTGAGGGAATGTGGCCCTCAGAGAGATCCGATCCAGATTCCTGAGGGGGCGGATGGAAGCGCTGGACTTTCTGGGAATGAGTTGACTTCACTCACAGGAACTAATCTCCATGAGCAGCTCTCCCCCTTAAATCAAATTCCAGCTCCGCCAAGCAGCAACAATTGGATGGCTCAACCTGACAGCCAAGGAAGTTCAGAGTCGGAAATCATAAGTAACGAGCAGGTAATTAAACATGAATTTTCACTGATGGCAAGGTTTTTTATTGATATTAGTATCTTTTATTTATATTAATGTCTGTCTCCCCCTCTGAACTGTAAGCTCAATATGGGCAGGGAACCTACCTGATAATTCTGTAGTAGTGTATTCCTGGCAGGGAATACATCTGTTTATCAATAATGATGGCATTTGTTAAGCGCTTACTATGTGCAAAGCTCTGTTCTAAGCACTGGAGGGGGGGATACATGGTAATCAGGTTGTCCCACGTGGGGTTCACAGTCTTAATCCCCATTTTCCAGATGAAGTAACTGAGGCCCAGAGAAGTGAAGTGACTTGCCCCAAATCACAGAACTGACAAGTGGCAGAGCTGGGATTAGAACCCATGATCTCTAACTCCCAAGCCCGGGCTCTTTCCACTAAGCCATGCTGCTTCTGTTTATTGTTCTATTGTACTCTCCCAAATGCTTAGTACAGTGCTTAGCACACAGTAAGTACTCAATAATAATAATAATAATAATATAATGGCATTTACTAAGCACTTACTATGTGCAAAGCACTGTTCTAAGCTCTGGGGAGGTTACAAGGTGATCAGGTGGTCCCATGGGGGGCTCACAGTCTTAATCCCCATTTTACAGATGAGGGAACTGAGGCCCAGAGAAGTTAAGTGACTTGCCCAAAGTCACACAGCTGACAAGTGGCAGAGCCAGGATTTGAACCCATGACCTCTGACTCCAAAGCCCGTGCTCTTTCCACTGAGCCACACTGCTTCTCTATAAATATGATAGAATGAATGAATGCTTAGTTCGGTGCTGTGCACATAATAAGTGCTCAATAAATACCACTGATTAATTGATTTTGCTTATAATAATAATGGTATTTGTTAAGCACTTACTACGTGCAAAGCACTGTTCTGAGCACTGGGGGGATACAAGGTAATCAGATTGTTCCACGTGGGGCTCACAGTCTTCATCCCCATTTGACAGATGAGGGAACTGAGGCACAGAGAAGTGAAGTGACTTGCCCAAAATCACACAGCTGACATGTGGCGGAGCCGGGATTAGAACCCATGACCTCTGATTCCCAAGCCCGGGCTCTTTCCACTGAGCCACACTGCTTATGCTAGGACCTAATTATTCTGGGTGCTGAGGGGTAGCAGAGAGGCTACCTTAATTAATTCATTCTTTCATTCAATCGTATTACCAGGTGCAGAACACTGTACCAAGTTCTTGGGAAAGTACAACACAGCAATTAATTAATTAAAAGGTGTCACATGTTTTGAGAATGACATCATTTGGGAGAAGATTGATTCTGTTATTAGAGTTGTATTTCCATATACACCACCAGGTGTGGAACTTTTTTATTAATTATATTTATTAACCACCTACTATGTGCCAAGCACTGTACTAAGCCCCGGAGTAGTTACAAACTATTCAGGTTGGACACAGTCTATGTTCCACATGGGGCTCACAGTCTTAATTTCCATTTCACAGATGAAGTAACTGAAGCCCAGAGAAGTTAAGTGACTTTCCCAAGATCATGCGGCAGAGAAGTGGCGGAGCTGAGATTAGAATTCAGGTCCTCGGACTCCTAGGCTCATTCTCTATCCATTAGGCGAAGCTGCATCCTCATTGGCTCCTCTAAGCTATGTAGGCTCTTCCCCTAAAATATTCCTCAGTCCAAATGAACCATTTCAGAATGTTTGTGGTGGCTCAAAAACTCGTAGCAACCAAAAGGATTCTCTTCCTGCAGACAGTTGTTATTTTTCCTTTTCCCCAGTGGCACAGATGGATTGTTGAGGCTGAGTTTGCGGCTGTGACTCAAGTCCATGCGTAGAAGCCCTTTTCTGCCCACGGATTCTCCAGATCTATTCAGAAGATAGAAGCAGAGGGGTTTAGAGGATACGGCATAGGTTTGGGAGTCAGGAGGATGTGGGTTCTAATTCCAGCTCCACTACACATCTGCTGTGTGACCTTGGGCAAGCCACTTAACTTCTCTGGGCCTCAGTTCTCTCATCTGTAAAAAGGGGATTAAAAGTGTGAGCCCCCTCATCTGTAAAAAGGGGATTAAAAGTGTGAGCCCCACGGGGGACAGGGACTATGTCCAACTTGATTAACTCATATCTATCCCAGTACTTAGAACAGTGCTTGGCACATAGTAAGCACTTACCAAGTACCATCATCCTTATTATTATTATTATTATCATTATTATTTATCACCATGTCTCCCAAAACCCTGGATGACCATTGCTCCTACCTTCCAGGTCACAGAACCTAACCTTCTGCTGTCACCCTTACAGGAATAATCAAAATAATTGTAGCATGTTTTAAGCGCCTAGTTGGTGAGAAGCAGTGTGGCTTAGTGAACAGAGCCCAGGCCTGGGGGTCAGAGAGTCCTGGGTTCTAATCCTGACTCTGCCACATGTCTGCTGTGTGACTGTGGGCACTTCACTTCTCCGAGCCTCAGTTACTTCATCTGTAAAATGGGGATTAAGACTGTGAGCCCCATGTGGGACAGGGACTGTGTCCAACCTGATTAGTTTGTATCTACCCCAGTGTTTAGAACCATGCTTGGCACATAGTAAGCACATAACAAGTACCATAATTAATACTAATTCATTCATTCATTTATTCAATCGTATTATTGAGCGCTTACTGTGTGCAAAGCACTGTACTAAGTGCTTGGGAAGGACAAGTCAGCAACGTATAGAGATGGTCCCTACCCGACAACGGGCTCACAGTCTAGAAGGGGGAGACATTCATTCACTCATTCATTCAATCATATTTATTGAGTGCTTACTGTGTGCAGAGCACTGTACTAAGCGCTTGGGATTAGTACAGTGCTTTGCACATAGTAAGCACTTAACAAATATTATTATTATTATTATAAAATAATACATATATTCATTCATTCAATCGTATTTATTGAGCGCTTACTGTGTGCAGAGCACTGTACTAAGCACTTGGGAAGTACAAGTTGGCAACATGTAATGATGGTCCCTACTCAACAGTGGGCTCACAGTCTAGAAGGGGGAGACAGACAACAGAACAAAACATATTAACAAAATAAAATAATACACGTATTCATTCATTTATTCATTCATTCAATCGTATTCATTGAGTGCTTACTGTGTACAGAGCACTGGACTACTAATCACAGGCCTGGGAGTCAGAAGGACCTGCCTTCTAATCCCGGCTCCGCTACTTGTCTGCTGTGTGAACTTGAGCAAGTCACTTCTCTTCGCTGTGCTTCAGTTTCCTCAACTCCAAAATGGGGGTGCCTGTTCTCCCTCCTACTTAGACTGTGAGCACCATGAGCGACAAGGACTGCCTTACCTAATTAATTTGGGCCAACCCTAGAGTTTAGAACAGTGTTTGACAAATACCACAAAAAAACCCCACCATACAAGGCACTGGAGTAGATACAAGATAATCAGGTCAGACACAGTCCCTATCCCACACTTCTAAGAAGCAGCGTGGCTTAGTGGAAAGAGCTCGGGCTTGGGAGTCAGAGGACATGGGTTCTAATCCTGCCTCCCCCACTTGTCTGCTGTGTGACCTTGGGCAAGCCACTTAATTTCTCTGCTCCAGTGATTAGAACAGTGCTTTGCACATAGTAAGCACTTAACAAATGCCATCATTATTATTATTATTATTCTCTGTGCTTCAGTTACCTCATCTGCAAAAGGGGGAGTAAGATGGTGAGCCTCACATGGGACAATGTGATTACCTTGTATTCATTCAATCACATGTATTGAGTGCTTACTGTGTGCAGAGCACTGTACTAAGCACTTGGATCTCCCCCAGCGCTTAGAACAGTGCTTGGCACATAGTAAGTTCTTAACAAATACCATCATTATTATGCCACAGGGGCCTACTAAGAGGGACAAGAGGTATGAATCCCATTTTATAGATGAGGAAATTGAGGAACGAGGAAGTAAAATGACTTGCCCAAGGTTCTCTGAATGCCAGGCTCATGGTCTTTCCACCAGGGCATGCCGTTTCCAAACTCTTAAGTGGACTAGGATTTTGTTTAACTTCATCAGTAGTATTTATTGAGCTCCTGTGCAAAGAGTGCTCTAATAGGCAATTTGGAGAATACAGTAGAATAATGATAATAATAATAATATTAGTGGTATTTGTTAAGCACTTACTATTTGACAGGCACTGTACTAAGTGTTGGGTTGGATGCAAGCAAATAAGGTTGGGCACAGTCCCTGTCTCACCTAGGGCTCACAGTCTTAATCCACATTTTACAGACGAGGTAACTGAGGCCCAGAGAAGTGAAATGACTTGCCCAAGGTCCTTCTGTCTCCTAGGCCTGTGCTCTATCCACTAGACATTGCTGCTTCTTAGTTAATAGGCATAATCCCCATCCTCCAGATGCTCAAACATAAGCTACTCAAACATCCAAACTCAAACTCCAACATCCAGAAGTGTTTACTGTGAATAAACCAGGAGTCTGATTCTGGGTAGTTTTCCCAATTATTTTCAACTAAATATTATGAGAGTAAGATTTAAAATCTCTTGCACCAAAAGTAGTATGTCTAAATATATAACCAAATAGTGTCTGTAACTACTTTCTTTCGATTCTTTCCCTAGCTGTACCCCATACTGAACAATCTTTCATGAAAGAGAAAAGTGCAGACGTAAATATAAAGGTGAAACCAAAGGTTTGTGGGAGGTGGTTAAAGAGAGAAAATGAATTACTCTCAGTTGATCATCCACCCTGGGAAACCCAGCTCTTTAAAGGAATTGTCGGTAGTCATAGGCAAAAATCTCCAATGGCTACCAATCAACCTATGCATCAGGCAAAAACTCCTCACTCTTGGCTTCAAGGCTCTCCATCATCTCGCCCCCTCTTACCTCTCCTCCCTTCTTTCCTTCTACAGCCCAGCCCACACCCTCCGCTCCTCTGCCGCTAACCTCCACACTGTGCCTCGTTCTCACCTGTCCTGCTGTCGACCCCCGGCCCACGACCTCCCCCTGGCCTGGAATGCCCTCCCTCCACACACCCGCCAAGCTAGCTCTCTTCCTCCCTTCAAAGCCCTACTGAGAGCTCACCTCCTCCAGGAGGCCTTCCCAGACTGAGCCCCCCATTCCTCTTCCCCTCCCATCCCCCCTGCCCTACCTCCTTCCCCTCCCCACAGCACCTGCATATATGTTTGTACAGATTTATTACTCTATTTTACTTGTACATATTTACTATTCTATTTATTTTATTTTGATTAATATGTTTTGTTTCGTTGTCTGTCTCCCCCTTCTAGACTGTGAGCCTGCTGTTGGGTAGGGACCATCTCTATATGTTGCCAACATGTACTTCCCAAGTGCTTAGTACAGTGCTCTGCACACAGTAAGTGCTCAATAAATACGATTGAATGAATGAATGAATAGGAAAGAGGAAGCTGTGAAATTTGTTTAATTCTACTCTACCTGAGTAGTTGCCTCAAGTTCATTCATTCAATCGTATTTATTGAGCGCTTACTGTGTGCAGAGCACTGTACTAAGCGCTTGGGAAGTCCAAGTTGGCAACATATAATGACGGTCCCTACCCAACAATAGGTTCACAGTCTAGAAGGGGGAGACAGACAACAAAACAAAACATATGGACAGGTGTCAAGTCGTCAGAACAAATAGAATTAAAGCTAAATGCACGTCATTAACAAAATAAATAGAATAGTAAATATGTACAAGTAAAATAAATAGAGTAATAAATCTGTACAAACATATATACAGGTGCTGTGGGGAGGGGAAGGAGGTAAGTGAAAGTGCCTCAAGTGAAATGCATTAAGTTCCATTTTGAAAGGTGTTCAAATTCATCTTTCCTCTTTAAAAAAACAACAACAAGAATAGTATGGGGCCTTATGAATGCTTGGAAGTGGAAGAATCAGGCAGGTTCCAGGTGCTGACAACCAAAGCTTGTGTTGGCTAAGTGCTTTGTACAGTGCCCTGCACACAGTAAGCCCTCAGTCAATATGATTGACTAAAACAAACAGGAGGAGATTGATCACTGCCTATTCTTGTGACCAAGAAGTTGATGATAATAATAATAATAATAATAGTAATAATTTTGGTATTTGTTAAGTTCTTACTATGGAGAAGCAGCATGGCTCAGTGGAAAGAGCCCGGGCTTTGGAGTCAGATGTCATGGGTTCAAATCCTGGCTCCGCCAACTGTCAGCTGTGTGACTTTGGGCAAGTCACTTAACTTCTCTGAGCCTCATTTACCTCATCTGTAAAATGGGGATTAAAACTGTGAGCCCCCCATGGGACAACCTGATCACCCTGTAAACTCCCCAGTGCTTAGAACAGTGTTTTGCACATAGTAAGCACTTAATAAATGCCATCATTATTATTATTATTATTATTCATTCAATCATATTTATTGAGCTCTTACTGTGTTCAGAGCACTGTACTGAGCGCTTGGGAAGTACAAGTTGGTAACATATACGGTCCCTACCCAACAACAGGCTCACAGTCTAGAAGGGGGAGACAGACAACAAAACAAAACATGTGGACAGGTGTCAAGTCATCATCTTCTGACCCCATTCCCTCTCATCTTATGAAATCTCTCGCTCCATCCCTTCTCCCCTCCTTAACTTCCATCTTCAACCGCTCACTCTCCACTGGTTCCTTCCCCTCTGCCTTCAAACATGCCCATGTCTCTCCCATCCTAAAAAAACCCTCTCTTGACCCCACCTCACCTTCTAGTTATCGTCCCATATCCCTCCTACCATTCCTTTCCAAACTCCTTGAACGAGTTGTCTACATGCGCTGCCTAGAATTCCTCAACAACAACTCTCTCCTCGACCCCCTCCAGTCTGGCTTCCGTCCCCTTCATTCCACGGAAACTGCGCTCTCAAAGGTCACCAATGACCTCCTGCTTGCCAAATCCAACGGCTCATACTCTGTCCTAATCCTCCTCGACCTCTCAGCTGCCTTTGACACTGTGGACCACCCCCTTCTCCTCCACACGTTATCTGACCTTGGCTTCACAGACTCCGTCCTCTCCTGGTTCTCCTCTTATCTCTCCGGTCGTTCTTTCTCAGTCTCTTTTGCAGGCTCCTCCTCCCCCTCCCATCCTCTTACGGTGGGGGTTCCCCAAGGTTCAGTACTTGGTCCCCTTCTGTTCTCAATATACACACACTCCCTTGGTGACCTCATTCGCTCCCACGGCTTCAACTATCATCTCTACGCTGATGACACCCAGATCTACATCTCTGCCCCCGCTCTCTCCCCCTCCCTCCAGGCTCGCATCTCCTCCTGCCTTCAGGACATCTCCATCTGGATGTCCGCCCGCCACCTAAAGCTCAACATGTCGAAGACTGAGCTCCTTGTCTTCCCTCCCAAACCTTGTCCTCTCCCTGACTTTCCCATCTCTGTTGACGGCACTACCATCCTTCCCGTCTCACAAGCCCGCAACCTTGGTGTCATCCTCGACTCCGCTCTCTCATTCACCCCCACATCCAAGCCGTCACCAAAACCTGCCGGTCTCAGCTCCGCAACATTGCCAAGATCCGCCCTTTCCTCTCCATCCAAACCGCTACCCTGCTCATTCAAGCTCTCATCCTATCCCGTCTGGACTACTGCACTAGCCTTCTCTCTGATCTCCCATCCTCGTGTCTCTCTCCACTTCAATCCATACTTCATGCTGCTGCCCGGATTATCTTTGTCCAGAAACGCTCTGGACATATTACTCCCCTCCTCAAAAACCTCCAATGGCTACCGATCAATCTGCGCATCAGGCAGAAACTCCTCACCCTGGGCTTCAAGGCTCTCCATCACCTCGCCCCCTCCTACCTCACCTCCCTTCTCTCCTTCTACTGCCCAGCCCGCACCCTCCGCTCCTCCACCGCTAATCTCCTCACTGTACCTCGCTCTCGCCTGTCCCGCCATCGACCCCCGGCCCACGTCATCCCCCGGGCCTGGAATGCCCTCCCTCTGCCCATCCGCCAAGCTAGCTCTCTTCCTCCCTTCAAGGCCCTGCTGAGAGCTCACCTCCTCCAGGAGGCCTTCCCAGACTGAGCCCCTTCTTTCCTCTCCCCCTCGTCCCCCTCTCCATCCCCCCGTCTTACCTCCTTCCCTTCCCCACAGCACCTGTATATATGTATATATGGTTGTACATATTTATTACTCTATTTATTTATTTATTTATTTATTTATTTTACTTGTACATTTCTATCCTACTTATTTTATTTTGTTGGTATGTTTGGTTCTGTTCTCTGTCTCCCCCTTTTAGACTGTGAGCCCACTGTTGGGTAGGGACTGTCTCTATGTGATGCCAATTTGTACTTCCCAAGCGCTTAGTACAGTGCTCTGCACATAGTAAGCGCTCAATAAATACGATTGATTGATTGATTGATTGATCATCCATTCATTCATTCAATTGTATTTATTCAGCACTTACTGTGTGCCAAGCACTGTACTAAGCACTTGGGAAGTACAAGTTGGCAACATATAGAGACTGTCCCTACCCAACGACGGGCTCACAGTCTAGAAGAGGGAAACAGACAACAAAACAAAACATGTAGACAGGTGTCAAAATCATCAGAATAAATAGAATTAAAGCTATAAGCACATCATCATTAACAAAATAAGTAGAATAGTAAATATGTACACGTAAAATAGAGTAATAAATCTGTACAAATATATACAAGTGCTGTGGAGAGGGAAAGGTGATAGGGCAGGCAGAGGGGGGCCAAGCACTGTGCTAAGCACTGGGGTAGAGTGGTAGACTAGAACTGTGGTAGACCAAGTGCTTAGTACAGTGCTCTGCACACAGTAAGTGCTCAATAAGTACGATTGAATGAATGAATCAGATCAGACACAGTCCCTGTCTCACATGGGGATCACAGTCTCAATCCCCGTTTTACAGATGAGGTAACTGAGACACAGAGAGGTTAAGTTCATTCATTCATTCAATCCTATTTTTTGAGCACTTACTACATGCAGAGCACTATACAAAGTGCTTGAGAGAATACAACAATAAACGGACACATTCCCTGCCCATAAGCTTATAGTCGTTGCAGACGGATATCAATACAAATAAATAAAATTACAGATCTGTACGTAAGTGCTGTGGGGCTGGGAAGAGGGGAAGAACAAAGGGAGCAAGTCAGGGTGACACAGAAGGGAGTGGGAGATGAGGAAAGTGGAGGCTTAGTCTAGGAAGGCTTCTTGGAGGAGATGTGTCTTCAATAAGGCTTTGAAGTGGGGGGAGATTAATTGTTGGTAAGATTTGAGGAGGGAGGACACTCCAGGCCAGAGACCAAGGTCACACAGCAGACATGTGGCAGTAGCAGAATTAGAACCCAGGTCCTTCTGACTCCCAAGCCTGGATTCTATCCACTAGGCCAAGCTGCTTCCCCTATTATAGCCCAACTTCACATTTGGTTTTAGAAAACCTAAGTTGGTGTTGCTGTTTTTCACTCATCCATATTGCCAAATTTGCTCACGTAATTGGAAGCTCTCTATGGGCAGGGAATGTGTCCGTTTATTGTTGTATTGTACTCTCCCAAGAGCTCAGTATAGTGCTCTGCACACAGTAAGTGCTCAATAAGTAGATTGACTGGCTGACTGTTGTAAGTACCCTTTTTTTGGAAACCGAAAATCTGGAGGGACTATTATGTTAAGAATTAAATCTAACAATAAGAGGAACAGGAGAAAAGAGGAAAAGAACAAAATGGAGGAAAAAAAAGGAAAGTAAGAAGGCACCTCCTTTCATAGAATAGGCATTCAGTGAAATATGGTAACCCCCACAATACCCTATTTTCCTTCTTGGGATCGCATTGGCAAACTTCTCAAAAAAGGAGAGTTGGAGACTCAGACCTTTATCCACAGGACCCTCACTCTGCCTTTATATTCCAGTGTGTGCCACAATCACTGCTCAAAAAGTATGGATTGAATTTCCTCCTCAAAATCCAGGGGGAGAGAGAAAGTGATGCAGTGGGAGCAATTACGCAAGTAAATGTGGTAATTTTTCACAGGTTACAATATGCTAATGTAAAGAAAATAACAAGAGCTATTTTTAGGAGACCTCAGTCCTGTATTTCTGTGGAGCGTACCTCATTAAAAGTTTATCTCTACGGATTGTCTCAAAAATGTTTAGAAACTGGGGCGGGGGGAACGATAGTTGCTTCCATTTTCCCACAAATCTTTATTTATTATCAAGAGATATGGCAAGTGCTTTATCCCTTGTCATAAAGGTGTTCTCCAGAAAGGATTTGAGAGTAACTATATGGGAAATGTTATTTAATTTGGTAATGCAAGTGGATAAAAGGCCTTGAATCCTGGAGTAGGTAAGTCAACGGAATTTATTGAGTACTTATTGTGTGCAGGCACTGTATTAAGCCCTTGGGAGAGTACAACATAACAGAATGGGTAGACCCTTTCCAATCCTAATATTTTCAGTGACAGTTAGTGTATTATTTTATTTGTTATTAATTTTCCTAAATCTCAATAGACTGGAAACCTAATTACTAAAAACGGAAACCAAAGTAAAGAAAATTTGCTTATAACCACCCAAAGTGACTTCAGTTATGTGTAGTACTTAGTCCCAAGGCTACAACTATATTAAAGTTGCACTGAATCTGCAGAGGAAAATCAATCCACGAATCAATGCTTTTTATTGAGTGCGTATTGTGTGCAGAGCACCATACTAAGTGGTTGGGAGAACATTTATTCATTCAACGATATTCATTGAGTTCTTACCGTGTGCACCAAACTGTACTAAGCGCTTGGGAGAGTACAATAGAACAATAAACAGACACATTCCCTGCCCACAATGAGCTTAAAGATTAGACGGAGAAACAGACATGAATAGAAATAAATAAATGACAGATAAGGACAGAAGGGATGGAGGGATGAATAAAGGGAACAAGTCAGGGAGATGCAGAAGTGAGTGGGAGAAGAGGAAAGGAGGGCTTAGTCAGGGAAGGCCTCTTGGGGAGATGCACTTTTTTATTTCCTACACCTCTGAATTTATGCCTTCCTTCCCCCCAGTGTCATGTTCCCGATGTTGCTTTTATTATGATTGACAGTAGCATTAACAAATCAATCAATCAATGGTATTTATTGAACATGTACCTTGTGCAGAGGACTCTACTAAGCTCTTGGGAAAGTACAATGCAATAAAGTTAATATGGCCTAGTGGCAAGAGCTTGGGAGTCAGAGGTCATGGGTTCTAATTCCATCTCTGCCACTTGTCTGCTGTGTGACCTTGGGCAAGTCACTTCACTGGGCCGAAGTTACCTCATCTGTAAAATGGGGATCAAGATTGTGAGCCCCATGTGGGACAGGGATTGTGACCAACCTGATTGTCTTGTATTTACGCCAGCACTTAGAACAGTGCTTGGCACATATTAAGTGCCTAATAAATACCATTATTATTGTAGAGAAGCAGCATGGCGTAGTGGATAGAGCACAGGCCTGGGTGTTAGAAGGTCCTGGTTTCTAATTCCAGCTTTGCCACTTGTCTGCTATGTGACCCTGGGCAAATCACTGTGTCTCAGTTCCCTCATCTGTAAAATGGGGATTGAGGCTGTGAGCCCCACATGGGACAGGGACTGTGTCCAACCCAATTTGCTTGTATCCACCCCAGTGCTTAGTTCAGCGCCTAGCACATAGTAAATGCTTAACAAATATCACAATCATTAGTATTGTAATTATTATTATTATTATTATACATGCTCACTGCCTACAAGGAGCATACAGTTTACAGGGAGAGAGAGGCCTGAAAATAAATTACAGAAAGGGTAAAAAGTATAGTATAAGGATATGGACATAAGAGCTATGGGGCTGAGGTGAGTATCAGAATGCTTAAGAGTTACAAGGCCAAGTGTAGACTCAATGCAAAGGGGATGGCAGATGGGAAAAATGCAGTTTTTTTCCCAAGCAGTTGGTATAGTGCTCTGCAAGCAGTTAGTACTCTTTCATTGAGAGTTTAGGCAGGGAAGACCTATTGGAAGATGTGCGATTTTAGAAGTACAAAGCAGGAAGTAACATGATCCCTGTCCGCAAGGAGCTTCTACTCTAGTCAGGGAAAGACAGACATAAAGATACTTATGAGTAGCAGCATGGGCTAGTGGGTAAAGCATGGGGCCTGGGAATCAGAAGGACTCGGATTCTAATCTCAGCTCCACCACTTGACTGCTGGGCAAGGCACTTCTCTTTTCTGTGCCTCAGTTACCTATCTCATTTGTAAAATGCAGATTGAGATTTTGATCCTTGTGTGAGACAGGGACTGTGTCCAACCTGGTTTGCTTGTATCCACCCCAGTGCTTAATACAGTCCCTGGCACACAGTAAGTGCTTAACGAATACCATAAAACATTTTCAAATCAAGTAATCAATCAATAATCGAAGGTACAATTGAATTAAATGTGTATCCCAAAGTGCTGAGGATGGGTAAAAATAAGTTCCATGTTAGCTTTTGCCACAAAAGTAGCCCCTCAGGGCCTTAGAAAATTAATAATGATGGTATTTATTGAGCACTTACTATGAGTCAAGCACCTGGATATGTTATTTTTGCCCTAGCTCCCAAAGTACTGTCCTGGAGTTCTATTCTTGTCTCTGCTCCCAATTCCTCTCATCTTCTCTTCCCAATCCTCTATCTGACTGGAGAAACTTGGCACACCTTGAGTACTCTTGCGCATCTAACAAGAGTGCTGTTCAACAGAGTGATATTTCTTCACAAGTCTTCACTTGAAAATTGAAAAGCTACTGCAGCATTATCCTAAGGATTGTTCCTTAACATTTCACAGAATGCTGTAAAACTGTGAGAAATTTTGGAGTGTGCAATTAAGACTAGTAAAAAAAGGTTACAATTGTAAAGTCAGATCCGCTATGTCGTATTTCTTGGGATATCCCAGGAGTTTGTTTCTCCAAAAAGCTAGAGAAAGACTGCCCTGTCTTTCATTATACGTTCTTGGGCATCTGTGAGGGCCCTTTTAATTTAATTTGCTACCCTGCCCCTTGGAGAAGCAGTGTGGCCTAGAGGAAAGAGCACATGCCTGAGAGACAGAAGATCTGGATTTTAATCCTGGCTCCATCACTTGTCTGCTGTGAGACCTTGGGCAAGTCACATCATTTCTCTGTGCCTCAGTTACCTCATATGCAAAATGGGGATTAAAGCCATGAGCCCCAAGTGTGACAGGGAATGTGTCCAACTTGATTGTCTTATATGTACCCCAGTGCTAAATATACCTAGTGCTTAACAAATACCATAAAATGGTAAGATTTCTAGCTCTCTAGTGTGGTGGATAGACCACAGGCCTGGAAGTCAGAAGGTCTTAGAGAAGCAGTATGGCTCAGTGGAAAGAGCATGGACTTTGGAGTCAGAGGTCACGGATTCGAATCCCAGCTCTGCCAATTGTCAGTTCTGTGGGCAAGTCACTTAACTTCTATGTGCCTCTGTTCCCTCATCTGTAAAATGGGGATTAAGACTGTGAGCCCCCTGTGGGACAACCTTATCACCTTGTAACCTCCCCGGCACTTAGAACAGTGCTTTGCACATAGTAAGTGCTTAATAAATGCCATTATTATTACTATCATAAATGATTCTCAAATATATGATTCAATTTAATAAAGACTCATTTTTCATGGTGTGAACTCCAAAAAAAATGTAAGTAATAGCAATTTAGGGGGTGGGGGGTGGAATGTGTGTGTGTGTGTGTGTGTGTGTGTGTGTGTGTGTGTGTGTGTGTGTGTGTGTGTGTTTTCTAAGATTCAGCATAACATTCATCCGAGCACCTCTGAAGTACAAACACTCCCCTTAAATAGTTTGGATTTAGTTTAGTTTAATGATGATGATGATGATGGTGTTTGTTAAAACCCTTACTATGTGCCAAGAACTGTTCTAAGCATTGGGTTATATACAAGGTGATCAGGTTGTACCACTTGGGGATCACAGTCTTCAATCCCCATTTTATAGGTGAGGTAACTGAGGCACAGAGAAGTGAAGTGACTTACCCGAAGTCACAGAGCTGACAAGTGGCAGAGCCTGGATTAGAATCCACGACCTCTGACTCCCAAGCCCGTGCTCTTTCCACTAAGCTACGCTGCTTCTCTGCTCTGCTCAGTTTAACTCTGCTCATGAAAGTTTTAAGGTGTCATTATTGCTTCAGAGCTGATTTATTTCTCCTTCCCTCTCCACCCACTGTTCCCTACCCCTTTTTTTTCCTAGAGGATCTCACTTCAGGATCTCCTGTCTCAGGTTGTCCGGCCATTCAAGGAATACGAGCTTTGGGCCCTGTGTCATGAATGCTTGTCTACTCTGCAGACTTACACAGACTATCCAGGTAATACTTCATGCCAGAAATTCTGAGGGGGATCGTTTTCACCAGATGTGTTGTCCTCAGAGAGCTTCATAGATCGCTAAACCTCCCCATTGCCTTATTGCATGATTGTGCATTGTGTGTAACTTGCTGAATGGTATTCGTGCATTCATGCATTCATTCAATCTTATTTATTGAGAGCTTACTGTGTGCGGAGTGCTTGGGAGAGGACAATGAAACAATAAACAGACACATTCCCTGCCCACAAGGAGCTTACAGTTTAGAGGGTATCAGGGGAAGAGCCAGTTTATTGTTGTAGCTCCAATTAGGAAACAGTGAGGCCTAGTGGAAAGAATATGGGCCTTCGAGTCAGGAGATCTGGATTCTAATCCCTTCTCCGCTCCTCTCTGCTCCGCCACTTGCAGGCTCCTTGCATGCTACCTGACCTTAGGCAAATCACTTAGCTGTGCTTCAGTTTCCTCATTTTACAGATGAGGAAACTGAAGCAGCATGGCCTAGTGATGATGATGATGATGGTATTTGTTAGGCACTTACTATGTGCCAAGCACTGTTCTAAGTGCTGGGGTTATAATAATAATAATAATAATAATAATAATAATAGCATTTATTAAGCACTTACTATGTGCAAAGCACTGTTCTAAGCACTGGGGAGGCTACAAGGTGATCAGGTTGTCCCACGGGGGCTCACAGTCTTAATCCCCATTTTACAGATGAGGTAATTGAGGCACAGAGAATTTAAGTGACTTGCCCAAGGTCACACAGCTGACAATTGGCAGAGCTGGGATTTAAACCCATGACCCCTGACTCCAGAGCCCGTGCTCTTGCCATTGAGCCACACTGCTTCAGATACGAGGTGATCAGGTTGTCCCACTTAGGGCTCACAGACTTAATCCCCATTTTACTTTTGAGGTAACTGAGGCACAGAGAAGTGAAGTTTGCTGCCTAAGGTCACACAGCAGACAAGTGGCAGAGCCAGGATTTGAACCCATGTTCTCTGACTCCCAAGTCTGTGCTCTTTCCACTAAGCCATGCTGCTTCCCAGTGGAGAGAGCATGGGCCTGGGAGTCAGAAGTACCTGCATTCTAATCCTGGCTCCGCCCCTTGTCTGCTTTGTGACTTTGGGCAAATAATAATAATAATGGCATTTCTTAAGTGCTTACTATGTGCAAAGCACTGTTCTAAGCGCTGGGGAGGATACAAGAGAAGCAGCGTGGCTCAGTGGAAAGAGCCCATGTTTTGGACTCAGAGGTCATGGATTCAAATCCCAGTTCCTCCACTTGTCGGCTGTGTGACTTTGGGCAAGTCACTTCACTTCTCTGTGCCTCAGTGACCTCATCTGTAGAATGGGGATGAAAACTGTGAGCCCCCCATGGGACAACCTGGTCACCTTGTAACCTCCCCAGTGCTTAGAACAGTGCTTGGCACATAGTAAGTGCTTAATAAAAGCCATCATTATTATTATTACAAGGTGATCAGGTTGTCCCACGTGGGGCTCACAGTCTTAATCCCCATTTTACAGATGAGGGAACTGAGGCCCAGAGAAGTTAAGTGCCTTGCCCAAAGTCACACAGCTGACAATTGGCAGAGCCGGGATTTGAACCCATGACCTCTGACTCCAAAGCCCGTGCTCTTTCCACTGAGCCATGCTGCTTCTCTGCTTCTCTGCTTCAAATCACTTCACTTCTCTGGGCCTCAGTTACCTCATCTGTAAAATGGGGATTAGGACTTTGAGCTCCATGTGGGACAAGGACTTTGTCCAACCTGATTTGCTGTATCTACCCCAGTGCTTAGTACAGTGTCTGGCACATAGTAAGTGCTTAACAAATGCCACCAGAATTATTATTAAAATGAGGATGAAACACCTATTCCTCAAGGCTGCAAGCCCCATGTGGGACAGGGTCTGTGTGCAACCTGATTATCTTACATCTTGGCACACAGTGAGTGCTTAACAAATCTGTCAATTACTTTTACTATCCACATGTGATTAATCAGTCTGTCAAATTTATTGAGCACTTACTGTGTGCAGCACTGTACTAACCACTTGGGAGACTACAAGATAACAGAGTTGAAAGACATATCCCCTGCTTTTCTTGTGACCAAGATCCACTCTGGGCAAGCAAATTGAGGGGAACATAAGAAGATGCTCATTGTGGGTAGGGAATGTGTCTGTTTATTGTTGTATTGGACTCTCCCAAGTGCTTAGTACAGTGCCCAGTACACAGTAAATGTTCAGGAAATATGATCAAATCAGTGAATGTCAGGATTGGCGGAAGGAGTTTGGCCAAGTTGGAAGAAAATTTTCCACAACGGTTGAATCCGTGAACTGAGATTGTTTCTCCAGGGAGATCCCTAATCTCCCATCCTTCCTTTCTCAACAACAATAACAACAACAACAACAACAACAATAATAATAATAATAATAACGTGTTTACTAAAAGAAAAGCACTGTACTGAGCACTGGGGTAATTACCAAGCTAATTAGACTAGACACAATCCCCATCCCTTATGGGGCTCGCAGTCTAATGAGAAAGGAGACCAGGTATTGAATCCCCATTTTGCACATGAGGGAACTGAGACACAGAGAGGTGAAATGACTTGCCTAAGGTCACACAGCGGACAAGTGGTGGAGCTGGGATTAAAACCCAGGTCTTCTGATTCCCAGGCCCATGGTTCATCCACTCAGCCATGGTGCTTCTCAATTGATTGGTTGTAAGACATGATCCCTTCCCTCGAGGAGCATATAGCCTAATAGTGGAGACTAGTAGACAAAAAGAGTTTATAATAAAATGAGAGTATAAAGTGGACTCTCAGTCTCTTTCGTGAGGCTCTTGAGAAATCTCTACTGGAGCTGGGAGTGAGGGCTGGGCCTGACATTCATGTGAACCAGGTAGAAAGGAAGAAGAATATCTATGGGCTTTCTACTCCCTGTTCCTCTCTCATTCTGGATTCAGTTGTATTCCATAAAGAAAAGCAAATTAACTTCCCCTTCACAAAATCATTTGCCATTCAACCTTGCAGTCTCCGGGTGGTTATTTATTTCTGTTTCATTTTCTTGTTGTTTTGCTTTGGTCTGTGTACATAGCATCCGAAATGGTTACCTTCCCCTCATTTAATTCAAGCAGTTGCTTATAATGAATAATGATATTTCAATAAGCTGGCATGCAGCATGGCCTAGTGGATAGAGCATGTGCCTGGGAGTCAGAAGGACCATTAATTCATTCATTTATTCAATCATATTTATTGAGCACTTACTGTGTGCAAAGTACTGTTTTAAGCGCTAGGGAGAGTACAATATAACAATAAACAATTCCCTGCCCACAACAAGCTTACAGTCTAGAGGGGGAGAGAGACATTAACAGAAATAAACACGACAGATAGGGACATAAGTGTCTTGAGGCTGAGAGGAGGGATGAATAAAGGAAGCAAGTCAGGGTGACGAAGAAGGGAGTGGGAGAAGAGGAAAGGAGGACTTAGTCAAGGGAAGGCCTCTTGGAGGAGGTGTGCCTTCAATAAGGCTTTGAAGGTGGGAAGAGTAAATGTCTATCAGTTTTGAGGAGGGAGAGTGTTCCAGGCCAGAGGGAGGATGTAGGCGAGGGGTTGATGGTGAGATAAGCAAGATCGAAGTACAGTGAGAAGGTTAGCCTTAGAGGAGCGAACTGTGTGGGCTTGGGTGTAATTGGACAGTAGCAAGGTGAGGTAGGAGGAGGCAAGATGATGGACTGCTTTAAAGCCAATTGTGAAAAATTTCCATTTGATGCAGAGGTAGATGAGTAACCACTGGAATTTCTTGAGGAGTGGGGAAACACATCCTGAACATTTTTGTAGAAAAATGATCTGGGCAGCAGAATGAAGTATGGACTGGAGTGGGGACAGACAAGAGGCTGGAGTGGCGGGGGGTGGGGAGGGCAGCAACTAGGAAGCTGATACAGTTATCACAACGGGAGAGGATGTGATTGTATTAACATGGTAATAATAATAATAATAATCATGATGGCATTTATTAAGCACTTACTATGTGCAAAGCACTGTTCTAAGCACTGGGGAGGTTACAAGGTGATCATGTTGTCCCACGGGGGGCTCACAGTCTTAATCCCCATTTTCCAGATGAGGTAACTGAGGCTCAGAGAAGTTAAGTGACTTGCCCAAAGTCACACAGCTGACAATTGGCGGAGCCGGGATTTGAACCCCTGACCTCTGACTCCAAAGCCCGGACTTTTTCAAATAAGCCACGCTGCTCCACCAGTTTGGATGGAGAAGAAAGGGTGGGTTTTAATGATGTAGTGAAGGTGGGACTGATGGGATTTAGTGATAGGTTGAATGTGTGGGTTGAATGAGAAAGAGGAGTCAAGGATAACGCCAAGGTTACGAGCTTGTGAGACAGGATGGATGGTGGTGCTGTCTACAGTGATGGGAAAGTCAAGGGGAGGACATGGTTTGGGTGGGAAGATAAGGAGCTCTGTTTCTGACATGTTATGCTTGAGGTGACGGAAGGACAGCCAAGTAGAGGTGTCTTGAAGGCAGACCTAAATTCTAATTCAACACTCCACCACTTGTCTGCTGTGTGACCTTGATCAAGTCACTTCACTTCTCTGGGCCTCAGTTACTTCACCTAGAAAATGGGGATTAAGACTGTGAGCTCTTTGTGGGACAAGGAATGGGTCCAAACCAATTTGCTTGATTCCACCGCAGTGCTTAGAACAGTGCCTTGCATATAGCAGTTAACAAATACTGTTATTTTTATTATTATTCTGCTCATATTGTACTTGAATACAGGTAAATGTGTTTTGGTGCTTGTTTTCCAGCATATTTATGCTTAGACTCGGTACTGATTGATGCAAATGGAAACATCCTCTTTGACACCCCTAAGGAAGGAGGTAAATAATCACAGTTTGGTTGCTCAGGTCATTTTTCAGAGATTGGTGGGGCCAAAATAAATATTTTCTTATTTGGTTTTATTCCTTAGGACCACACAATTCATTTTACCTGGCTCCTGAAATCGAAGAGGAGAAGGTAGTTACTGAAAAGGTACTTGGCTCTGCTGTCTGGTTACAAGTGTCTTTTAAGATCTTTCTCCGAACAGCTGCAGATATTGAAAATCAGAATCTATTCCCTGCTGGCCTGCTCAACTTTTCTCCCTTAACTCCGTCCTCTTAAAAGTCAAAGAGGGTGAGGGCTAGGAGTGAAGGGGAAAGGAAAAGAGAGAAGGGTGCACTATCAACGCAGTTAGACTACACTTCAGAGAAAAGGGAGGTTGAGAGCTGTTGTATTTTTTACCTTTAAAAATTCAATATTGGTATCAAATGGACTTATTATACAGCTTATTATAGACAAGTAGCGTGGCTCAGTGGCAAGAGCCCAGGTTTGGGAGTCAGAGGTCATGGGTTCTAATCCCAGCTCCGCCACTTGTCAGCTGTGTGACTTTGGGCAAGTCACTTCACTTCTCTGTGCCTACCTCATCTGTAAAATGGGGATTAAGACTGTGAGCCCCATGTGGGACAACCTGATTACCTTGTATCCCCCCCAGCACTTAGAACAGTGCTTGGCACATAGTAAGCACTTAACAAATACCATCATCCCTATTATTATTATTATGCAAGCATAAAATATTCATAGATAAATACACAGGTCCCAATATTTGGGAGTCACCCAAAAATGCCACTTTCCATTGTGTGGATTGTGGCTTTCTCTCTCTCTGTCTCTCTCTCAATCTGTTTGATGGCTTATTTCAGAAGTTTTTGATCTCAGAGGAGCATCAGATGATAGTAAGGGATTCTGCCATTTTGATCACTTCAGCATTCATTCATTCATTCAATCATATTTATTGAGTGCTTACTGTGTGTAGAGCTCTGTACTAAGTTCTTGGGAGAGTACATTACAACAATAGACAGTCACATCCCCTGCCCACAATGAGCTTACAGTCTAAAGAGAGGGAGACGGACATCAATACAAATAATAAAATTACAGATCTTACATAAGTCCCATGAGGCTGGGGGCTGGGGTTGGGGGGAGAGCAAAGGGAGCAAGTCAGGGTGACACAGAAGGGAGTGGGAGATGAGGAAAAGTGGGGCTTAGTCTGGGAAGGCCTCTTGGAGGAGATGGGCCTTCAATAAGGCTTTGAAGTAGGGGAGAGCAATTGTCTGTGGGATTTGAGGAAGGAGGGCGTTTCAGGCCAGAGGCGGGACATAGACTAGGGGTTGGCAGTGAGACTGGCGAGGTGGCAGCACAGTGAGAAGGTTAGCTCTAGAAGAGCAAAGTGTGTGGGCTGGGTTGTACTAGAAGAGAAGTGAGATGAGATAGGAGAGGGCAAGGTGATGGACTGCTTTAAAGCCGATGGTGAGGAGTTTTTGTTTGATGCAGAGGAGGATGGCCAACCACTGGAGTTTTTTGAGGAGCGAGGTAACATGTCAGCAGCTTGAGGGGGAGTGGAAATATTCTTGGCTTGACCCCCTGAGGTTTCAGGGGAGAAAAGCTGGCTCTGGGAATCAGGAGGCCTGGGTTCTGGTTCCATTTCAGTCCACTGGTAATATGCCATCAGCACTATCCCCCACTAAACTGCAAACTCACTGCGGGCAAGGAATGCATCTGCTAATTCATTTATTCAATCATATTTACTGAGCGCTTACTGTGTGCAGAGCACTGTACTAAGCACTTGGGAAGTACAAGTTGGCAACATACAGCGACAGTCCCTACCCAACAATGGGCTCACAGTTTAGAAGGGGGAGACAGACAACAAAACAAAACATGTGGACGGGTGTCAAGTCACCAGAATAAATAAAAATAAAGCTAGATACACATCATTAACAAAATAAATAGAATAGTAAATATGTACAAGTAAAATAGATAGAGTAATAAATCTGTACAAACATATATACAGATGCTGCGGGGATGGGAAGGAGGTATGGCAGGGGGATGGTTGTATTGGTCTCTCTGAAGCTCTTACTACCATACTTTATACTCAGTAAGCACTCAATAAATATATTTATTGATTTATTGGTGAATATTAATAATAATCATAATTGGGCAATCATTAAGCACTTACTATATGCCAAGCACTGGGCTAGATAATAATAATGACATTTGTTAAGCACTTAGTATGTGCCAAGCTCTCTTCTAAGCACTGAGGTAGATAAAAGATTTTCAGGTTGGACACAGACCCTGTCCCACATGGGGCTCACAGTCTTAATCTTAATCACAGTCTTAATCCCCATTTTACAGACGAGGCAACTGAGGTGCAGAGAAGTTAGGTGACTTACCCAAGTTCACACAGCAGACAACTGCCAGAGTGGGATTAGAACCCAGGTACTTCTGACTCCCAGGCTTGCGTTCTTTCCATTAGGCCACACTGTTTCTCAATCAATCAAAAGCATTTCCTGGACCTCCCATCTGTGGCTTTCACTCAGTATTTGCTGAGCAACTATTATGTCCAGAGCACTGGATTTCATACTCCCCAGGGCTGAGTACAGTGCTCTGCTCAGTAAATGCTCTGGATTGATTGACGGAGTTGAGCTACTTATGTACATATCTGTAATTTTTTTATATTAATACCTGTCTCTCCCCCTAGACCCTAAGCTCATTGTGGACAGGGAATGTGCCTGTTTATTCTTGTATTACACTCTCCCAAGAGCTTAGTACAGTGCTCTGCACACAGTAAGTGCTCAATAAATACGAATGAACGAATGAACGAATTAATGAATTGTCAGAAACACCTTCAGATGTTGAGCTCTCACTGAAAGCTGAAAATATATTTATAACAAACATTGTCAGTTTCTAGAGAAACCAGAAACCTTTTTTTAAAACTTCGTAAGATTCAAATTAGAAAGGAAATGAAATTAAAAAGGTCAGTCCTGAGGGCTGCTGTGGAATTTTTATACAGTACCATTTTTGACCAAGCCCTCTTATATGTTGAGGTTGCATCACTTTGCAAGCTGTTGTACAGGAAATTCAGAACAGTGATCAACATTTCTAGTGGAAAGAGCATGGGACTGTAAGTCAGGAGACCATTCTTTCATTCATTCATTCAATAGTGTTTATTGAGCGCTTACTGGGTGCAAAGCACTGTATTAAGCACTTGGGAGAGTACAATATAACAATGTGGGCATATTCATTCATTCATTCAATCATATTTATTGAATGCTTACTGTGTGCAGAGCACTGTACTAGGCGCTTGGGAAGTACAAGTCGGCAACAAATCGATACAGTCCCTACCCAACAACGGGCTCCCAGTCTAGAATGGGGAGACAGACAACAAAACAAAACATGTGGACATGTCAAGTCATCAGAACAAATAGAATTAAAGCTAAATGCACAACAATAGAGAAGCAGCATGGCTCAGTGGAAAGAGCTTGGGCTTTGGAGTCAGGTCATGGGTTCGAATCCCGGCTCCACCACATGTCTGCTGTGTGACCTTGGGCAAGTCACTTAACTTCTTGGAGCCTCAGTTACCTCATCTGTAAAATGGGGATGATGACTGTGAGTCCCACGTGGGACAACCTGATCACCTTGTATTCCCCCCAGCGCTTAGAACAGTGCTTTGCTCATAGTAAGCACTTAACAAATGCCATCATCATCATCATCATCATCAAAAAAACAAAATAAATAGAATGGTAATATTCCTTGCTTACAACAAGATTACAGTATAGTGGGGGAGATAGACATTAATAGAAATAAGTAAATGACAGGTATGTACATAAGTGCTATGGGGCTGGGAGGGGAGATGAATAAAGGGAGCGAGTCAGGGCAATGCAGAAGGGAGAGGGTGAAGAGGGAAGGGGGCTTAGTCAGGGAAAGCCTCTTGGAGGAGATGTGCCTTAAATAAGTCTTTGAAGGTCAGGAGAATAATTTTCTGTCAGATTTGAGGAGGGAGGTTGTTTCAGGCCAGAGGCAGGGCATAGGTGAGAGGCCGGTGGTGAGATAGACGAGCCTGTTGTTGGGTAGGGACCGTCTCTATATGTTGCCAACTTGTACTTCCCAAGTGCTTAGTACAGTGCTCTGCACACAGTAAGCACTCAATAAATACAATTGAATGAATGAATGAATCGGGGTAAAGTGAGAAGGTTGGCATTAGAGGAGCAAAGTGGGAGGGCTGGGTAGTAGTAGGAGAGTAGCAGCTCTTCCACTAGCCTACTGTGTGGCTTGTATCCCAGTTTCTTAATTGGCAAACAGGACATAAAATAGTCCCTTCCCACCTATTCAGACCATGAATCCTTTGTGGGACATGGTGAAGCAGAAACTGGATCTGATCTGTTGATTTTATATCTATCCCAGGGCTTGGCCCCACGTAAGCATTCATTAAATACTACCATTACCACATTACCACTGCGTCTGGTCTTATGAGCATACATCTACCCCAGTGCTCAATACAGTCTTCGGCACAGAGTAAGTGTTTAACAAATACTGTAAGCATTATTCGTAGAGTTCAGCAATAATATAATCATCGTATTTGGTGGAAAGCCTAGGATCATGTCCCAGATCCTCCCCCATCTCTATGATCTTAAGTAAGTATTTTAATCTTTCTGTACCTCTGTCTCCTCCCCCGTAAAATGAGGAAAATAACTCTTGACCTGCTCCCAACCTGCAGGAGCCCAACCTTAGTGAAAAGATTTTCAACTACACCAAATCCTGCAGAAGAAAAACGTTTATTAATCCATAGGTTCATGATAAGGGGGGATGTTAAGCATATTTAAGAATGAGATAGGAGAACCTCTTTGTAAACTTCATCTCTTTCCTCTCCCTTTGCCCATCCACAGGCGTCTGTTTATTGTGTGGCTGCGATTCTGTGGACTGCAGCAAAATATAACTTTCCGCTTAATCACAAGCTGGCGTTGCCAAGGAAACTTAAGCGGCTTCTCCTGGACATGGCCAAGAGCGACTCTGATGAGAGACCATCCATCGCTGATGCAATTAAGGTGATTTGATTGATCATGTAATCCGATATTATTTAATCAAATCTGGAAACCCAATCGAGAACAAATGAATCAGCTCTCAGGAAGGTAATACAGGGTTTAAAGGAGCCAGGGTGAGTGCTTGAAAGGAAATGTGCGTAAAAATCTGAGTGAACTCCGATGACTAACAAGAGTAAATGTGTTCCATGTTGTTTTTCTTCTCTGTTTTCACTTCTCGGTTTTGGAATTAGATTTCCTCGCTGCTCAGACAGGGACACTGTGGGTGTCTTGGAGTTCCTGTCTTCAAAAGCAGCCGGGAGGTAGGGTGATCTAGTGGAACGGGCATGGATTTAGGAGTCAGGGGATCTGAGTTGATGATGATGATAGTGATATTTGTTGAGCGCTTACCAAGTGCCAGGTCCTGTTCTATGTTCTGGGGTACATACAAGCTAATTGGTTTGGACACAGTCTCCTGTCCCACATAGGGCTCACAGTCTTAATCCTCATTTTACACACGAGGGAATTGAGGCACAGATAAGTGAAGTGACTTGCCCAAAATCACATAGCCCTTGCCACTTGCCTGCTGAGTGACTTTGGACAGTCACTTAACATAGAATGCAGTGTGGTCTAGTGGCAAGAGCACAGGCTTGGGAGTCAAGAGACGTGGGTTCTAATACCAGCTCCGCCGCTTGTCTGCTGTTTGACCTTGGTCCACTTCACTTCTCTGAGCCTCAGGTACCTCATCTGTAAAATGGGGATTAAGACTGTGAGCCCCCTGTGAGACAGGGACTGTGTCCAACCTGATTAGCTTGTATCTACCCCAGTGCTTAGAACAGTGCTTGGCACATAGTAAGCCCTTAACAAATGCCATCATCATCTCTGTTCCTGTTTTCTCACCTGTAAAATGAGCATGAAATTCCTGTTCTCCCCTCCCCTTTAGACTGAGGGCCCCATGTGGATGAGGGACTGTGTCTGATCTAATGTACTGGCCTGTGTCTGACCTCAGTGCTTGGCACATAGTACCTGCTTAACAAACACCACAATTTTTATTATTTGTATTTGACCAAAGGCCCCCATTCTGCCCTCAATCAATGATATCTATTGAGCACAGTACTAGGCGCTTGGGAGACTACAACATAACAGAGTTGGTAGAAACATTTCCTGTCCACAATGAGCACCCAGTCTAGAGGGAGCTGACAATTTGATTTTAATACCATTTAAATACCATTAAGTACCATTTAAAAACAAAAAAAAAAACAGTTACAGATGTTGGAGGGGCTAGCCCCCGGGCTCCCCAACTCACCAGTGGACAGTCACCTGAAGTGTAATCACTCTCAGTTCCACCTTCCCTCCACCATCCACCCTTCCCTCCACCATCCACCACCCTCCATTGCATCCCAGGAAATGGAGACTCGACACACAGATGTTTGAGCAGCCAATCGAGGCTCATCTCCTGGGGACCCCTTCCCAAGATACCCGCAGTATCGTAAGAGAAGATCTCTCACCTCCTCTCAAAATCTACCTCCTCCACCTGCGCCTCCGGCCCCACCCCTTCTCACTTTATCAAAAGAGTTACCCTCTCTGTTCTTCCCTCTCTGACTTCCACCTTCAACTGTTCAGTCTCCAGTGGCTTCTTCCCCACTGCTTTGAAACTTGTCCATCTCTCCCCTATCCTAAAAAAAAAACCCTCCCTTGATAACACAGCTCCCTGGATTTATTGCCCTATCTCCCTCCTACCATTCCTCGCCAAACTCCTTGAGCGAGTTGTCTACCCCCGTTGTCAAATTCCTCTCCTCCAATTCTCTCCTTGATCCCTTCCAATCTGGTTTCTGCTCCTTTCACTCCCCCTCACAGGTCACCAGTGATCTCCTTCTCATCAAATCCAGTGGCCTCAACTCCATCTTAATGCTCCTCAATCTCTCAGGGGCCTTTAACACCACGGGCCACCCCCTTCTCCTGGAAACATTATCCAACATCGGTTTCACTGATACTGTCTTCTCCTGGTTCATTCATTCATTCAGTCATATTTATTGAGCACTTACTGTGTGCAGAGCACTGTACTAAGCACTTGGGAAGTACAGGTTGGCAACATATAGAGACGGTCTCTACCCAGCAACAGGCTCACAGTCTAGAAGGGGGAGACAGACAACAAAGCAAAACATGTGGACAGGTGTCGTCATCAGAACAAATAGAATTAAAGCTAAATGCACATCATTAACAAAATAAATAGAATAGTAAATATGTACAGGTAAAATAAATAGAGTAATAAATCTGTACAAACATATATACAGGTGCTGTGGGGAGGGGAAGGAGGTAGGGTGGGGGGGATGGGGAGGAGGAGAGGAAAAAAGGGGCTCAGTCTTCTCTTATCTCTCTGGCTGCTTGTTCTCAGTCTTTTGCAGGCTTCTCCTCTGCTTCCCAACCTCTCACTGTGGGAGAATCTCAAGGCTCAGTTCTGGGTCCCCTTTTCTTCTCCACCCACATCCACACCCATGAAGATCTCATTCATTTTCCATAGCTTTCAACTACCATCTCAATACAGATGATTCCCAAATCTATATCTTCAGGCCTAATCTCCATCACGGATGTCAGAACTGCACCCAAACCCTGTCTTCCACCAGACTTTTCCATCACGGTAGACAGCACCACCATCCTGCTTGTCTCACTAGCCCAAAGACTTGGCATAATCCTCAACTCATCTCTTACATTTAACCCACTTATTCATTCATTCATTCATTCAATCATATTTATTGAGCACTTACTGTGTGCAGAGCACTGTACTAAGCACTTGGGAAGTACAAGTTGGCAACATATAGAGACGGTCCCTACCCAACAATGGGCTCACAGTCTAGAAGGGGGTGACAGAGAGAAAAACAAAGCATATTAACAGAATAAAATAAATAGAATAAATGTGTACAAGTAAAATAAATAAATAAATAGAGTGATAAATACATACAAACATATATACATATATACAGGTGCTGTGGGGAAGGGAAGGAGGTAAGGCTGGGGGGATAGAGAGGGGAGGAGGGGGAGAGGAAGGAGGGGTTCAGTCTGGGATGGCCTCCTGGAGGAGGTGAGCTCTCAGTAGGGCCTTGAAGGGAGGAAGCTAGCTGGGCGGATGGGCAGAGGGAGGGCATTCCAGGCCAGGGTTCAACTTGTCAACTTGTCATCAAATCCTGCCAGTTCTACCATCACCAAAATCCTCCTTTTCCTCCCCCTCCAAACTTTTACCACTTTGATCCAAGCACTTCCCCTATCCCGTCTTGACTTCTACATTAGCCTCCTTGCTGAACTTCCTGCCTCCTGTCTCTCCTGACTCCAGTCCATACTTCACTCTGCTGCCAGGATCATTTTTCTACTTAACAGTTTAGTCCATGTATTCCCACTCCTCAAGAACCTCCAGGAGTTGCCCATCCATCTCCACATAAAACATAAACTCCTTTAAAACATTCAGTCACCTAACTCCCTCCTATCTTACCTCACTGATTTCCTTCTACAACCTGGCCCGCACACTTTACTCCTCTAATGCCAACCTCCTCACCCTAACTTGATCTCGTTTATCTTGCCATCGACCCCTCACCCACATCCTGTCTCTGACCTGGAATGCCCTTTCCCTTTGACAGACCACCAGTCTCTCCATCTTCAAAGTCTTATTAAAATCAGGCTCCAAGAGACGTTCCCCAGTCAAGCCTTCATTTTCCCTACTCCTTCTCCCTCTTGCATAGCCCTTATACTAGTAGTTGTACCCTTTCTTCACCTCACATTCAGCCCCATAGCACTTAATTTATTTGTATAATTTATTTGTATTATTTGTATAAGTATTTATTTATTTATTTATTTATTTATTTATTTATTTATAATTTATTTGTATAAGTAGCTGTCTCCCCCTCTAGACTGTAAGCTTGTTATAGGAAGGGAACATGTAATTCATTCATTCATTCATTCAATCGTATTTATTGAGTGCTTACTGTGTGCAGAGCACTGCACTAAGCGCTTGGGAAGTACAAGTTGGCAACATATAGGGACGGTCCCTACCCAACAGTGGGCTCACAGTCTAGAAGAGGCAGACAGAGAACAAAGCAAAACATATTAACAAAATAAAATAGATAGAATAAGTATGTACAAAATAAATAAATAAATAGAGTAATAAATACGTACAAACATATATGCATATATGCAGGTGCTGTGGGGAAGGGAAGGAGGTAAGGCAGGGAGGATGGGGAGGAGTAGGAGGGGGAGAGAAAGGAGGGGGCTCAGTCTGGGAAGGCCTCCTGGAGGAGGTGAGCTCTCAGTAGGGCTTTGAAGGGAGGAAGAGAGCTAGCTTGGTGGATATGCGGAGGGAGGGCATTCCAGGCCAGGGGGATGACGTGGGCCGGGGGTCAATGGTGGGACAGGTGAGAACGAGGCACAGTGAGGAGATTAGTGGCAGAGGAGCAGAGGGTGCAGGCTGGGCTATAGAAGGAGAGAAGGGAGGTGAGGTAGGAGGGGGCGAGGTGATGGACAGCCTTGAAGCCGAGGATGAGGAGTTTCTGCCTGATGCGCAGATTGATTGGTAGCCATTGGAGATTTTTGAGGAGGAGAGTAACATGCCCAGAGCGTTTCTGGACAAAGACAATCTGGGCAGCAGCATGAAGTATGGATTGAAGTGGGGAGAGACACGAGGATGGGAGATCAGAGAGAAGGCTGATGCAGTAGTCCAGACGGGATAGGATGAGAGCTTGAACGAGCAGGGTAGCGGTTTGGATGGAGAGCAAAGGGCAGATCTTGGCAATGTTGCGGAGCTGAGACCTGCAGGTTTTGGTGACGGCTTGGATGTGAGGGGTGAATGAGAGAGCAGAGTCGAGGATGACACCAAGGTTGCAGGGTTGTGAGATGGGAAGGATGGTAGTGCCGTCAACAGTGATGGGAAAGTCAGGGAGAAGGCAGGGTTTGGGAGGGAAGATAAGGAGTTCAGTCTTGGACATGTTGAGTTTTAGGTGGCGGGCAGACATCCAGATGGAGGTGTCCTGAAGGCAGGAGGAGATGCGAGCCTGGAGGAAGGGGGAGAGAACAGGGGCAGAGATGTAGATTCGGGTGTCATCAGCATAGAGATGATAGTTGAAGCAGTGGGAGCAAATGAGCTCTGTGCTCAGTGCTGGGCAAGAATACAGAGGTGGAAATTAGAGCCGGTCCCTGGTCAGGGTGAGCACAGGAGATGTTGACATTTGGCAGCCTCTGGAGAACAAGGAGAGGCACAGTCAGGCAGCACCAGACCTGGACCCGATTCCAAGGGAATGCAGAGGGCCTGGCCGGGCCGGGCCAGGTTAATCTGGGTCAGGGATCAGACCTTGGGGGGCACAGCCAGGCAGGTGGTGAGAGTTTGAGGGCGATGATAGGCAGAACTTCTACCGCCAGTAGAAATAGCCTGTGCTCAGAGGCCCCCACGTACACAGCATTCTTCTGAGCCCTTGGCAAGTACAAAAAAAAGAAATTTCTAAGAAAACACATTGTGGCCTAATAAAGGATCACTAGACTGGGAATCAGGTGACTTGGGTTCTAATCCTAATCTAATCTAATCTTCTAGACTGTGAGCCCATTGTTGGGTAGGGACTGTCTCTATATGCTGCCAACTTGTACTTCCCAAGCACCTAGTACAGAGCTCTGCACACAGTAAGAGCTCAATAAATACGATTGAATGAATGAATGAATGAATGAATCCTAGCTCCACCATTTACCTGCTGTGTCATTGTAGGCAAGTCACTTAATTTCTCCAGGACTTGGTTTTCTCATCTGTAAAATGGGGACTCTCTCTCCCCCTTAGACTGTCAGCCCTATAAAGGACAGGAACTGTAGAAGCAGCATGGCATAATGGATAGAGCCTGGGAGACAGAAGGTCATGGATTCTAATCACAGCTCTGCCACTTGTCTGCTGTGGGACCCTGGGCAAAGTCACTTCACTTCTCTGTGCCTCAGTTACCTCATCTGTAAAATGGGGATTGAGACTGTGAGCCCCACATGGGACAGGGACTGTGTCCAACTTAATTTGCTTGTATCCATCCCAGTGCTTAGTACTGTGCCTGGCACATAGTAAACACTTAACAAACTCCATCAATAGTACTAATATTATTTGATTATAATAATTCATTCAATTGTATTCATTGAGCACTTACTGTGTGCGAAGCACTGTACCAAGCACTTGGGAGAGTACAATACAACAGACACATTCCCTGTCCACAATGAGCTCACAGTCTAGAGCTGTATTCACTCCACTCTTACCACGGTGCTTGACACATAAATGCTTAACAAACATATTTTTTATTATTATTGTTGTGGCTGTTTTGTTATTATTGTTATTATTATTAGCCCCATTCCATTCCCACAAGGAACTTATATTCTGACAGGAGAGCTAGACATAGAAGTATATCTAGATAATTGATGATGCAGATGAACAAACATATCTCACAAAGGCTGAGGACAGGTCTTAAAAAGCACATATATTTTGCTAGAGATGACCACCTCGCCTAGAAATGAGTTGTCCTTTCCCCGTTATTTTTCAATCTCAATTACCAAAGTCTGTTGCCTTTTAGTAAATGTGAAATTTCATGAAAGAGAAGCAGCATAGCCTAGTGGAAAGACAACTGGCCTGGGAGTCAGAAGGACCTGGGTTCTAATTCCGGCTCTGCCCAATTGCTTGCTGCATGACCTTGGGCAAGTCAGTTCATTTCTCTGTGCCTCAGTTTCCTCAATTGTAAAATAGGACTACAATATCTATTATCCCTCCTATTTAGACTGTGAGTACCATGCAGGACAGGGATTTTGTCCAACTTAATTAACTTGTAGATTAGAACAGTGTTTGATACATACTGAGAGATAATAAATACCATAAAAAAACTATCACTAGCATAATTGAAGTAGGCCAGCACCCTTGAAGCGGGTGCTGGTTTGTGGAAGCCTGCCCCTTTAAACTGAAAGCTCCCCTCTCGACTGTAAGCTCAAAAGGGAGGGGAATATGTCTACCAACTCTGGTGGATTGTACTCTCCCAAGTGCTTAGTATAGTGCTCTGCACATGGTAAGTGCTCAATAACAATTAGAATGTTGGTATTTGTTAAGTACTTACTATGTATCAGGCAGTGTTCTAAGTGCTGCCGTAGACAGGTGTGAGAAGCAGCATGGCTTAGTGGAAAGAACACAGGCTTTGGAGTCTTCTTCTTCTTCTTCAATTGTATTTATTGAGCGCTTACTGTGTGCAGAGCACTGTAATAATCAATCAATCGTATTTATTGATTGATTGTAATAAGTGCTTGGGAGGTACAAGTTGGCAACAAATAGAGACAGTCCCTACCCAACAGTGGGCTCACAGTCTAGAAGGGGGAGACAGAGAACAAAACAAAACATATTAACAAAAAAAAAATAGAACAAATATGTACAAATAAAATAGAGTAATAAATGCGTACAAACATATATACATATATACAGGTGCATATACATACATACAGGTGCGGTCATGGGTTCTAACCCCCCCTCCTCCACTTATCAACTGTGTGTGACTTTGGGCAAGTCACTTAACTTCTCTGTGCCTCAGTTACATCATCTGTAAAATGGGGATTAAGATTGTGAGCCCCATGTGGTTCCACCTGATCACCTTGTATCTACCCCAGTGCTTAGAACAGTGCTTGACACATAGAAAACATAGAGAAGCAGTGTGGCTCAGTGGAAAGAGCACGGGCTTTGGAGTCAGAGGTCATGGGTTCGAATCCCAACTCCACCACATGTCTGCTGTGTGACCTTGGGCAAGTCACTTAACTTCTCTGAGCCTCAGTTACCTCATCTGTAAAATGGGGATTAAGACTGTGAGCCCCACGTGGGACAACTTGATCACCTTGTATCGCCCCCAGCACTTAGAACAGTGCTATGCACAGAGTAAGTGCTTAACAAATGTCATCATTATTATTATTATTATTAAACGCTTCACAAATGCCTTCATTATTATTACTGTTATACAAGCTGATCAGTTTAGACACAGTCCCTGTCCCTCATGGGGCTCACAGTCTTAATCTCTATTTTACAGATGAGGGAACTGAGGCACAAAGAAGTGAAGTGATTTGCACAATGTCACACAGCAGAAAAGTGACAGAGCCAGGATTAGAACCCAGATCCTTCTGACTCCCGGGCCCAGATCCACCCACTACCATTGATCGATTGATTATTCGTCCTTATATATATGTATCTATTTCATACTTTGTTTTGCTTTTCCCTCCTCTTTCAGACATGCAGCGGTTACCTACTTCAACGAGGCATGAATGGTAAAAAAGTTTTAGCTCACTTGAGTTCATCCACTTGCAAGGTAAAGATACTTTTCCAGTTATCAGCAGTTGTTACCACTCAGCTGGTTCATTTCTACTACTAACAATAATTTGGTATTTGTGAAGTGCTTACTATGTGCCAGGCACTATTCTAAGCGCTGGGGTAGGTACAAGAAATCAGGTCAGACACAGTCCATGTCCCACATGGAGCTCACAGTCGTAATCCCCATTTTACAGATCAATCAATCAATCAATCGTATTTATTGAGCGCTTACTATGTGCAGAGCACTGTACTAAGCGCTTGGGAAGTACAAATTGGCATCACATAGAGACAGTCCCTACCCGATAGTGGGCTCACAGTCTAAAAGGGGGGAGACAGAGAACAGAACCAAACATACCAACAAAATAAAATAAGTAGGATAGAAATGTACAAGTAAAATAAATAAATAAATAAATAAACAGAGTAATAAATATGTACAACCATATATACATATATACAGGTGCTGTGGGGAGGGGAAGGCGGTAAGGCGGGGGGATGGAGGGGGGGAGAGGGAGAGGAAGGAGGGGCTCAGTCTGGGAAAGCCTCCTGGAGGAGGTGAGCTCTCAGCAGGGCCTTGAAGGGAGGAAGAGAGCTAGCTTGGCGGATGGGCAGAGGGAGGGCATTCCAGGCCCGGGGGATGACGTGGGCCGGGGGTCGATGGCGGGACAGGCGAGAGCGAGGTACAGTGAGGAGATTAGTGGTGGAGGAGCGGAGGGTGCGGGCTGGGCAGTAGAAGGAGAGAAGGGAGGTGAGGTAGGAGGGGGGCGAGGTGATGGAGAGCCTTGAAGCCCAGGGTGAGGAGTTTCTGCCTGATGCGCAGATTGATCGGTAGCCATTGGAGGTTTTTGAGGAGGGGAGTGATATGTCCAGAGCGTTTCTGGACAAAGATAATCCGGGCAGCAGCATGAAGTATGGATTGAAGTGGAGAGAGACACGAGGATGGGAGATCAGAGAGAAGGCTAGTGCAGTAGTCCAGACGGGATAGGATGAGAGCTTGAATTAGCAGGGTAGCGGTTTGGATGGAGAGGAAAGGGCGGATCTTGGCAATGTTGCGGAGCTGAGACCGGCAGGTTTTGGTGACGGCTTGGATGTGAGGGGTGAATGAGAGAGCGGAGTCGAGGATGACACCAAGGTTGCGGGCTTGTGAGACGGGAAGGATGGTAGTGCCGTCAACAGAGATGGGAAAGTCAGGGAGAGGACAAGGTTTGGGAGGGAAGACAAGGAGCTCAGTCTTCGACATGTTGAGCTTTAGGTGGCGGGGCGGGACATCCAGATGGAGATGTCCTGAAGGCAGGAGGAGATGCGAGCCTGGAGGGAGGGGGAGAGAGCAGGGGCAGAGATGTAGATCTGGGTGTCATCAGCGTAGAGGTGATAGTTGAAGCCGTGGGAGCGAATGAGGTCACCAAGGGAGTGAGTGTAGATTGAGAACAGAAGGGGACCAAGCACTGAACCTTGGGGAACTCCCACAGTAAGAGGATGGGAGGGGGAGGAGGAGCCTGCAAAAGAGACTGAGAAAGAACGACCGGAGAGATAAGAGGAGAACCAGGAGAGGACGGAGTCTGTGAAGCCAAGGTCAGATAACGTGTTGAGGAGAAGGGGGTGGTCCACAGTGTCAAAGGCAGCTGAGAGGTCGAGGAGGATTAGGACAGAGTATGAGCCGTTGGATTTGGCAAGCAGGAGGTCATTGGTGACCTTTGAGAGCGCAGTTTCCGTGGAATGAAGGGGACGGAAGCCAGACTGGAGGGGGTCGAGGAGAGAGTTGTTGTTGAGGAATTCTAGGCAGCGCGTGTAGACAACTCGTTCAAGGAGTTTGGAAAGGAATGGTAGGAGGGATATGGGACGATAACTAGAAGGTGAGGTGGGGTCAAGAGAGGGTTTTTTTAGGATGGGAGAGACATGGGCATGTTTGAAGGCAGAGGGGAAGGAACCAGTGGAGAGTGAGCGGTTGAAGATGGAAGTTAAGGAGGGGGAGAAGGGATGGAGCGAGAGATTTCATAAGATGAGAGGGAATGGGGTCAGAAGCACAGGTGGCCGGAGTAGCACTTGAGAGGAGGGAGGAGAGTTCCTCTGAGGATACCACTGGGAAGGATGGGAGAGTAGCAGAGAATGTTGAGAGCCGGGGGGTTGGAGAAAGGGGGGAAGAGACTTTGGGGAGGTCGGACCTGATGGATTTAATTTTGTTAATGAAGTAGGAGGCCAGATCGTTGGGGGTGAGGGAAGGAGGAGGGGGGAGGAACCGGGGGCCTGAGAAGGGAGTTGAATGTACGGAAGAGCTGGCGGGGGGTGATGGGCATGGGTGTCAATAAGGGAGGAGAAATAGTTTTGTCTGGCAGAAGAGAGGGCTGAGTTAAGGCAGGAAAGGATAAACTTGAAGTGAACGAGGTTGGCATGGTGTTTAGACTTTCGCCAGCAGCGTTCGGCAGCTCGAGCATAAGAGCGAAGGAGGTGGACAGTGGCAGTGATCCAGGGCTGTGGGTTAGTGGTGCGAGAGCGGCGAAGGGAAAGGGGAGCGAGCGAGTCTAGCTGAGTAGAAAGGGTAGAGTTGAGAGCAGTAATCTGATCATCAAGACTGGGTAGAGAGGAGAGGGCGGCGAGGTGGGGTGTGAGGCGTTCCGAAAGATGGGTGGACAGATGAGGTAACTGAGTCACAGAGAAGTAAAGTGACTTGCCCAAGGTCACACAGCAGACAAATAGAACTCAGGACCTTCTGACTCCCAGGACAGTGCTCTATCCGCTAGGCTACACTGCTTCTCTGACTTTGGTACCAAAGCCTTGTAATGCCTGGGAGGTCATATGATTCCATAGTTCAAGAAATGTTTAGCCATCAGGGACAAAATTATCAAGTAATTTTTCTCCTTCATATAATCCTCATTTTTTTTCTCCAATTCCTTTGTGGTTCTTCAAAAATGGGAAAAGATTTTGGGGGGTGGGGGTTGGTGTTTTTTTAAGACTTTTTAAGGTATTTGTTATGCCTTTACTCTGCGTCAAACTGTTCTAAACACTGGGACAGGTACGGTCCCTGTCCTGCATGGGGCTCACAGTCTAAATAGGTTGGAGAATTGGTACTTAATCCCCATTTTACAGTTGAGTAAACTGAGGCACAGAGAAGTGAAGTGTATTCCAATGGTCACAGAGCAGGCAGGTAAAGGAACTGAAATTAGAATCCAGGACCTCTGATTCCCAGGCCTGTATTCTTTCCACTTTGCTAAACTGCTTCTCCAAAATGAGTTTCCTTTGGGATGATTGAGCCAATTTTCCCTTAGGTGTATCTGAAATAGGGATTTTTCCAGTGGTCTGTGATTGAACCCAATTTCTTTGTTCCCCAGAATTTTTTTTCACTTAAGGTTAAGCCCCAAATTTGCTAAAAGTAGTGAATTTAAATGTAGAGGGTTTTTTTAATTTTATTTGCCAAAATGAACTTAGTTTATGAATTCATCCTAATTCTATCCAACCATTTATGGACTGGATTGGCACCATCTCTACAGTTGGCTATAGAATTGCAAGTGATTTAGTTTTGTTGCCTGGAATACTTCATCATTTTAAAATATTCCAGAATTAACTTTTTTCTGGAGGATTTTCCACGCTAACAAGAATCTGGAATTTGCCTATGTAGCTGACACCTTGAACTCCATCTTCAAAGACCTTCTGAAATCATGTAAATTGTGCATATCATAAATTACATATCTGTAATTTATTTTGATGTCTGTGTCCCCTCTCTAGCCTATAAGCTCCTTGAAGGAAGGGAATCTGTTTACCAACTCTGTTGTACTGTCCCAAGTGCTTGGTACAGTGCTCCACACACAGTAAGCACATGGGAGTCAGAAGGACCTCAGTTCTAATCCAGCTCCGCCACTTGTCTGCTGTGTGATCTTGGGCAAATCACTTCACTTACCTGTGCCTGTTACCTTTTCTGTAAACTGGTTATTAAATATGGGGGTCCCACAAGGGACGTGGACTGGGTTCAACCTGATTATCTTGTATTCACTCATTCATTCAGTCATATCTATTGAGTGCTTACTGTGTGCAGAGCATTGACCTAAGTGCTTGGAAAGTACAATTCAGCAACAAAGAGAGACAATCCCTGCCCACAACAGGCTCACTGTCTAGAAGGGGTCGGGGGGAGACAGACAACGAAACAAGTAAACAGGCATCAATAACATCAATATCAATAAATAGAATTAGAGATATATATACACAGCAAAACAAGTAAACAGGCATTAATATAAATAAATAGAATTATAGGTATGTACATATATACACAAGTGCTATGGGGTGGGGGGTACAGCAAAGGGGGTGAGTTGGGGCAATGTGGGGGGAAGGGGAACTGAGGAAAATTGGGGCTTAGTCTGGGAAGGCCTCTTGGAGAAGGTGACACTTCAGTAGGGCTTTGAAGGGAGGAAGAGAGCTAGTTTGGCAGATGTGAGGAGGGAAGGCATTCCAGGCCAGAGGTAAGACATGGGCCGGGGGTCAACGGTGGGACAGGTGAGAACGAGGTACAGTGAGAAGGTTAGCGGCAGAGGAGCAGAGTGTGTGGGATGGAATGGAGAAGGAGAAAAGGGAGGTGAGGTAGAAGGGGGCAAGGAGATGGACAGCTTTGAAGTCAATAGTGAGGAGTTTTTGCTCACCTTAGGGTTCTTAGGCAACCACTGGAGATTATTGAGGAGGGGTGTGACATGCGCAGAGTGTTTCTGTAGAAAGATAATCTGGGCAGCAGAATGATGTGTACATTGAAGCGGGAAGAGACAGGAGGTTGGAAGATCAGAAAGGAGGCTGATGCAGCAATCCAGTAGGCAGAGGATGAGAGATTATACCATCAAGGTAGCAGTTTGGATGGAGAGGAAAGGGCTGATCTTGGCAATGTTGCGGAGGTGAGACTGGCAGGTTTTGGTGACTGACTGGATGTGTGGGGTGAATGAGAGAGCGGAGTCAAGGATGATACCAAGGCTGCGGGCTTGTGAAACGGGAAGGGTGGTAGTGCCGTCCACAGCAACGGGAAAGTCAGGGAGAGGACAGGGTTTGAGAGGGAAGACAAGGAGCTCAATCTTGGACATGTTGAGTTTAAGGTGCTGGGAGGACATCCAGGTGGAGATGTCTTGAAGGCAGGAGGAGATGCGAGCCTGGAGGGAGGGAGAACAGGGGAGGAGATGTAGATTTGGTATCATCATCATCATCATCATCATCATCATCAATCGTATTTATTGAGAGCTTACTATGTGCAGAGCACTGTACTAAGCGCTTGGGAAGTACAAATTTGCAACATATAGAGACAGTCCCTACCCAACAGTGGGCTCACAGTCTAAGAGGGGGAGACAGAGAACAAAACCAAACATACTAACAAAATAAAATAAATAGAATAGATATGTACAAGTAAAATAAATAAATAAATAGAGTAATAAATATGTACAAACATATATACATATATACAGGTGCTGTGGGGAAGGGAAGGAGGTAAGATGGGGGGATGGAGAGGGGGATGAGGGGGAGAGGAAAGAAGGGGCTCAGTCTGGGAAGGCCTTCTGGGGGCCCCCACACATCTCTGGGGGCCCTGCAAAACCCATCAGCCCCAGGCCAGGGGGAGTTAACAACATCATCATCAATCGTATTTATTGAGCGCTTACTATGTGCAGAGCACTGTACTAAGCACTTGGGAAGTACAAATTGGCAACATATAGAGACAGTCCCTACCCAACAGTGGGCTCACAGTCTAAAAGGGGGAGACAGAGAACAAAACCAAACATACTAACAAAATGAAATAAATAGGATAGATATGTACAAGTAAAATAAATAAATAAATAAATAGAGTAATAAATATGTACAACCATATATACAGGTGCTGTGGGGAAGGGAAGGAGGTAAGACGGGGGGATGGAGAGGGGGACGAGGGGGAGAGGAAGGAAGGGGCTCAGTCTGGGAAGCCCTGGTCTTACCCTGTGCACCTTAGGATCACTAGTCAAAAGGAAATAAACCATCGTTAGTAACTCACAGAATGGATGAAAACAATTACATATTTTATCAGATGCAACAGGGTTGAATAACTTTCTTAAAACTGTACACCTAACAGCTGCTTTTTATGGCTGCAGGCAATTATGTCTGTCAAAACTCCTGATGTGTTAGTATTCTATTAATAGAAGGGCAGGGGGGGGAGAGGGGAAAGATGCTCAGTAACTATTAAAAATGGAAATATGAATGATCAGCCTCAAAAAAGATACGAGGCCCTGCCACTATCATCACCAGACAGAGCTGCCCAGCTCCAAGCTCCAAGCCAACACTACCGATGATTCTTACTCTTCCCTCCCTATTTCAGGGTCAGCCTCCAGCCCAGAACTCCATAGTTTCAAAGCATTTATTTTCTCAGAAAATTGCTCAGAACAAGAAGCAATGAGATACAATAAACTAACTAAATAAAAAATAAACAAATAACGAATACAAATAACACAATAAATGAGAAGTGGTGTTGCCTAGTGGAAAGAGCATGGTCCTTGGAATCAGAGGACCTGGGGTCTAATCCTGCTCCATCACTTGTTTGCTGTGTGACCAGGAGTAAGCCACTTAACGTCCAGCGCTTTGAACAGTGCTTTGCACATGTAAGCGCTTAATAGATGCCATCATTATTATTCTCTATGCTTCAGGTACCTAGTCTGTCAAATCTGGATTAAGACTGGGAACCCCTTGAGGGACATGGACTGTGTCCAACCTGATTATCTTGTATCTACTCCAGCACTTGGTACAGCTCCTGGCACACAAGTGAGCATTGAACAAATCCAATAAAAAAAAAACCACAACTCTGCCAAGAGTTTTATTTTCCTATTTGTTTCATTAGTGTACAATTCTTCCACAACCTAATTTGTTGTCAGAATTTCACGAAGCTAAACCAGTGGTTTTCAGCAGAAAAACTGTTTCATCATCCATTCCACATTTACATACTGTTGCCCAGAATGCTGCTATATTTTTAAAGCGCATATACAATTTGGAAACAATTTTGTTTCAGACTAACTCAAGAGATTTTTACCTTCAACTTGTTCTTCTGTCACAGGTCAGGACTTTTGATCTTTTTTGGCATTCCATTAAAATCGCTATCCTGCCGTGTAGAGATGATAATTGAAGCCTTGTATCTACCCCAGGGCTTAGTACAGTGTCTAGCACATAGTAAGTGCTTAACAAATACCATTAATACCATTGATTGATTGATGAGATCTTCCCCAATTAATTTCTCTTCTCTGCACTTACATTCCCCAACTCCCACATCAGCAAAGTACTCACAACCACTTCCGCTCCATAGCACTTATGCCCATATCTTACACCTATTACTTCCTCCTGTCTGAATTTAGCATCTGTCTCCCCTACTAGATCCCAAACTTCTTAATTTTACTGTACTCACTCAAGCGCCTAGTACAGTGCTCTGAAAACAGTAAGCGCTCAATAAATATCATTGATTGAATGAATAGTCAGGACTCTTGAAGGTTACCATTCTTCTTACTCCAATTCAGCACCCTCACCTCCAACTCAAGATTTGGAAATTACTGACATTCATTTCCCTAAATTTAGCCTGTTTGCTTCAATGCTGTCAAAAGTAGCTGTGATGGAGCATCTATTAAGCTGGGAACCAAAGTAAAGTTTTGTTTTTGTTTTTATCATGTTTGTTTAGCACTTACTATGTGTCAGGTACTGGTCTAAGTATTGCGGTACATTCAAGATAGTCAGGTGGGACACATTTCCTGTGCCACGTAGGGCTCACAGTCTTAATCCCCATTTTACAGATGAGGTAACTGAGGCACAGAGAAGATAAGTGACTTGCCCGAGATCACACAGCAGACAAGTGAAAGAACTGGAATTAGAACCCAAGTCTTCTGACTCCCAGGCCCATGCTCTTTCCTTAAATTTGAAAAAAAAATTAAGCTGAATTCTTTCCCCCGGTTTTTTAAAAAATCCGTGATTACCTCTCAAATGAGTTTTGTTTTCATTCTGAAAAATCCATAAGCTAGTCAAATCCTGATGAAAGGCAAATCAACAGGATTGATTGAATTTTTCTCATTTAAAATATTCACTCTTGCCACCAACTTTTAGACCCAAATTTCTTCCTCAAAATGGGAGAAGATTACAGGAGAAATGACAAGTAGATCTGGAATTTGCAGATCTGGAAATTTGAATTAGAATTTTATAAACCTAAGTTTTGGAAACTAATGCAAGGGCATTAGAAAGTAAACCTGGTATGGTAAGTAATTGCTGCATTTTGCCAAAAGTATCACACTGGCTGGGCCATCTTTCCTATATCATATTTCTGGGATACGCTTAAATTATATAGAAATTATCTTTTATTTATGAAGACCCCATTTCCTGAATCTCAAGTCCATTTCCAGAAGAATAAAGAATCTGCAAGCAGTATGATGTTTTCCTTGCATCTTCCCAGTATTTCAAACTGCTTATTTAAAGAATTCCATACCCTTATGACTGGGTAATTTTAGGATTGGTCCTTAACTTTCCATGCTTATTTGTGCTTTGGGATAGCTTTCTGGAAAATATCTTCTGAATTTGCTACGGTGTTGACAGTCCGCTAGACCGTCAGCTCATTGTGGTCTGTTCTCGATCTACACTCACTCCCTTGGTGACCTCATTCGCTCCCACGGCTTCAACTATCATCTCTACGCTGATGACACCCAGATCTACATCTCTGCCCCTGCTCTCTCCCCCTCTCTCCAGGCTCGCATCTCCTCCTGCCTTCAGGACATCTCCATCTGGATGTCTGCCCACCGCCTTAAACTCAACATGTCCAAGACTGAACTCCTTGTCTTCCCTCCCAAACCCTGCCCTCTCCCTGACTTTCCCATTTCTGTTGACGGCACTACCATCCTTCCTGTCTCACAAGCCCGCAAACTTGGTGTCATCCTCGACTCCGCTCTCTCATTCACCCCTCACATCCAAGCCGTCACCAAAACCTGCCGGTCTCAGCTCCGCAACATTGCCAAGATCCGCCCTTTCCTCTCCATCCATACCGCTACCCTTGTCGTTCAAGCTCTCATCCTATCCCGTCTGGACTACTGCACCAGCCTTCTCTCCGATCTCCCATCCTCATGTCTCTCCCCACTTCAATCCATACTTCATGCTGCTGCCCGGATCGTCTTTGTCCAGAAACGCTCTGGGCATGTTACTCCCCTCCTCAAAAATCTCCAGTGGCTACCAATCAATCTGCACATCAGGCAGAAACTCCTCAACCTCAGCTTCAAGGCTCTCCATCACCTTGCCCCCTCCTACCTAACCTCCCTTCTCTCCTTCTACAGCCCACCCTGCTCCCTCCACTCCTCTGCCGCTAATCTCCTCACTGTGCCTCGTTCTCGCCTGTCCCGCCATCGACCCCCAGCCCACGTCATCCCCCGGGCCTGGAGTACCCTCCCTCTGCCCATCCGCCAAGCTAGCTCTCTTCCTCCCTTCAAGGCCCTACTGAGAGCTCACCTCCTCCAGGAGGCCTTCCCAGACTGAGCCCCTTCTTTCCTCTCCCCCTCGTTCCCCTCTCCATCCCCCTCATCTTACCTCCTTCCCTTCCCCACAGCACCTGTATATATGTATATATGTTTGTACATATTTATTACTCTATTTATGTATTTATTTATTTTACTTGTACATATCTATTCTATTTATTTTATTTTGTTAATATGTTTGGTTTTGTTCTCTGTCTCCCGCTTTTAGACTCTGAGCCCACTGTTGGGTAGGGACTGTCTCTATATGTTGCCAACTTGTACTTCCCAAGCGCTTAGTACAGTGCTCTGCACATAGTAAGCACTCAATGAATGCAATTGATTGATTGATTGATTGTGGTCAGGGAAGATGTCTGTTCTGTTGTTCTATTATCCTCTCCCAAGTGCTTAGTACAGTGCCCTGCACACAGTAAATGCTCAGTAAATACAACTGACTCACTGACAGACTGTTGATATTTCTCCCCCGGCTACCCTTTTGCAGTCTCCCTCCCTTTTCCTTAGCTTATTTCCACGGCTTTAATCTTGAATCATTATAGGCAAGAAACTAGACAGGAGACTTGCAGGAAGTGAAGAAACTTAGATGATTTTCAAGTTTATTGAAGGGTAAAATGAAAAGACTACTTGGAGCTGCTGTCTTTAGTTGCTGAGATTAAGTGTTCCAGGCCCATTCATAACCCATTACATATAGTCTTTGGGCTGTGGGGCAGATAGGCAAGGTGGTCGTATACCTTGGCCAAAAAGGGACCATCATAGCCTAACTTTCCCCAGGAGACCCAGAACCAGCCGGTCTGAACAAGTTATCATCTCTGGAGACTCCTAGGCCACCCAACCAACAATACTCACAAAGAATTTACAAAGCATTGTAGATATAGTTGATAGATAAAGTGGTCTGTATCTGAAGAAGATATTAACAGCAGTGAAATTCACCAAGAAGTGCATGTGTGGATAATAATAATAATTAATAATAATTATGGCATTTGTTCCAGGCACTGTACTATGCGCTGGGGTGAGTACAAGCAAATTGGGTTAGACACAGTACCTGTCCCATGTGGGGCTCACAGTCTCAATCCCCATTATCCAGACGAGGGAACTCAGGCTCAGAGAAGTGAAGTGAGATGCCCAAGGTTACCCAAAAGAGAAGTAGTGGAGTTAGGATTAGAACTCATGACCTTCTGACCCCAGGCCCATGCTCTATCCACTACATCATGCTGCTTCTCTATGGGAAGATTAGTGTGGGAGCCACAGTGCACACACAAAAAACAGCCCCAGTTGTGTTGTTAAGTTTGATGCTTGCAACACCTGCTGCTATTTTCTCTCTTTCCTCGTCTATCATTCCTTATGAAGTTTTTGCTCCAAGAGTGCTACTGCTGTCCCCATAACAATGCATCATTCTGATCTGTACACAGCAACTATTTGTGGGATTCAGTTGAGTTTGAGACTTGGTTCTACCTTGTCCTTTCCTTTCCTCTTCTCCCACTCCCTTCTGCCTCTTCCTGAGTTGCTCCCTCTATTCATCCCCCCCTCCCAGCCCCACTGCACTTGTATCCATATCTGTCATTTTATTTATTTATATTAATGTCTGTCTCCCTCTCTAGACTGTAAGCTCATTTTGGGCAGGGAATGTGTCTGTTATATTGTACTGTCCAAGCACTTAATACAGCACTCTGCCCACAGTAAGTGCTCAATAAATACAAGTGACTGACTGACTGACTGACTTTAAACATTTCCTCTACTCTTCTTGTGTTATAAAATATTTTTGTGTTGATGGGCGGGTTGTGTCAGCTGGGTTCCATGTCATATTTCCTCACTCTTTGCCCATATTTGAGTTTTCTTATGGATATTTCTAGATTGGCATAAGTTCACCACAGATGGCATATATAAGTTTAACCAAAGAAAAAAATCAAACCAAAACAAAAAAGCCTTTCCTTGGCCTTTGGTTAATATTTTAAGTTTGTTCATTCAGAAAAGCAAAGTGTTTTGAGTTGGGTAATTCAGTGGGTCTGATCAATACATCAGTGGTATTAGCTGAGCACCAGCTGGGAGCAAAATACTGCATTAGATCCTTGGGAGAGTTCAATAGAGTTAGAAGACAATTCCTGCCCTCAAGTAGTTTACAATCTAAGAGAAGAATCTGAGTATGAGGAATCTGGCCTTTTTTCCATTTCCTAAAAACTGAGTCAATTCTCCACCCTTCCTGAGAGAACTTGGGTTTGCATAAACTCTGACTGGCATGGAAGGTAATGGTTTGCACTGGGAAGTTCCCCAGGTAATCAATCAATCACTCACCCAATCAATCAGATTTACTGAGGGCTTACTGTGCCCAGAGAAGGGTATTAAGCACTTGGGAGAGTACAGTAGAACAGAGTTGTTAGATACATTCTCTGTCCACAGCAAGCTTAAAGTCTAGAGGGGAAGACAAGATATTAATATAAATGAATAAATTATGGGTATGTATGTAAATCCTGTGGGGCTGAGGAAGGGGTGAATAAAGGGTGCAAATCCAAATTCAAGGGTGATTCAGAAGAGAGTGGGAGAAAAGGAAATGAGGGTTTAGTCAGGGAAAGCCTTTTGGAGGAAACGAGCTTTTAAGAAGGTTTTGAAGGTGAGGAGAATGATCGTCTGTCCAATAAGAAGAGGGAGGGTTTTCTAGGCCAGAGGCAGGATGTGGACAAGAGGTGGGTGGTGAGATAGATGAAATTGAGGTACCGTGAGTAGGTTGGCATAAAGAGGAGCCAAGTGTGCAGGTTGAATTATAGTAAGAAAGCAGTGAGGTGAGATAGGAGGGGGCAGGGTGATTAAGTGCTTTAAAGTCAAGGGGAAGGAGTTTCCATTTAATGTGGACATGGATGGGCAACCACTGGAGTTTCTGGAGGAATGGGGAAACATGGACCGAACGGTTTGGGAGAAAAATGATCCAAGCAGCCAAGTGAAATATGGACTGGTGTGTGGAGAGACAGGAGGCAGGGAAGTCAGCAAGGAGGCTGATGCAGTAATCAAGGCAGGATAGAATAAAGGCTTGGATTAGTGAGGTAGCAGTTTGGATCAAGAGGAAAGGGTGGATTCTAGTGACTTTGTGAAGGTGAAACTGACAGGATTTAGTGATGGATTGAATACGTGGGTTGAATGAGAGACCAGAGTCAAGTATAACACCAAGGTTACAGGCTTGAGACAGGGAAGATGGTAGTACTATCTACAGTGTATAGAGGCCTGGGATAAGAACACAGTGTGTACCCTGCCCCCGGTTATTGTGCTAAGGATGTGTACTAAGGGGCAGAGAAAAAGCAGCAATTCGAACCTGAAAAGAATAATCAGGTTTGTTGAGAAAATACTAGGTTCATTTCAGAAGCACTAATCATAAACCAGTGAAAAGAGCACCAGCCTGGGAATCAGAGAACCTGGGTTTTTATACCAGCTCCACCACTTCTCTGCTGTGTGACCTAGGGCAAGTCATTTCACTTCTTTGTGCCTTAGTGAGCTCATCTGTCTTAATTCTGTAAGCTCCAAATGAACAGGGACTGTGTCCAACATGATTAGCTTATGTCTACCCTGGTACTTAGAACAGTGCTCAACAACATAAGCGCTTAACAGACTCCATCATTTTATGTTTCCAGCAGGTGCATCCAGAAGAGGAAATAATCAGTCTGCAAAATGCTTTTTCAGTAGTGGAGTTTAAAAATAAAAGTAATAAACTCTGTTCTTCAGAGCTGCCCTCAGGTGAGCGCCAAATGAATGTCCAATGTGTCATCTTTTGATCTGTTACCATATTAGATGATGTGAATGTTAAATGCACCCCAAACATCTGTTTCCCCTGTTTATCACTGGATGAATCGCATTTTTGTTCACAGGCTTTGCTCCGAGTACCAGCGAGAGTAAGCTCATAGCGGTCAAAGGACCCGTTCCTTGCCAGTTTTCCCCATGTAAAGAAACTTCAGAACTTCCTGTCGCATTCATTTCTTCAGCCACTCATTTCAAGCCTATAATTCTTGCCCAAACTACAGAAACGACCAAGTGAGTACCTCTCAGTGGAAGACAAAACTGACATGTACTGGAACTCATTGCCTGTTAACTTGTTTTGTTTTGTTTGTTGTCTGCTTCCCCCCTTCTAGACTATGAGCCCATTGTTGGGTAGGGATTGTCTCTGTTGCTGAATTGTACTTTCAGTCAATCAATCATATTTATTGAGCGCTTACTGTGTGCAGAGCACTGTACTAAGCGTTTGGGAAGTACAAGTTGGCAACATATAGAGACAGTCCCTACCCAACAGTGGGCTCACAGTCTAGAAGAGTCCAAGCGCTTAGTACAAGCGCAGTGCTTAGTACAGTGCTCTGCACACAGTAAGCACTCAATAAACACGATTGAATGAATGAATGAATTTGGACTGAGGCTAGTTTACGTCAGCGAAGGCTTGGGAACCAAACAAAATAGATGTTGGCTATTTTGGACAAGCGCTTCTCTGATTTGGCACGTTATCTGAGCTCTTGCCAAATTTTCTAAGCTCGCCTCAGTCGGGATGATAGGCATTCCAGTAGGATTGGCTGACTGGATTTAAATCTGACGGTGGCTGCCTCTGTCCAACATATTTTGCTCCTGTTTCTTTTAGGGAAAATCATGCGTCAGCTCTGAGTCAGCCTGAGAGCCCAGAAGGAGAGGAATCTGATTTCAGCAACAAAAAAGGCATTTTTGTGGGCGACATTGAAAATCACGCTTCTGAGGATCAGCTGGCAACCCTCAATAAGAAAACGCAAGACATGCCTTCTCCAGCCTCAGGCATAAAGAGTTCTACCCAGGCAGTTCCCAAAGAGGAGACCCCAGACGGCGTTTCCATGGAAGATTCTCCATCCCCTCCCATCTCTTCAGACAGTCAACCGGAGAAGAGTTTATCCATTTCTTCAGAATCCTCTACCTGTCCTACCCTCCCGGCTCCTACCCCGATGAAGGATTTCCTGTCCGAACAGGAGCCGAAGCTAAGAGAAATAGCACAAGATCCCGGGGAACAATTGTCAAACCAACAGCGACCTCCAGATAAGAAGACTAAGTCTCCCATGTCCAGTTCTGTGTCCCAGGACATCCTGGGTAGAAACCTACAGAACCGCTCATCCAAGTTGCGCAGTGGTGAAAATGCCGAGCTCCTGGACCAAGGAGAGGAAAATCATGGTCTGATGGTTCAGACCAGCATTGAAAAAGGGAGCGACAAGATGATGTTAGGCAATGCCTTGCCTTCTCCAGGATGTGGCCGGCGAGCCCATCAAAATCCAGCACGATCCCTGAATTCAGAAATTTCCTCTCCACAAAATAGGACGATCTGCCCTTCCTTGCAGAGAGCCGTGCGCCTGATACAAGAGGAGTTTGCTTTCGATGGCTATCTGGAAAACGGATTAGAAGTTTTAATTATGGGTATGTGCATTCCATTTGTACAATCTATTCAAAAAGAGTTTTTTTAAAAAAAGGTTAATGTACTGTAGTTCTAGAGTGTTCTATTATCTCAATCAGTGTTTGAGGACTTTTTTTCTTAATGGTATTCGTTAGACATTGACTTTTGCCGGCTACCCTACTAAGCGCTGAGTAGGTACAAGCAAGTCAGGTTGGACAGTCCACGTCCGGGGTTCACAGTCTTAATCCCCATTTTGTAGATGAGGTACCTGAGGCACAGAGAAGTTAAGTGACTTCTCAAGGTCACACAGCGGACGTATGGTGGAGTTGGGATTAGAACCCAAGACTTCTGACTCCCAGGTCTGTGTTCTTTCCATTAGGGCACACTGCTTCCTATAAAAGCTTTTTCTCAATGCAGTTTGTGTACAGAGACATAGGTACTTCTCCCCTTTTGAACAATAATTAACTCTTCCAGATACTTGTCATATTTATTAACTTCTGTGTGCCAAAACACTTTGTGCAAAAGTACTCTGCTGGAAAGTCCTATAAAGGCTTTTTCTCAATGCAGTTTGTGCACAGAGACATAGGTACTTTCATTCATTCATTCATTCAATCGTATTTATTGAGCGCTTACTGTGTGCAGAGCACTGAACTAAGCCCTTGGGAAGTACAAGTTGGCAACATATAGAGATGGTCCCTACCCAACAGCGGGCTCACAGTCTAGAAGGGGGAGGCAGACAACAAAACAAAACATATTAACAAAATAAAATAAATAGAATAAATATGTACAAATAAAATAAATAAATAAATAGAGTAATAAATACATACAAACGTATATACATATATACAGGTGCTGTGGGGGGGGAAGGAGGTAAGGTGGGGGGATGGGGTGGGGGAGGTGAGGGAGGTACTTGTCCCCTTTTGAACAGTAATTAACTCTTCCAGATACTTGTCATATTTATTAAGTTCTGCGTGCAAAAATACTTTGCGCAAAAGTACTCTGCTGTAAAGCTGAGGTAGATACAAGGTAACAGATAACAGATCCAACTGTGATTCTCCGCCTTTCAAAGCCCTACTGAAGGTACATCTCCTTGAAGGTACAGGAGCAGCATGGCCCAGTGGCAAGAGCACGGGCTTAGGAGTAAGAGGTTGTGGGTTCTAATCCTGGCTCCACCACTTCTCTGCTGTGTGACCTTGGGCAAGTCACTTCACTTCTCTGGGCCTCAGTTACCTCATCTGTAAAATGGGGATTAGGACTGTGAGCCCCACGTGGGACAATCTGATCACCTTGTATCCCCCCAGGGCTTAGAACAGTGCTTTGCACATAGTAAGCGCTTAACAAATGCTATCATTATTGTTATTGTTATTATTATTATTATTATCTCCTCCAAGTGGCCTTCCCTGACTAAGCCCTCCTTTCCCTCTCCCTTCTGTGTAACCCTGACTTACTCCCTTTATTCATCTGCCCTCCCAGCCCCACAGCACTTATGTCCCTATCTGTCATTTATTTATTCCTATTAAAGTCTGTCTCCCCCTGTAGACTGTAAGCTCTTTGTGGACAGTGAATGTGTCTGTTATATTATTATACTGTACTTTCCCAAGTACTTAGTACAGGGTTCTACACATAATGGGCTCTCAATAAATATGATTGAATGACTGACTAACCCTGGGCCCGAGGGTCTGTGCACTGAAACCTTGCTTCTGGTTCTGTTTTTCAATTAATCTATAGTATTTATTAAGAACTTACTACGTGCAGAGAACTGAACTAAACACTTGGGAGAATACCATGTGTCCACATTTTGTTCCTCTAACACTAACCTTCTCACTGTACCTTGATCTTGTCTATCTAGCTTTCCACCTCTTGCCCACATCCTACCTCTGGCCTGAAGCCCCCTCCCTCCTCATATTAGATAATTGCTCTCCCTCACTTCAAAACCTTATTGAAGGTGCATCTCCTCCAAGAAGCCTTCCCTGACTAAGCCCTCCTCTCCTCTTCTCCCACTCCTTTCTGCACCACTCTTACTTGCTCCTTCATTCATCCACCCTCCTAACCCCACAGCACATATGCATAAATCTATATATATATATATATATCTGTAATTTATTTATGTATTTATATTAATGTCTGTCTCCCCCCTTTAGACTGTGAGCTCATTGTGGGCAGGAATGTGTCTGTTTTTATATTGTACTCTCCTAAGCGCTTAGTTCAGTGCTTTGCACACAGTAAGTGCTCAATAAATATGATTGAATGAATGAATTCCCTTCCCATAAGGAACTTAACAGTCTAGTGCTTTCAGTCTACAGTCTGCTTCTTCTCCTCCACCCCAGAGAAGCCACAAGGAGGAGAGAGGGAGGTACTCGGGACAGGAGAATAGTGAGGCACAGAATAGCACTCTTGCCCAATGTACAAAACTTTGGTTTCCAACTGCAGCCTCCAGAAATGATTTAACCAACCTCCCTCCCACCCAGAGAAGAACTCCTCACAACCTCCATCTGCTTCACTCACGTTCCTATTCTATGACTCCAGGCTAGTAGTTTATTCAGTGACAAATTCATCCCAGAGTCCATTTTCCTCCAACCACTTCATCTTTCTTATTCGCTTTTTCTTGTCAAGGGGAATACATTTTTGGCCTGAAAGACCTCACCTACGCCACTTTCTGTGGTGCAATATCCGAGAAGTTTTGTGACCTTTACTGGGATGAGAAATTGCTGCAGAATCTCTTCGATGTTGTGAACGGAAAGACTTCCTCACCCCTCAGGTAAGTGATGCTATTGTTCTTGGGACTCAAGTTTTAAAGTCGTTAGGGAGCAAGCATTCATTCATTCATTCATTCATTCATTCAATGGAATTTATTGAGCACTTACTGTGTACAGAGCACTGTGCTAAGTGCTTGGGATAGGACAATAGACAGATGCTTTCCCTGCCCACGATGAGAATAGATGCAGGAGAGAACAGCTGCCCCGCTTCCTCCTAACCCTGGGAGTGAGTTGGAACCCAGCCCGCACACTCTGCTTCTCTGTTGCTAACCTTCTCATTGTTCCTCTATCTCACCTGTATCACTGCCAAGCCCTGGCCCATGTCCTGCCTCTGGCCTGGAATGCCCTCCCTCCTCAAATCCACCAATCACTCTTCCCCCCTTCAAAGTCTTACTGAGAGCCCGTTGTTGGGTAGGAACCGTCTCTATATGTTGTTGACTTGTACTTCCCAAGCGCTTAGTACAGTGCTCTGCACACAGTAAGCACTCAATAAATACGATTGAATGAATGAATCTCCTCCAAGAGGCCTACCCAGACTAAGAGCCCCACCGTTCTTTATCTACCACTCCTTTCTGCATCACCCTGACTTGCTCTTTGTTCTTCCCCCCTCCCAGCCCCACAGCACTTATGTACACATCTGTCATTTTATTTATTTGTATTACTGTCTGTCTCCTACTCATACACACCCTCACACATATACATACACATGCAAGTACTCACATACACACTCACCTAATAATAATAATAGTAGTAGCATTTGTTTGTGCTTACTATGTGCCAGGCACTGTACTAAGCACTCAGGTGGATACAAGTAAATCCGGTTGGACACAGTCCCTTTCCCACATGGGGCTCACAATCTTAATCCCCATTTTTTTGATGAGGGAACTGAGGCATAGAGAAGTATAGTAACTTGCCCAAGGTCACTCAGCTGACAAGTGGCAAAGCCGGGACTAGAACCCAGGTCCTTCTTCTGACTCTCAGGCCCCAGCTCTATCCACTAGGCCACGCTGCTTCTCTCTCTCTCTCTCTCTCTCTCTCTCTCTCTCTCTCTCTCTCTCTCTCTCTCTCTCTCTCTCTCTCTCTCTCTCTCTCTCTCTTTCTCCCTTTCCCTCTCTTTCTCTCCCTCTCTCCCTCCCTCCTTCTCTGTCTTTCTCCCTTTCTCTCTTTCTCTCTCTGTCTCTTTCCTTCTCTCTCTCTCTCCCTCCCTCCCTCTCCCTCCCTCTATACCTTCTCCCTTTCTCTTTCTCTCTGTCTCTCTTTCTCTGTCTCTTTCTCCTCTGTCTTTCTCCCTTTCCCTCTCTCTCTCTCCCTTTCTCCCTCCCTCCCTCTCTCCTTCTCCCTTTCTCTCTCTCTCTCTCTCTCTCTCTCTCTCTCTCTCTCTCTCTCTCTCTCTCTCTCTCTCTCTCTCTCTCTCTTGCTCTCTCTCATTTTCTCTCTCTGGACTTGAGTAATTTCTTGCCTCACCATGTTTTAACAATTGCCTGCATGGGATGTCTTAATCATCTGCACAGACACCTTCAACGACAGCCTCCACATTGGGGCTGAAAAGGAAAGTGGGGAAAAGGAAAAGACGGTAAGCCCCTTGAGGGCAGGAATCTTGTCTTCTAGCTCAGTTTTTCTCTCCTATAATAATAATGATGATGATGGTATTTGTCAAGCACTTACTATGTGCAAAGCACTGTTCTAAACACTGGGGGGATACAAGGTAATCAGGTTGTCCCACGTGGGGCTCACACTCTTAATCCCCATTTTACAGATAAGGGAACTGAGGCACAGAGAAGTTAAGTGACTTGCCCAAAGTCACACAGCTGACAATTGGTGGAGCTGGGATTTGAACCCATGACTTCTGACTCCAAAGCCTGTGCTCTTTCCACAGAGCCATGCTGCTTCTCCTGTGTGCTTGCTACAGTGCTCTGCACACAGTAAGAGCTCAATCGATACTACTGAGTGATTGAGTCCCTTCCCCTCGGTCTCTTCCCCCTAGAACTATTCCTTGTCAAGTCCCAAATCCCTCCAGTGTAGCTCTGGTGAAAAACAGCAGTGCCCTTTCTGGATCTTGGATCTGTGAGTCCTCTGCTGAGAGAACTTTGGGGATTAATGACCCCCGAATTCCACCCTGCAAATGTCCAACCTACTTATTTTTATGGCTGCGCATTTCACTGTTGGCTTATCCCACAGAGAACCATCAACCTCTGCCAGGGTTGTCAACTAGGCTACTGCTGCCTCAATGGTGGAGATAGTATTATCCTGTGTTCTTCGAGAAGATACCATGGGCAGAGAAATTCAACCGTGTTTGGGTGTGGGTGTGTGTTTGTGACTGAACAGGCAGTGAGTGGGTATGCAGTGAGTGGGCAGAGAGAAAAGCAGCCTGGCTCAGAGGAAAAAGCAAGGGCTTTGGAGTCAGAGGTTAAGGGTTCAAGTCCTGGCTCTGCTAACTGTCAGCTATGTGACTTTGGGCAAGTCACTTAACTTCTCTGTGCCTCAGTTCTCTCATCTGTAAAATGTGGATTAAAACTGTGAGCCCCCCGTGAGACAACCTGATCACCTTGTAACCTCCCAAGTGCTTAGAACATTCATTCATTCATTCAATCGTATTTATTGAGCGCTTACTGTGTGCAGAGCACTGTACTAAGTGCTTGAGAAGAACAAGTTGGCAACATATAGAGACGGTCCCTACACAACAGCGGGCTCACAGTCTAGAACAGTGCTTTGCACATAGTAAGTGCTTAATAAATGCTATTATTATTATTATTATTATTACTATGTTTGTGACTGAACAGGTGGTGAATGTATAATAATAATAATAATAATGGCATTTGTTGAGCGTTTACTATGTGCAAAGCACTGTTCTAAGCACTGAGGGGATACAAACTAGGTGATCAGGTTGTCCCACGTGGGGCTCACAGTCTTAATCCCCATTTTACAGATAAGGGAACCGAGGCTCAGAGAAGTTAAGTGACTTGCCCAAAGTCACACAGCTGACAAATGGCGGAGCTGGGATTAGAACCCATGACCTCTGACTCCCAAACCCGGGCTCTTTCCCCTGAGCCACGCTGTTTCTCGTGTTTTTGTGTATGTGTGTGTGTGTGTCCAAACAGACAGTGAATGTGTGTGTCTGTGACTGAGCAGCCAGTGTGTGTGTGTGTGTGTGTGTGTGTGTGTGTGTGTGTGTGTTTGCGCACATATGTACAATAGTGTACAATACAATGAGAAGCAGCATGGCCCAGTGGATAGAGCACGGGCCTGGAATCAGTAGGACCTGGGTTCTAATCCTGGCTCTGCCACTTGTCTGCGGTGTGACCTTGGGCAATTCACTTCACCTCTCAGTTAGCTCATCTGTATAAGATAATCAGGTTGGACACAGTCCCTGTTCTACCTGGAGCTCACAGCCTCCTCAGTCCCCATTTTACATGTTGAGGTAACTGAGGCCCAGAGAAGTGAAGTGACTTGCCCAAGGTCACACAGTAGACAGGTGGTGGAGACAGGATTAGAATTCATGACCTTCTGCCTCCCAGGCCCATGCGCTATCCATTACACTATGCTTCTTTAAGGCTTGTATTTTAAAATAAAAGCTAAAGTGTCTTTTGATGTGAATAGTGAACACCAGCAATGAATGCCTATTTAGGAGGAGGAGAAGGAGGAGGAGACAGACATAAAAATATTTAAAAAATAAATAGGCTCCACTATATAAACATAAGTGGTGAGTTAGGGTACATATTGGTATGGACTATCAGACAAGCAGAGAAGAAGGTATTAGAGAAGTAGCATAGCCTAGTAGAAAGAGTACAGGCCTGGGAATTCACTCATTCATTCATTCAATCGTATTTATTGAGCGCTTACTGTGTGCAGAGCACTGTACTAAACACTTGGGAAGTACAAGTCGACAACATACAGAGACGGTTCCTACCCAACAACAGACTCACAGGCTAGATGGGGGAGACAGACAACAAAACCAAACATGTAGACAGGTGCCAAAATCATCAGAACAAATAGAATTAAAGCTATATGCACATCATTACCAAAAATAAATAGAATAGTAAATATGTACAAGTAAAATAGAGTAATAAATCTGTACAAATATATACAAGTGCTTTGGGGAGGGGAAGGAGGTAGGGCGGGGGGGGAATAATAGTGATGGCATTTGTTAAGCACTTACTATATGCAAAGCACTGTTCTAAGAGCTGGGGAGGATACAAGGTGATCAGGTTGTCCCACGTGGGGCTCACAGTCTTAATTCCCATTTTACAGATGAGGTAACTGAGGCACAGAGAAGTTAAGTGACTTTCCCAAAGTCACACAGCTCACAAGCGGCGGAGCCGAGATTAGAACCCATGACCTCTGACTCCCAAGCCCGGGCTCTTTCCACTGAGCCACGCTGCTTCCCTGGGAATCAGAAGGCCCGGGTTCTAAGACTGGCTCTGCCACTTGTCTGCTGCATGACGGTGGGCAAGTCATATCACTTCTCTGGGCCTCAGTTACCTCATGTGTAAAATGGGGATTAAGACTGGGAGCCCTATGCGGAACAGGGACTGTGTCCAACCTGATTATCTTTTATAGATGAGTTAACTGAGAAGTGAAGTGACTTCCCCAGAGTCACACAGCAGACAAGTGGCAGAGCCAGGAATAGAATCCAGGTCCTTCTGACTCCAGGCCTGTGCTCTGTCCACTAGCCGTGCTGCTTCTCATTGTATTAATTAATTCATTCATTCAATCGTATTTATTGAGTGCTTACTGTGTGCAGAGCACTGTAGTAAGCACTTGGAAAGTACAAGTCAGCAACATATAGAGAGAGTCCCTACCCAACAACGGGCTCACAGTCTGGAAGGGGGAGACAAAGATAATCCGGGCGGGCAGCAGTGTGAAGTATAGACTGAAGTGGGGAGAGACAGGAGGATGGGAGATCAGAGAGGAGGCCTATGCACTAATCCAGTCGGGACAGAATGAGAGATTGAACCAGCAAGGTAGCAGTTTGGATGGAGAGGAAAGGGCGGATCTTGGCGTTGTTGTGGAGGTGAGACTGGCAGGTTTTATACTCTATTGTATTGTACTCTCCCTAGCGCTTAGTACAGTGCTCTACACCCTGTAAGGACTCAGTAATTACCACTGAATGATTTGATTGATGGGAGTTGCTTCACAAAAATGATCTGCACAGCAGCTTATATTGTAGTCTGGACAGGGAGAAGCTAGAGGCAGAGAGACCAGCGAGGAGGCTGATACAAGAATCCAGTCATGATATAATAAAATTAATAATTTTGGTATTTGTTAAGTGCTTACTATGTGCCAGGCACTGTACTAAGCTCTGGGTGGTTACAAGCAAATTGGTTTGAACACAGTCCTTGTCCCCTGTGGGACTCACAGTCTCCATCTCCATTTTACAGATGAGGTGACTGAGGCACAGAGACGTTAAGTGACTTGCCCAAGGTCCCACAGAGACAAGAGACACAGATGGGATTAGAACCCATGACCTTCTGACTCCCAGGCCTGGGCTCTATTCACTAGACCATGGTACTTCTGTTAGTCCAAAAGCTTAGACTAAGGGGCAGCAGACCGAGTGGAAAGGATCAAGCAGAGGCAGGAAATGTTATTTAGAGAGAAATGGCAGGATGAAGCAGTAGCTTGAATGCGAGAGTTGAAAGATTAGTAAATCAGTCAATCATACTTATTGAGCACTTGCTGTGTGCAGAGCACTGTACTAAGCACTTGGGAGAGTAGAACACAACAATAAACAGACACATGAAGCAGCATAGTATAGTGGGTGAGCATGGACCTTGGAGTCAGAAGGTCATGGGTTCTAATCCCGTTTCCACCACTTGTCTGCTGTGCGACCTTGGGGAAGTCACCTCACTTCTCTGGGCCTCAGTTCCCTCATGTTTAAAATGGGGATTAAGACTGTGAGCCCCATGTGGGACAACCTCATCACTTTGTATCCTCCCAGCGCTTAGAACAGTGCTTTGCACATAGTAAGCACTTAACAAATGCCATCATTATTATTTTTATTAGCCCCTCGTAGGACAGGAACTGTGTCCAACTCGATTTGCCTGTATTCACCCCAGCGCTTGTTTTGATGCCTGTCTCCCCTCTTCTAGATTGTGAGCCCATTATAAGCAGGAATTGTCTCTATTTGTTGCTAATTTGTACTTTCATTCATTCATTCATTCAATCGTATTTATTGAGCGCTTACTGTGTGCAGAGCACTGTACTAAGCACTTGGGAAGTACAAGTTGGCAACATATAGAGATGGTCCCTACCCAACAACAGGCTCACAGTCTAGAAGGGGGAGACAGACAACAAAATAAAACGTATTAACAAAATAAAATAAATAGAATAGTAAATATGTACAAGTAAAATAGAGTAATAAATCTGTACAAACATATATACAGGTGCTGCAGGGAGGGGAAGGAGGTAAGGCGGGGGGAGGGGGAGGAGGGGGAAGAAAGGAGGGGGCTCAAGTGCTTAGTACAGTGCTCTGCACGTAGTAAGCTCTCAATAAATACGATTGAATGAATGAAGTGCGGCCAGAGGCAGGTAGAGTACCAAACTAACACCAAGTCTGCAAAACCAAAGCCTGAGAAGTGTTTAAAAGGAGGAGGGTGTTGTAGTTCCACGGTGTCAAAAATGTCTGAGAGGTCATGTTTCTACAAAGTATTAAAAAAAGATGGTGTGTGAAATATCATTTCTCATTTTCAGCGCAAGTGAAAAGTGTGGCTCACAGTGGGAGCAGACAACTCAGAATATGAAGAAATCTGGCAGTTTACAAACTGGTAGGAAACTGATAAAGGATGGAATAGGTAAGTACGTCTGCATGTGACTTGGGCAGATTCAGTAGGTGCGTATGGTTTTTCACCCAAGAGGTTTAATGTTTGGTTAAAATAATTAATTAAGGGGATTCTAGAAGAAGGCAGCCTATGAATTAAATTAAGCTAAATTAAAATAAAATTACAGGTGATATTTCTCCCATTAATTTTAAGATGTAAAATATTTCATGGTTGCTCTTTTGACATTGTTTATACTATACTTACCCCAATGCTTAGTACTGTGCTTGACACACATAGTAAGTAGACCACAGGCTTATATATAGATATGGAAAACAATCCTATTTTTCACCTCAGAGCAGGCGATATCAGGAACAGGAAGACAGTGATAGGATGCCAGCAGGCAGAGGCACCAATTAAGAAAGGAGACTTAGAAACCAGAAGTTGTTTGAATCTTCCTAGTGATAGAGGTTGTCATGGCAACTGCCGATGGAAAGGACTTGGTAGTCCTTCGGTGAGGAACAAAATGTCCTATTGGGTAGGGCACAGACCTGGGAGTCAGGTGGACCTGGATTCTAATCTCATCTCTGCCACTTGTCTGTTGTGTGACCTTGGGCAAGTCGCTTCACTTCTCTGTGCCTCAGTTACCTCATCTGCAAAATGGGGACCAAGATTGTGAGCCCCATGTGGAATAGGGACTGTGTCCAACCTCATTAGCTCACATCTGTCCCAGCACTTAGAACAGTGCTTGACACATAGTAAGTGCTTAACAAGTACATCATTATTATTATTATTAACAAATTCATTATTATTATTATTATCATCATCATTATTATTATGACTGTGAACCCTATGTGGGACAGGGACTGCGTTCAACCCAATTTGCTTGTATAATAATGATGGTATTTGTTATGCGCTTCTATGTGCCAAGCACTGCTCTAAGCTCTGAGCACTGTTCTAAGCTCTGAGCCCTGTGTCCACCCCAGGGCTCAGAACAGTGTCTGTCACGTAGTAAGGGCTTAATAAATACCACAGTTATTATCATTATTATATTATTATTATTTAGTCTGACAACGGATTGGAGAACTGCTGGCATTTCAGTTGAACATGACAAATGTCGTCTTCTCTTTCCAGGAAAAGAGAGATGGGTGACCACAGCCCATGTCAACAGAGCCCTTTCTCCTTCCCCGTCATTTGCAGAAATGGATTCAAGTGACCTTTCACAAAGTAACTTTGAGGTTGGATTCCGACCCCAGCAAACAAGACCAGATAAAGAGCCGTATTCCCTAGATGACATCTGCTCCCCGAGTCGCCGCAGTCTCGGCTCAGAGCTGGACCAAGAGGACGTGGAAAACGATGGAGCCACGGCCATGATGGAGGCGGATGAAAACAGAAACTCTCCCCATCCCTACCCGACTGAGTTTCAGAGCTGCAGCCCTGGCTGGGGCAGTGCATTCTATGAAGTCGATTGCTTCAGCTCAGAAGTTTATAATTACGTGAAAAAGCTGGGGCGGCAGAAAGCAAACGAGCCTCAAAATCTAGACGCCAAAAATCTGGTACGTACCGATGACAGGGCAGCACGTTTTCTCACCCATCCTTGTTCAATCAGCCAAGCGATGGAGCAGAATCCATTTTAGACAATCATTGCCTTTTACTTCTTCTAATAATAATAATAATAATGATGGTATTTGTTAATTGTCTACTATGGAAACAGAGAAGCAGCGTGGCTCAGTGGAAAGAGCACAGGCTTTGGAGTCAGAGGTCATGGGTTCAAATCCCGGCTCTGCCAATTGTCAGCTGTGTGACTTTGGGCAAGTCACTTAACTTCTCTGTGCCTCAGTTACCTCATCTGTAAAATGAGGATTAAGACTGTGAGCCCCCCGTGGGATAACCTGATCACCTTGTAACCTCCCCAGTGCTTAGAACTTTGCTTTGCACATTGTAAGTGCTTAATAAATGCCATCATCATCATCATTATTATTATTATGTGCCAAGCACTGCTCCATGCTCTGGGGTAGACACAAACTAATCAGGTTGGACTCAAGTCCCTGTCCCACATGGGGCCCCATTTGACAGATGAGGGAACTGAGGCCCAAAGAAGAGAAATGACTTGCCCAAGGTCACACAGCAGACAAGTCCTGGAGCGAATTTCTTCCTTTTCATTAGATGACAGGGTCGTTTTTTCCACCCCACACTAAGTAATTCTAGAAGTAAGAAATACAGCTGCAGGCAACTAAACTTACCACTGAGGATCTGAAGATCAAATAGGGGAAAGGCTCAGCAATTCTTTGTCTGTCACATTATTTACATTGATCAGATATCTGCCTGAAAATGGGTCAGGTGTGCCAAAGGGATTCTACTCCAGGATCCTGGCTAGCTGAGCTTTAATGTTCTATGTTGCCTAGTGTGGCAGTAAGTATCTGTAAAATGGTATTCATTCATTCATTCACATTCAATCGTATTGAGTGCTTACTGTATGCAGAGCACTATACTAAGCGCTTGGGAAGTACAAGTTGGCAACATATAGAGACGGTCCCTACCCAACAATGGGCTCACAGTCTAGAAGGGGGAGACAAACAACAAAACAAAACATATTAACAAAATTAAATGAATAGAATAGATTTCTCAGATGGCCAAGAATCTTGCCCTGAGGCTAGTAAAACTGACCATGTAATGCATTGCCATTGTGGGGTCAGATACCAGGGGATTTCACCCATATTTAAATGGATTAATGAAGGTGTCACCTTGTGAATTTGGAGATTGATGTCCAACTAGACTTAAATGCTCCACTTCTGCATTATCGTCATCTCCTTTAGTAACTAGAAAAATAACATTTACATTCACTTCTTCATTTTCCCTTTCCTAAAGGTAAGCAATTATAGTTTGGAGAAGTGGGATTGCTGTTTTGAATGTTAAAACCCTCTTGTTTTACTTGAAGTTTGAACATTCTATTAAGAACACCGGTCAATTGTACAATACAATAATGGCCAAGGAAACTTGGCTAATTTGCATAATTTTGCCCCTGGTATAGAGACAAGACTGTTGAGAAGGGAAAAAGACCTTGAACTTCTTCTGAATAGTAGCTGCTCTGTGGAAAAATATGTCATATTTTAAAAGATGAAGGGCAGTAGCCCAGAATTCATAGGGATAGTGAGTTTGTTCCCAAATAGTACTTGATTTTTACAACCACACTTTAATTTATTTGATCATTATGTTCTCCAGCCACTATCAAAGTATTAACAGACTGATAAATAGGGATTTGGTGATGACGATGACTTATGTATCTTCTCTGGAAGGCCCTCTCACTCCCCCTGCAATCACTTGTGGTTTGAATGAGACTGGATGGTAAGTGTTGGATACAATGGAGAGAAGGAAAATGGGATGGTGAAATGCTTTGAAAGACTAATATTAGAAACTCGACGCCATGGATGAGTTTGTTTGGATAACCTTCATATCTGCATAAATGGAAAATAGAGATAATGAATAGGATTTAAAAGTCCCCAAGAACGAATTTCTCTGCGCATCTCGGAGACTTAGTCACCAAATGGTAGAATTTGACTCTATGTACCTGAGGTGGATGGTAATCACACAGAAATTCACTTCATGGAGCATCCTCTTGCTTAATTAACCTCTATCTGTTGCATCTCAGTGTATGAATGCTCCCTTGTATGCTTATGCAAAAGAGCCAGGTGTTTGAGAAAAACACGTTTAGCAAAGGAAACCTGAAGGGATGTGATGTTTCCAGCACTAAGTTATTATGGTACTTGTTAAGCACTTACTTTGTGTCAAGCAAGGTTCTAAGCACTGAGGTAGATTTAAGTTAACCAGATCAGACATAGTCCCTCTCCCACATGGGACTCACACTCTTAATCCCCATTTTATAGATGAGGTAACTGAGGCCCAGAGAAGAGAAGCGACTTGCTCAAGGTTACACAGCAGATGTGGTGGAGGCAGGATTAGAACCCAGGTCCTTCTGACTCCCAGGCTCATGCTCTATCATCATCATCATCATCATCATCAATCGTATTTATTGAGCGCTTACTATGTGCAGAGCACTGTACTAAGCGCTTGAGAAGTACAAATTGGCAACATATAGAGACAGTCCCTACCCAACAGTGGGCTCACAGTCTAAAAGGGGGAGACAGAGAACAAAACCAAACATACTAACAAAATAAAATAAATAGCCACTAAGCCATGCTGCTTCTTATGGTGTTACTGGTTCCAGTCCCAAATTCATTCATTCATTCATTCAATCGTATTTATTGAGCGCTTACTGTATGTAGAGCACTTTACTAAGCGCTTGGGAAGTACAAGTTGGCAACATATAGAGACGGTCTGTACCCAACAGTGGGCTCACAGTCTAGAAATTGGGTCAGAGACAGTTGAACAGGAATGTGGAAGCATTTGGTGATCTCATCAAGTTTATTCATTCATTCAATCAGTCGTATTTACTGAGCACGCACTGTGTGCAGAGCACTGTACTAAGCACTTGGAAAGTACAATTCAGCAACAGATAAAGACAATCCTTGCCCAACAATGGGCTCACCGTTTAGGAGAAGCAGCGTGGCTCAGTGGAAAGAACACGGGCTTTAGAGTCAGAGGTCATGGGTTCAAACTCCGGCTCCACCACTTGTCAGCTGTATGACTTTGGGCAAGTCACTTCACTTCTCTAGGCCTCAGTTACCTCATCTGTAAAAAGGGGATTAAGACTGTGAGCCCCCCGTGGGAAAATCTGATCACCTTGTAACCTTCCCATTGCTTAGAACAGTGCTTTGCACATAGTAAGTGCTTAATAAATGCCATTATTATTATTATTAGAAGGGGGAGGCAGACAACAAAACAAAACAAGCAGGCATCAATAGCAACAAGTTTATCATAAAGAGCTGTTTTTAGCTATCCGAGCCAACCTCCAGGATTCAACAAATCCTGAACCTTAACCCGTTTGTTGCCTTTCAAGCAAAATTCATGAATTGGAGAAAAAAAATGGACAGTTTAGACCCCATGATGACATCACTCTGCTGGGCTTCTAACTTTTGTGACAGTAAGCCCATTTTCCTTAGAGCAGTGAGCAGGCTGAAACTGACTTTTCATGAGGTCGGAAAGTGGATTTACAATAGAGTTCCTTTGGTAGCTTGGTAAATAGGGCATTAACTTCCTGTGTGTAATACATCCACGGTGATTTTCTAACCTCCCTTACTCAGGACTGCAATCCTATTATATCACTGCAAAGTGCTGTTGGACTGTGTTAATTGCACTTTTGCCAGAACAATTTTTCTAATCCTTAGATTTGTCAGTCTCAGTGATTTAGGTTAAACCAAAGGTTAAGCTTGTGACATTTTTTTTCCAAGAGGAACCCCCAGGTGCACATAAATGAAGCAAGGTTAAAGAAATGTATAAAGGGTTCCCTTATGGTCTATTTAGTATAATTTGCATACATTAGCATACATTATTGCTAATTGCACCGGTTTCACGGGATCCAGACTAACACTAGCACTCCTGCCCTAAATTCTTCCCCAGAATAAGTATTTGAAAACCTGGAGCATAAGAGAAAATGAAGTCGGTTGGAAGAATTAGTATTCATTCATTCAATCATATTTACTGAGCCCTTACTGTGTGTGGAGCACCATACTGAGTGCTTAGTATGGTGGAGAAATGCATTGCTCCATTTCTGGGGGGCAGGGTATTCACCTGTGCTTTGGAAGGGTCCTGATTTTTAAAGCAGTGAAGTTGATCAGGTGGTGTTTAGGAGCGGCCTCATCTAGATGCAAGGTGCAAACATTTAAATAGGCTTGGGTGCATTAAAGAGAGAATTTGGGGCGGGGGAGGGGGGGGGGGAGGGAGGTTGAGCTAACTGTCCAATCTTTCTACTCTGCTTTGTGGTGTAACCTTTGTTTTCACTTGCTTATTCTTCATGGTGACATTTGCCTAAGAAATGGTTGCTTGTGAGGTAATTGGTGGATACTGTAAACTCTATAGAGAAACGCTACTTTTGCTGTCTAAAAGTGAGGAAAGTGACTATGTTTTTCATATTCATTTAATGCCAACTCTGATGAAGATGCCTCTGCTAGATCGTGAATGTAATCAGGTATGATTTATCATATACCTTCTTGACTAGATGTCAAGTCTGATTTAAATGAGCAGTGTGGTTAAGGGTACTGTACAGACCATAGATTTTAACATTTTATGGCTTGATGTGGAAGGTGGATTTGGGTTCTAAATCAAAACAGATTTTTACTTGAGTAATATATGCCAAAGTCATTTAAATATTGAGTTTCTAATCATTAAAAATGATAATAAGCATCATATTCATTCATTCAATTGTATTTATTGAGCGCTTACTGTGTGCAAAGCACTGTACTAAGTGCTTGGGAAGTACAAGGTGGCAATATATAGAGACAGTCCCTACCCAACAATGGGCTCACAGTCTAGTAATATGGAGCTAAAGAAATGTTGAAAGGTTCCCTTGGCTATTCTCCCTGCCTCCAAACACGTTTTCACCTTCATCATTAGAGAGACTGGTGACTCCAGGAATTCATCATTAGCAATGAATCAATCATTCTAATAGTTAACCCTATCATAGGAAACCTAAATCTCACGTGTTACAGTTTAAACCTGTCTCCTCTAGTGTTTTTTTTTTCCAGTGGATATAGAGAATAACTGTGCACAACCTAAACAAATATGAACTGTTGATATTTAATGTCATTTATCCCAATATAGGCACTGTATTTCCTTTTACATCTTCATTTGACTTAGAGCTTTCACTATTTGTAAATAATTTCTGTCTGATTCCTCCATTAAAAAGAAAGTTCCTTCAGGGCAGTGAATCCATTTCTGGCTACTATTGAACTCTCCTAAACGTTTAGAATGATATTTAATACCTATATTCTTCCAAATGCTTAATACAGAGCTCTGCATACTATTGCACTCTGTCGGTACTCAGTAAATATTTATTGATTGATTCACCCATGTAATTAGACAGATGGTGAACTTTGGTCATAGAGTAAGAGATTCTTAAGGAAAACTTATTCTGTCTCAAAACTGGGGACCCAGGTTTGATTTTACTATCTTCACAAAGGTGATATTCCAATTAAGAATAGATTCTATCCACAGAGGATGGTCAAGTATTTGAAGTATAATTAACTTCGGAAATAAAATGTGTAAAGAATATTTCCACTTTAGGTCTTTACCAGTAATCCTGCACTCTCCAATGGAAAGGTTTATCTTAAAAGCAGTAATAATCACTCTTCCAAACTGATAATAATTATAATTATTATTTCGATACTTGTTAAGTCTTTACTATGTGCCAAGCACTGCTCTAAGCCCTGGGGTACAAGATAATCGAGTTCGACACAGTTCCTGTCCCACAGTCTTAATCCGTATTTTACAGATGAACTGAGGCACAGAGAAGTGAAGGGATTTGCCCAAGGTAACACAGCAGACCCAGGATTAGAGCCCAGTTCCTTCTGACTCCCAGGCTTGTTCTCGATCCACTGAGGCACACTGCTTCTCCCTAAGTGCTTAGTGTGGTACTCCGTGCACAGTAAGCAGTCGTGGCTCAGTGGAAAGAGCACGGGCTTTGGAGTCAGAGGTCATGGGTTCAAATCCTGGCTCCACCAATTGTCAGCTGTGTGACTTTGGGCAGTTACTTAACTTCTCTGTGCCTCAGTTCCCTCATCTGTAAAATGGGGATTAAGACTATGAGCCCCCCATGGGACAACCTGATCACTTTGTATCCTCCCCAGCACTTAGAACAGTGCTTTGCACATAGTAAGCGCTTAATAAATGCCATCATCATCGATAAATACCATTGAATAATCGATTGCTAAGTGATGATCTGAGCCTGTAGATCATCCAGCTGTGGGGGCTTTTTGAGCCAGCGCATTTGACAAACTGCACCCTTATTCATGGGCCCAGCTTGTGGGTACAGAAGGGTCCATGGATTTGCCCATGATCAATCCATCAGTGGTATTTGAGCGCTTACTGTGTCATTCATTCATTCAATTGTATTTATTGAGTGCTTACTGTGTGCAGAGCACTGGACTAAGCGCTTGGAAAGTACAAGTCGGCAACATATAGAGACGGTCTCTACCCAACAACACGCTCACAGTCTAGAAGGGGGAGACAAACAACAAAACATGTAGACAGGTGTCAAAATCATCAGAATAAATAGAACTATAGCTATATACACATCAGTAATAAAATAGAGTAGTAAATATGTGCAAGTAAAATAGAGTAATAAATATATACAAATATATACAAGTGCTGTGGGGAGGGGAAGGAAGTAAGGCAGAGGAGGGGGCGATGAGGAGGAGAGGAAAAAGGGGGCTCAGTCTGGGAAGGCCTCCTGGAGGAGGTGAGCTATCAGTAGGGCTTTGAAGTGTCCAGAGCACTGCACTAAGTGGTTGGGAAAATATAATTCAATAGAGAAGCAGCGTGACCTAGTGGATGGAGCATGGCTTGGGAATCGGAAGGACCTGTGTTCTAACCCTGGCTCTGCCACTTGTCTGTGTTCTAACCCTGGCTCTGCCACTTGTCTGTTGTATGACCTTAGACAAGTCACTTCATTTCTCTGGGCCTTGGTTGTCTCATCTGCAAAATGGGGATCGAGGTCATGAGCCCCATGTGGGACAGGAACTGTGGGTCCAACCCAATCGGACTGTATCCCTCTTAGTGCATAGTACAGTGCCTGGCACACAGTAAGTGCTTAACCACAAATACCACAGTTGTTATGATGATGATGATTATTATTATTATCATTATTGTTACTATTATTGTTGGTAGATGTGACCCCTGAGATAGTCCTGGAGTCTGGGGAGTGCTCATAGAGTCCCCGATGGAGCCCAAATTCTCAGCAGGGTTTAGATGATCGAGAAGGGTCCTTCAGTGAGAGAGGTTGGTTGGGTGGTCTTTCTCTCTCTCTCTCCCAGGAGACTTTCCCACCAGCTGAGAAGTCTCATGAAGTCTATAGAAAGCAGTGTTGCTCAGTGGATAGAGCCCAGGCCTGGGAGTCAAAAGGTCATGAGTTCTAATCCCATCTCCACCACTTGTCTGTTGTGTGATCTTGGGAAGTTACTTCACTTCTCTGGGTCTCATTTCCCTTATCTGGAAAATGGGGATTGAGACTGTGAGCCCCACGTGGGATAGGGACTGTATCCAACCCTATGTGTTCGTATCCACCCCATGCCTTATACAGTACATGGCCCCATAGTAAGCGCTTAAAAAATGTCATGATGATGATTATTATTATTACACTTTGTTGCCAAGGAGCTTTCTGGCCACTGCTCGTCCAAATCCTGTAGTGGGAAAAGCCAACATCCCAAGGCTCATCCATTGAAGCTAGAAGTTCAGCGTCATGCAAATCAGTCAGTCAATCATATTTGTTGAGCACTTACTGTGCGCAGAGCATTGTACTAAGCGCTTGGGAGAGTACAAATCAACAGACACATTCCCTGCCCAAAAAGCGCTAACAGTCTAGTGGGGGGAGACAGACATTAATAGAAATAAATGAAGAACAGATAAATAAATGCTGTCGTGCTGGGACAGGGGATGAATAAAGGGAGTGTGTCAGGGTGATGCAGACAGGATTGGGAGAAGAGGAAAGGAGGGCTTAGGGAGGGCCTCTTGAAAGAGATGGGACTTCAATGAGGATTTTAAATGGGGGAGAGTCATTGTCTGTCCAATATGAGGAGGGAGGGTTTCCAGTCCAGAGGCAGGACGTGGTTGATGGCCCTAAAAGTCAGGTTTCAAGCACTTTGTACAGCATTCTGCACACAGTAAGCGTTCAATAAATATGATTTGAATGAAATTATGTGAGCCACAAAGAGTCCAGGTCCAACCTTGCTGGAGAATCGAGACACCACCCAGAAAATGTAAGTTGGGGAACCTATCAAGTGTCAGGAGGTGAACCCCAATCATCTGTGGTCTTAGTCACCCATCAGCAAACCCTATCACCTCTCCAAAGAAGCCCCAAAACAGCCATCTTAGACCAGAGAGAGATGGGCGCCATTTCCAGTTCTCCAGTGCCCCATAAACCTCCTTGGCTACTTCACAAGTGATGCTGTGAGCTCCTTGTGGGCAGGAATTGGGGGGAGATTTTTTTTAATGGAATTTATTCATTCAATTGTATTTATTGAGCCCTTACTGTGTGCAAAGCACTGCAATAAGCGCTTATTTGATAAGCACTTACTAGGTGCCAGGCATTGCACTAAGCTAGATACCAGATAATTGGATTGGACACAGTCCCTGACCCACATATTGTTCATGGTCTTAATCCATCACAAGATTGCTTCTACCTACTCTGTTGTAGTTTCCCAAGTGCTTAGAACAGTAAGTGTTCAGTAAATATTATTGGTGATTCATAGAAAAAGACTAACAGTGGAATTTTTCCCTTCTTGTCATCCACAATAAGTAGACCAAATATAGGTTAAAAATTCAATTCTGCATAGCAAATCTTTACTAGTTCAAGAAGGGTGAAGTTACCCATGTTGGATTCTTAACCCACAAAGGATGGATTTCATATGCAGCAGTCTAGCAGTAATTTATCTTCATGTCTGTCTCCACTTCTAGATTAAGCTCCTTATGGGCAGGGAATACATCTACCAATTATGTTCTTTTCTACTTACCCAACAATCAATCAATCAATCATATTTATTGAGCGCTTACTGTGTGCAGAGCACTGTACTAAGTGCTTGGGAAGTACAAGTTGGCAACATATAGAGACAGTCCCTACCCAACAGTGGGCTCACAGTCTTGTATCCCCCCCGCCCCCCCCCCCCCCCGCAAGCGCTTGGAACAGTGCTTTGCACATAGTAAGTGCTTAACAAATACCATCATTATTATTATTATTATCAAGTTGTCCCATGAGGGGCTCACAGGCTTAATCCCCATTTTATTCATTCATTCATTCACTCATTCAATCGTATTTATTGAGCGCTTACTGTGTGCAGAGCACTGGACTAAGCGTTTGGGAAGTCCAAGTTGGCAACATATAGAGACGGTCCCTACCCAACAGCGGGCTCACAGTGTAGAAGGGGGAGACAGACAACAAAACATATTAACAAAATACAAGAAATAGAATAAACATGTACAAATAAAATAGAGTAATACGTACAAACATATATACAGGTGCTGGGATGAGGGGCGAGGGAACAGATTGAGACCCAGAGAACTGAAGTGACTTGCCCAAAGTCACCCGGGTGACAAGAGCTAGTGCTCTGCTCACAGTAGGTGCTCAATACGTACCATTGATTGATCTGATTAAAAAGAAGCAAAGTGATTCCTTTGAGTCTGAGCCCCTAGCTGTAATGAACTGTTCCAATGCATGCTATGCATGAATTAAATGTCAACATAAGTTTTCAAGGTCTCTAGGAAAGAATGATTCAAACAATGATATCACCCCACTCTTGTTTGAATATACCACTCACTTAACCTTTCAGCCTCTCCCTAGTAATCTGTGTCTTGAATAATTCACCAATCCAAAATCAACACTTATTTTTCTGAAAACAGCATTGTCTCATCTTCCTGTGATTCCGCTCCCTTAATATTTGGATATTCTCTCCCCCCTCACCTCCTTTACAGCTCCTAGTTTTATTTAATCTGTTAATTTTCCAGTTCAATATTCAGTTAGTAATTTTCCTTTTTCTCCTTCACTCTGTTCCTGATTAACATTTAGTTATCAATTTTCAAAGTACTGCATGGAGACTGAGTTGGCTGATTCCTATTAATGCTAATGAGCTCCATAGAAATGCCTTGGCCCACTGGAATGAACTGATCCCTGCAGAAGAAGTTAAATCAAAAGGGGAAAGTCTTCCTTTAATCCTTCTCATTTCTAAATGATCATTTATGAAACTAAAATATTTTATCCAGCTCTTATTTCAAAAATAATGCCCCTTCCCCATGAATCTAGAAATCCTCCAGACTGTAAGATTATTATTAATAATAATAATAATTGTGGTATTTATTAAGCACTTACTCTGGGCCAGACACTGTTCTAAGAGCTGGGGTAGATACAAGCTAATCAGCTTGGATACAGTCCCTGTCCCACATGGGCCTCTCAATCTTAATCCCCCATTTTACAGGTGAGGGAACTGAGGCACAGTGAAGTGACTTGTCCAAGGTTTCACAACAGATAAGTGGCAGAGCCAGGATTAAAACCCAGGTCCTTCTGACTCCCAAGCCTGGGCTCTATCCACTAGGCCACATGGGCAGGGAACTTGTCTACCCACTCTTTTATATTGTATTCTCTCAAGCACTTACTGCAGTGCTCTACACACAGTAAGTGCTCAAAAAATACCATTAATAAATCATAATGATGGTATTTGTTATACGCTTATTATGTGCCAAGCATTGTTCTAAGCACTGGGGGAGATCCAAGGTTACCAGGTTGTCCCAGGTAATAATAATAATAATAATGTTGGTATTTAAGTGCTTACTATATGTCAAACACTGTTCTAAGTGCTGGGGTAGATATAATCAATCAATCAATCATATTTTTTGAGTGCTTACTGTGTGAAGAGCACTGTACTAAGCGCTTGGGAAGTACAAGTTGGCAACATGTAGAGACAGTCCCTACCCAACAGTGGGCTCACAGTCTAGAAGTCACAGTCTATAAGGTAATCAGGTTGTCCCATGTGGGGCTCACAGTCTTAATCCCCATTTTACAGATGAGGTAACTGAGACACAGAGAAGTCAAGTGACTTGCCCAAAGTCACACAGCTGACAAGTGGCAGAGCCAGCATTAGAACCCACAACCTCTGACTCCCAAGCCTGTGTTTCCACTAAGCTATACTCCTTCATTGATCGATCAGAAAATTCCATGATCCTGGTCCCTAAGGAGAGTACGGATCTCTGTATCGGGTCTGAAGACTATGCCTATTAGCATTTCCTATTACATACATCTAGAGAAAACTGTGTGATACACTGTGGGGAGTTTATATAGCAAGACGTGGCCTCTGCCCTCAAGGAGCTTTGAGTCTAGAAGAGAGCAGCATGGCCTAGTGGATAAGGTGAGGAGCTGGGTTATAATCTCAGGTTTCCCAGTTGTCTGCTGTGTGACTTTGGGCAAGTCACTTGACTTCTCTAAGCCTAGGTTCCCTCATCTGTAAAATCATTCAATCAGTGATATTTATAGTGCTTACTGTGGGCAGAGCACTGTACCAAGCGCTTGGGAGAGTAATAATAATAATAATGATGGCATTATTAAGTGCTTACTATGTACAAAACACTGTTCTAAGTGCTGGGGAGGTTACAAGGTGATCACGTTGTCCCACAGGGGGCTCACAGTCTTCATTCCCATTTTACAGAGGAGATAACTGAGGCACAGAGAAGTTAAGTGACTTGCCCAAAGTCACACAGCTGACAATTGGCGGAGTACAATGAGACAGAATTAGCAGACACATTCCCTGCCTATCACGAACTTACAGTCAAGAGGGATCCATTCTCTGTTCTCCCTCCTACTTAGATTGTGAGCCCCATGTAGGGCAGGGACTGTGTCTGACCTGATTAACTTATATCTACCCCAGTAACAACTGTGACATTTGTTAAGTGCTTACAATGTGTGAGGCACTGTTCTAAGTGCTGGGGTGAATGCAAGCAAATCAGGTTCCTGTTCTACATGGGACTTAGTCTTCATCCCCATTTTACAGATAAGGGAACTGAGGCACAGAAAAGTGAAGTGACAATGCTTAGAACAGTGTTTGACACACAGTTAGCACTTAACAAATACCATAAAAAAAGACAGAACAAACCCAAATACAGAAAAAAATACAAGTTGACGTAAAGCCTAAAAGTCAGGAACATGGAACCTAAGGGAAACCACACATTCAGGCCTTCTCCCATTCCCAAAGGAAGAAGTCACTAATCATCTCATAGATTTAATGATAATTGTCGGTCAATCATACTTATTGAGGGCTTAATGTGTGCAGAGCAATGTACATTAAGTACTTTGGAGAGTACGATATAACAGACACATTCCCTGCCCAAAACAAGCGTACATTCATTCATTTAAACATATTTATTGAGCACTTACTGTGTGCAGAGCACTGTACTAAGCACGTGGAAAGTACAATTCAGCAACAGAGACAAACCCTGCCCACAACGGATTTATACATTACAGCTATGTACATAAGTGCTGTGAGGAATTTGCTAAGCATTTTACTATGTGCCAAGCACTGATCTAGACATTAATGTAGATACAGTGCAATCAGATATCAACACAGTCTCTGACCCACACAGGGCTCACTGTCTAAGGCTGAGGGAGAACAGGTATTTAAATCTCCATTTTACAGATGTGGAAACTGAGTCACAGAATTAACTGACTTGCCCTAGGGAACTCAGCAGGCAAATAGGATTAGAGCCCAATTCTCGAAACACTCGGTCCTCTGCTCTTTCCACTAGGCAACACTGCTTCTCATTTCTGTGGCCAAAGGGGAAAGTAACCAAGTTAGGCAGCGTAACCATAATAACGGTATTTAAGTGCCTTTACCATGTACCAAGCACTGGGGTAGATACAAGGTAATACTAATAATAATAATGGTATTTGTTAAGCACTTACTATGTGCAAAGCACTGTTCTAAGCGCTGGGGGGGATTCAAGGTGATCAGGTCATCCCACGTGGGGCTCACAGTCTTAATCCCCATTTTACAAATGAGGTTGGAAACAATCCCTGTCCCACAGAGGGCTCACGGTCTTAATCCCCATTTTACAGATGAGGTAGCTGAGGCATGGATAAATTAAGTGACTTTCCCAAGGTCATACAGCAGACAAGTAGTGGAGTCAGGATTAGAACCCACGTCCTCTGACTCCCAAACCCGCGCTCTTGCCACCAAGCCACACTACTTATTTCTTTAATCTGCCAAGGTCAGGAGTCTCTAAAACACAGAGGATACATTCTTCAGGAACCTTCCATTAGGGGGAAATCACAGTTAAGTGTTTAACCAAGACCAGAGCAAGCCCACAAGCCTTTCTCCTGACACCGCACCTTTTTTTTTTCCTTTATGGTATTTGTTAAACTTTTACTATGTGCCAGACACTGTCCTATATACTGGGGTAGAGACAAGCTTGTCAGAAAGGACACAGTTCCGGTCCCATATAGGACTCACGGTCTTAATCCCCATTTTACAGATAAGGGAACTGAGACCCAAAGAAGTGAAATGACTTGTCCAAGGTCACACAACAGACAAGTGCTGGAGCTGGGATTGGAGCCTGAGCCCGGGCTCTATCCACTAGACCACATTACATAATAATAATAATAATGGCATTTATTAAGCGCTTTCTATATGCAAAGCACTGTTCTAAGCACTGGGGAGGTTACAAGGTGATCAGGTTGTCCCACGGGGGACTCACAGTCTTAATCCCCATTTTACAGATGAGGTCATTGAGGCACAGAGAAGTTAAGTGACTTGCCCAAAGTCACACAGTTGACAATTGGTGGATCATGTCTTCTATCCAGACAGATGCACCATATCCAAAGAATGTTGTCCAACCCCTCAGCGGCCCTCTATCTGGAATGCTTAGTGGAAAAAAAGCATCCTAGGGAAACTGGCCACATGTTCTTATACTTCAATTGACCTAGGCTGTAGGTTCTAGTTTCTCTAGAAGTTTATAAGTAGCAGCTATTAGATAGAAGGTCCCATATTCTCTCCTGACACATCCCACTACACACCAAATGGTGTTCAAATCAAACAGACATATCAGGAAAGCCCTGGCTTGCTTTGTACTTTTGTTTATGATGGTTTCCAATCTAGAGCTGCCCATAGGTAATAGAAGCTTGTTTAAATGTTTTGTTACATGAAGTCATAGAGTTGCCATAATAGCTGATTTTATCCTGAGCCAAACAATAATACAAAAGTATCACTTTCTTTTATCAACCAAATTTTAGAGTTTGGATTAATGGAGTGGGATTGACAATGCGTTGCCACCTTTCATGTTTCTGTCAAGCCAAGTATGACTTTGGTTACAAAAAATGTGTGAATTTTCATTGCAATCATACCTGTATTGTGAATCTGATTTCCTCAGTGCTCACTGGCTAAAAAAAAATCTCATTGTTTAAACAATGTTTCTGATGTTTTTAGTGATGGAAAATGCAGGTTAGTGCAGCTGCTAATGTATATGAATGTGCCTTCACTTGAAATGGAAAACAATTGGCAAGAAATCAACCTCTGTATTGTGCTTTGTGATGTAGAGTACAAAGCACCAAAGTGCTTTATTTGCAAATAATTTTCTGTATTGTTATTATGCAGATTTAAATCCACCTTCCCTACAACACTTTCTTGCAGTGTTTGTAAGCAGGCTTTTAAAGTGATAGAGGCCAGTTATCATCCCTTGGAGGGAAAGTTGCATGTGGCCCTGAACAGTAAAAATTGAAGTGCTTTGATAATGGGGTAGCCCTCATCATTAGAGAGAAAGCTATGATTAGAGGAGAAAGAATGTGATGGTTTGTGTATTTAAACTGAAAAGAAAACTGAATGTTTACAAGGTGATGCTGTTAATGTTGCTTCAGAGTTGGTGATTTGTTTCCTTCAGTTACTTACATAAGCAGCCTTTTTAAAATCTCTTAGAACTGATTTTACAGAAAAACTTTGAAAATCTGGGCCCTTCTGCTTATCTGTAGAAGTGCAGCACTTTTGGGAAACCATTCCAGTTGGCATCATTTGTTAAAAAGGTAGTTCCGAAAAAATTGCCATTGTCTTTAAACCGCAACAAAAAAATACGTAATTGAACATAAGGACTTAGAAAGAATCCAGATATTTGGTTTCTACCCGTGACTGTTCATTTGGACAGAATAAGCCTATTTGAGGATTCTTGTACTTTCAAATGACTCTGAATTGCTAAGTTTGGTCGACTAATTTCTAAGACAGACTCAACCTTTTTTACTTCATCTGTAGTCTATGAGGTAAGGGGGGGTGTGTGTGTGTGTATGTGTGTGTGTGTGTGAGAGAGAGAGAGAGAGAGAGAGAGAGAATAGGTCAGCCCTGGTGACATTATCATTAGAACAACACTTTGTGTACATAAAGTTAAAACAATGTTAAATCCCCATTTTGCAGATGAGGGAACTAAGGCCCAGAGAAGTAAAGTGACAACAAGGTCACACAACAGACAAGTGGCGGAACCACATGAGCAATGAAGTGGTCCTGTCGGGCTGGGTTGACCAGGATCATTTGGGAAGGGGAGGGAGAAATATCCTTATACTTTGTGCCATTTCCCCCACCTGTAATTTTTATCAAGGTCAACCTCCCTCTCTAGACTGTAATCTCACTAAATATGATTGATTGGAGGAGATGAAATTGTAAGATCTTTTGAAGGCCTAGCTCTTATCTACCAACTCTGCTGTAGCGTAATAATAATAATAATTATACTAATAATTTTGGTACTTGGTGCTTACTATGTGCCAAGCACTGTTCTAAACGCTGGAGTAGATACAAGTCAATCAGGTTAGACACAGTCCCTGTCCCATTCATTCATTCAGTTATATTTATTGAGCGCTTACTGTGTGTAGAGCACTGTACTAAGCGCTTGGGAAGTACAAGTTAGCAACATATAGAGACGGTCCCTACCCAACAGTGGGCTCACAGTCCCACATGGGGCTCACAGTCTTAATCCCCATTTTTTTAGGTGGGGGAACTGAGGCCCAGAGAAGTGAAGTGCCTTGCCCAGGATCACACAGCAGACATGTGGTGGAGCCTGGATTAGGTGACTGCAGAAGCAGCGTGGCTCAGTGGAAAGAGCACGGGCTTTGGAGTCAGAGGTCATGGGTTCAAATTTCGGCTCTGCAAATTGTCAGCTGTGTGACTTTGGGCAGGGTAGTGGTATGGATGGAGAGGAAAGGGCGGATCTTGGCAATGTTGTGGACTCGATGGGATTGATTTCAAGTTTCTTCTGCTGAAGCCTGTATATAAAAATGAATATATCATGTACTTTTGTGGTTTCCGGGGAATTTTGCATCACCCTTCCAACACACCATTGAAGGGATTCCCTTCCCTTCCCCCTCAATTCTTATGGAGGCAGATCAGATCTTAATGCTAATTGAGTCCTGTATCTGTCTGCATTTAATGTAAACTAACTGTTAGAAGTAATCCAAGTCACAGTTGTTATTCAAATCACAAACATTTGTTTTGGTCAGGAGCTGGAACAACAACTGATGATTGAGAAAAAAAATTACAGAAAGACCGTAAAGTTCTATCAGAAGCTGTTGCAGAAAGAGAAGAGAAACAAAGGTAATGTTTGCATTTTTATGAGATATAATGGTAGAATAGCCATGAAGTCCTTTTAAATCAGTGACTTTGAATCAAAGTGCATTTTTGTGATAAATGTATTTTCTGCCTTAAGGATCTGAGGTTAAAACAATGCTGTCCAAATTGAAAGGGCAGTTGGAAGAAATGAAATCCAAAGTGCAGTTCCTTGAACTGGTAAAGAAATATCTACAGGCAAGTCAGCTTTGATTTCTATTAGTTTGGTTTTTGCGGTGCTTTGACTTTCAAATGTTGGCTTTTGCTTTAATGAGCTGCTTAAAGCAGTTGATGGTACAAAACAGGATTCTAAAGATCTCTATTATAGAGAGTACAAAATAGAATTTTTGAGACCCATCTTTATTTTTGAGTTTTTGCAATAAGCACAATTCTTGTCGAATAATTCATTCATTCAATCGTATTTATTGAGCGCTTACCATGTGCAGAGCACTGTACTAAGAGCTTGAGAAGTACAAATTGGCAACAATAACCAGTAATAACATTGTTAGAAGGACTCATCTCTTGATTTTTATTATTTTTAAGCAGCATGGCCTAGTGGAAAGAACACGGGCCTGGGAGTCAGAGGTCATGGGTTCTAATCCCTGCTCCGCCACTTGTCTGCTCTGTGACCTTTGGCAAGTCGCTTCACTTTTCTGGGCCTCAGTTCACCTCATCTGTCGAATGGGGATTAAGACTGTGAGCCCTATGGGGGACAGGGACTGTTTCCAACCTGATTATCTTGTATCTACCCCAAGGCTTAGTACAGTGCCTGGCACATAGTAAGTGCTTAACAAATACCATTATTATTATTATTTCCTCAGCTTCTGAGCAGCTGTTCTGGCCTTTCCCCAGGCAGCGGTGCTTGGCATGGGGTAAGCTCCTTGTGGACAGGGAACATGTCTACTAACCCTGCTACCAGTGTTTAGTTTTTTATTCCAGCTCCCAGCCCCACAGCACCTACCTGCAAATCTGTCATTTATTTATGTTAATGTCTCTCTCCCCCTCTAGACTGTAAGCTCACTGTGGACAGGTAATGTGTCTGATTATTGTTGTCCCGGGATCTCCCTAGTGCTTAGTACAGTGCTCTGCACACAGTAAGCTCTCAATAAATAGGACTGAATAAATGGCGTTCTGTATACAGTACATGATCTATACGATGGATTGATTGATTTTTTTGGCTCTCGATGCAGGTTATGTATCCGGAGCAGTGGGGCCTAGAGCCGTGCGCCCTTCCCATCATAGTGAACATCGCAGCCAGATGTGACACAGACTTCAGCCCTCTGGATGAATCCTCGTCGTTAATTTTCTACAATGTGAATAAGCACCAGTGTAATAAGCAAAAGCGGACCAGGATTTTGCAGGCTGGAACCCCCCTGGGTCTGATGGCTTATCTATACTCCAGGTAATAAGAATGATGGTATCTGTTAAGTGCTTCCTATGCCCCAAGCAAGTGTTGTAAGCACCGGAGTAGATGCACGTCAATCAGGTTGGTCAAACAGACCCTGCCCTACATGGGGCTCACACTCCACCACTTGTCAGCTGAGTGACTTTGGGCAAGTCACTTCATTTCTCAGTTACCTCATCTGTAAAATGGGGATTAAGACTGTGAGCCCCTCCTGGGACAATCTGATCACCTTGTAACCTCCCCAGCGCTTAGAACAGTGCTTTCCACATAGTAAGTGCTTAATAAACGCCATCATTATTATTATTATTATTATTATTATCTCCATTTTACAAATGAGGTAACTGAGGCCCAGAGAAATGAAGTGACTTGTCCACAGCCACACAGCAGACAAATGGAGGAACTGGGATTAGAACCCATGTCTTTCTGACTCCCAGGACGGTGCTTTATTCCCTAAGCCATGCATAGTTATCCACCTACAGAAGAGATGCCTCTCCGACAGCAAAACTTAGACAAGGAAATTTTCCAGGAAAAATGTTTCTCTACACCCAGTTATCACTCATTTGATGGTATTTATTGAGCGCTTACTATGTGCACTCGGGAGAGGACAGTGTCAGTGGAGCTGAGTTTGCATAATGTTTCCAGGAGAAAGAAAAGGTTACCAGTGTCAAAGGAGAAGCTGCGTGGCTCAGTGGAAAGATCACGGGCTTTGGAGTCAGAGGTCATGGGTTCAAATCCCGGCTCCGCCAATTGTCAGCCGTGTGACTTTTGGGCAAGTCACTTCACTTCTCTGGGCCTCAGTTACCTCACCTGTAAAATGGGGATTAAGACTGTGAGCCCCCCGTGGGACAATCTGATCACCTTGTAACCTCCCCAGTGCTTAGAACAGTGCTTTGCACGTAGTAAGCACTTAATAAATGCTATTATTATTATTATTATTATTAGCAGCTGAAAGGTTGAGGGGGTTAGTATAGAGTAGAGGTCATTGGTGACCTTTGAGACGGTGGTTTCTGTGGAGTGAAGGGGTCGGAAGCCAGATTGGAGGGGGTCAAGGAGAGAATTGGAGAAGAGGAAATTTAGGCAGTGGGTGTAGACGACTCACTCAAGGAGTTGGAGTAGAAAGGTAGGAGGGAGATGGGGTGATAACTGGAGGGAGCTGTGGGGTCAAGGGAGGGGTTTTTTAGAATGGGGGAGACATGGGCATCAATCAATCAATCGTATTTATTGAGCGCTTACTATGTGCAGAGCACTGTACTAAGCGCTTGGGAAGTACAAATTGGCATCACATAGAGACAGTCCCTACCCAACAGTGGGCTCACAGTCTAAAAGGGGGAGACAGAGAACAGAACCAAACATACCAACAAAATAAAATAAGTAGGATAGAAATGTACAAGTAAAATAAATAAATAAATAAATAAATAGAGTAATAAATATGTACAACCATATATACATATATACAGGTGCTGTGGGGAAGGGAAGGAGGTAAGACGGGGGGATGGAGAGGGGGACGAGGGGGAGAGGAAAGAATGGGCTCAGTCTGGGAAGGCCTCCTGGAGGAGGTGAGCTCTCAGCAGGGCCTTGAAGGGAGGAAGAGAGCTAGCTTGGCGGAGGGGCAGAGGGAGGGCATTCCAGGCCCGGGGGATGACGTGGGCGGGGGTCGATGGCGGGACAGGCGAGAGCGAGGTACAGTGAGGAGATTAGTGGTGGAGGAGCGGAGGGTGCGGGCTGGGCAGTAGAAGGAGAGAAGGGAGGTGAGGTAGGAGGGGGCGAGGTGATGGAGAGCCTTGAAGCCCAGGGTGAGGAGTTTCTGCCTGATGCGCAGATTGATCGGTAGCCATTGGAGGTTTTTGAGGAGGGGAGTAATATGTCCATGTTTAAAAGCAGTGGGGGAGAAGCCATTGGAGAATGAACAGTTAAAGATGATAGGGAGAGAAGAAGGGATGGGTGAAATGTTTTGATGAGGTGCAAGGGAATGGGGTCAGATGCACAGTTGGAGGGGGTGGATTTTGAGAGAAGGCGGGAGATTTCCTCTGGAGATAGTCCTGGGAAAGGTGGAGGAGTTGAAGGGGCTGGGGAGATTTTCAGGAGATCCCTCCTGATAATGTCAGTTTTGTTGATGAAGTGGGTGGCCAGCTTGGTGGAGGAAAGGGATGGGGGAGGTGGCAGGACAGGAGGCCTGAGGAGGTAGTTACATGTCTAGAACAATTGGCGAGGGCAATGAGCATGGGTGTCAATAAGGGTGGAGAAATAGTCTTGCCGGGCAAAGGAGAGGGCAGAGTTCAAGCATGCAAGGATAAACTAGAAGTGGACAAAATCGGCCTGATAACTAGATTTCTGCTAGAAAGGATCTGTGGCCTGTACACAGGAGGAAAGGAGGCAGACTGTAGAGGTGATCCAGAGCTGTGGGTTAGTGGTACGAGAGTGACAAGCGTGGCTCAGTGGAAAGAGCCTGGGCTTGGGAGTCGGAGGTCATGGGTTTGAATGTCAGCTCTGCCACAGGTCTGCTGTGTGACCTTGGGCAAGTCACTTAACTTCTCTGAGCCTCAGTTACCTCGTCTGCAAAATGGGGATTAACACCGTGAGCCCCCCGTGGGACAACCTGAGCACCCTGTATTCCCCCCAGCGCTTAGAACAGTGCTTTGCACATAGTAAGTGCTTAACAAATGTCATCATCATCATCATAGGGGAGAGAGTGAGTTGACTTCGATGATGATAATATTAATAATAATAATAATAGCATTTATTAAGCACTTACTATGTGCAAAGCACTGTTCTAAGCACTGGGGAGGTTACAAAATGATCAGGGAGGGAGATCTCCTCCCTTCTCTCAAGTGCTACTTGGGCCACCTATGCTTCTGACCCCATTCCCTCTCATCCTGTCATCCTCAACTCTGCTCTCTTGTTCACCCCTCACATCCAATCCATCACCAAAACCTGCCAGTCTCACCTCCACAACATCGCCAAGATCCACCCTTTCCTCTCCATCCAAACCACAACCTCCTCGTTCAATCTCTCATCCTATCCTGACTGGATAACTGCATCAGCCTCCTCTCTGATCTCACATCCTCCTATCTCTCCCCACTTCAATCTATACTTCAAGCTGCTGCCCGAATCGTCTTTGTGCAGAAACGCTCTGGGCATGTTACTCCCCTCCCCCTAAATCTCCAGTGGCTACCAATCAATTTACACATCAGGCAAAAACTCCTCACTCTTGGCTTCAAGGCTCTCCATCACCTCGCCCCCACCTACCTCACCTCCCTTCTCTCCTTCTACAGCCCAGCCCACACCCTCTGCCACTAACCTCCTCACTGTGCCTCGTTCTTGCCTGTCCCGCCGTCGACCCCCGGCCCACGTCCTCCCCCTGGCCTGGAATGCCCTCCCTCCACACATCCACCAAGCTAGCTCTCTTCCTCCCTTCAAAGCCCTACTGAGAGGTCACCTCCTCCAGGAGGCCTTCCCAGACTGAGCCCCCTCCTTCCTCTCCCCCCCATCTCCCCACCTTACCTCCTTCCTCTCCACACAGCACCTGTATATATGTATATATGTTTGTAGATATTTATTACTCTATTTATTTTACTTGTACATATTTATTCTATTTATTTTATTTTGTTAATACGTTTTGTTTTGTTGTCTGTCTCCCCCTTCTAGACTGTGAGCCCGCTGTTGGGTAGGGACCGTCTCTATATGTTGCCAACTTGTACTTCCCAAGCACTTAGTACAGAGCTCTGCACACAGTAAGCACTCAATAAATACAATTGAATGATTGAATGAATCTTGATGAAATCTCTCACCCCTTCCCTTCTCCCCTCCTTAACTTCCATCTTCAACCGCTCACTCTCCACTGGTTCCTTCCCCTCTGCCTTCAAACATTCCCACGTCTCCCCCATCCTAAAAAAAACCCTCTCTTGACCCCACCTCCCCTTCTAGTTATCGCCCTATCTCCCTCCTACCATTCCTTTCCAAACTCCTTGAACGAGTCATCTACACCCGCGGCCTCGAATTCCTCAATGCCAACTCTCTCCTCGACCCCCTCCAATCTGGCTTCCATCCCCTACACTCCACCAAAACTGCCCTCCCAAAGGTCACCAATGACCTCCTGCTAGCCAAATCCAACGGCTCCTACTCTGTCCTAATCCTCCTTGACCTCTCAGCTGCCTTTGACACTGTGGACCACCCCCTTCTCCTCAACATGCTATCCAAACTTGGCTTCACAGACTCCGTCCTCTCCTGGTTCTCCTCTTATCTCTCCAGCTGTTCATTCTCAGTCTCCTTTGTGGGCTCCTCCTCCCCCTCCCATCCCCTTACTGTAGGGGTTTCTCAAGGGTCAGTTCTTGGTCCCCTTCTGTTCTCTATCTACACTCACTCAATGAACTCATTCACTCCCATGGCTTCAACTATCATCTCTACGCTGATGACATCCAAATCTACATCTCTGCGCCTGCTCTCCCTCTTTTTTTTTAATGGCATTTATTAAGCACTTACTATGTGCAAAGCACTGGTCTAAGCACTGGGGAGGTTACAAGGTGATCAGGTTGTCCCACAGGGGGCTCACAGTCTTCATCGCCATTTTACAGATGAGGGAACTGAGGCCCAGTGAAGTGACTTGCCCAAAGTCACACAGGTGACATTTGGTGGAGCAGGATTTGAACCCATGACCTCTGACTCCAAAGCCCGGACTCTTCTCCACTGAGCCACGCTGCTTCTCTACCTCCCTTCAGTCTCGTTTCTCCCCTTGCCTTCAAGACATCTCCATCTGGATGTCTGACCACCATCTAAAATTCAGTATGTCCAAGACTGAACTCCTTATCTTCCCTCCCAAACCCTGCCCTCTCCCTGACTTTCCCATCACAGTAGACGGCACTACCATCCTTCCTGTCTCACAAGCCCACAACCTTGGTGTCAGCCTCAACTCTGCTCTCTCGTTCACCCCTCACATCCAATCCATCACCGAAACCTGCCGGTCTCACCTTTGCAGCATCGCCAAGATCCACCCTTTCCTCTCCATCCAAAGTCACACAGCTAACAAGTGGTGGAGCTGGGATTTGAACCCATGACCTCCGACTCCAAAGCCCGTGCTCTTTCCACAGAGCCACGCTGCTTCTCATAGAGAGGGTGGAGTTGAGAGCATCAATTTGGTCATCAAGGGAAGATAGTTTGGGTATGGAGGCTAAATGGGGTATGATGACTTGAGAAAATTGGAAGGGATCAAAAGATGGGAGATCTCTGTGAGGGAACAGTACAGATTTATGGGGAGGAGGTGTGTGGGAGAGAAGGCAGATGAAGCGATTCTGGTCTGATAGAGGGATTTCAGAGTTGGTGAGGGTAGAGATTGTGCAGTGGCTAGAGATGATGAGATCTAGCCCGTATCCAAGTCAGCGAGTGGGTGAGATGGGGTGGAGCAGGAGGTCGGTGGAGTTGAGGAGTGATCGAAGGTGGACAGCAGAAGGGTCATCAAGAACATTTATGTGGATAGCGAAGTCCCCAAGGATCAATGTAAGCAAGGGAAAAGAGAGAAGGAATACGAGAGAGGGATCAGAATGGTTAAAGCCCATTAATCATCTAGCCCCCAGGGGTTTAATGAGGGAGATTCTGACTTTGCTAGCTAGTTTCTGGCATTTTACACAATTAGAGCTTCTCTTAATTTGAGCAGCACATTTTGGTTCATCAGACTCAGTAATTAACCTGCAGGTGAAAAAGTGATAAGCATGCAGTGGAGGATTGTGGGTAGAATCTTGGGAACACAGAATGGGTACAGAAAAGTTTCTGAGTTGCGGTGCAGGGCTCAGGGTAAGTAGACTGAGAAAGGGCCCTGATGGTAAAGAGATGGAGGTTGGCGCAGGAGGCGTTTAAAAAGGGGAAATTCCCCCTCCCCACCACCAGCCTTCCATGCCATCCCCCTGCCCCCTCCTTTTGGGAGTTTGAACGACGTCCCAGCAAGGAGTAGGCCAAGGCCCTCAGGTCTCCAGAGAGCAACCAAACTCACTGTCCCTCCCCGTGTAGCAATCTTTCCCCAGAACCTTGTCTACCAGCACCAGGGAGATAAAGGAAAACTGGATGCTGGATGATTCAGTGGGCCAGGCCCTTGGGGGAATCTGGGTCAAGCTCTGAGGTTGCTGAAGATGGACGGCAGGACAGAGGGACAGAAGCCCAGGACCCTGGAAGAGGGGGAAGGCCATTTGCTAGGGTAATAATACAGTCATTCATTCAATCGTATTTATTGAGCACTTACTGTGTGAACGGTACAACACGCTTGGGAGAATACAATATAACAATAAACAGACACATTCCCTACCCACAACAAGCTTGCATTCACTCATTTATTCATTCAGTAGTATTAATTGAGCGCTTACTGTGTACAAAGCACTGTACTAAGCACTTGGGGGAGTACAGTAGAACAACAGACACATTTCCTGCCCACAGCGAGCTCACAGTCTAGAGGGGAAGACAGACATTAATATATATATAAATAAATTGCAGATAAATACATATGTGCTGTGGGGAGTCTACAGTCTATAATCCTGAATTTGAGTGATATTGCTGCCCCTTGAAAAGATGGTTTACTGGGTTTTTTGCATGGTATTTGTTAAGCACTTTCTATGTGCCAGGAACTGTATTAAGCACTGGGGTAGATATGAGCTAATCAGGTTGGACACAGTCCATGCCCAACATGGGGCTCTCAGTTTTAATCCACATTCTACAGATAAGGTAAAGGAGGCACAAAGAAGTGAAGTGACTAACCCAAGGTCACATAGCAGGCAAGTCTGTCCATCCGTCCGTTTCCCCCCCCCACCCCCACCCCTCCTATAGGCTGTAAGCTCATTGTGGGCAGGGAATGTCATTGTTTATTGTTGTATGGTACTTCCCCAAGCGCTTAGTACAGTGCTCTGCACACAGTAATCACTCAATAAATACAACTGAATGAATGAAAGTGGAGGAGCTGGGATTAGAACCCAGGTCCTTCCGACTCCCAGGCCTATGCTCTATCCACTATGCCATGTGGCTTCACAATGCAATTCTAGCTGCACTGGGGGAAAGTACTGGATCTTCAAAACATAGTATGAAAAGGAGTCCCTGTCATGATGGACTAAGCAAGCCAATTCTAGAAAGATCTACAGCTGTATTAAGAAACAGGCAGAGAAGGTCACTTTCCCAAATTATCCAAAACCTTCATTTAAACCATTAGTGTTAACCTGCTCTCCTCCTGCCCCACACCGTTCCCCAATCAAAAACTCTCGCAAGAATTTCTGACCAATTACAAACTGGAGAGATTTGCAGTCTGCCTTCTTTCCCTTTCCTTTCTGTTGGACCTGGTGCTACAGAAAAGAGAAATGCTCAGGTCCGGGAGGCAGCTGAAGTATGTATCAATATGAAGTACGCATCAGGCAAAAACTCCTCACTCTCGGCTTCAAGGCTCTCCATCCCCTTGCCCCCTCCTACCTCACCTCCCTTCTTTCCTTTCCCAGCCCACACCCTCCGCTCCTTCCCCGCTAACCTCCTCACTGTGCCTCGTTCTCACCTGTCCTGCCCGTCGACCCCTGGCCAACGTCCTCCCCGCCCCAGCCTGGAATGCTCTCCATCCGCACATCTGCCAAGCTAGCTCTCTTCCTCCCTTCAAAGCCCTACTGAGAGCTCACCTCCTCCAGGAGGCCTTCCCAGACTGAGCCCCCTCCTTCCTCTCCCCACCATCCCCCCGCCCTACCTCCTTCCCCTCCCCACAGCAATATGTTTGTACATATTTATTACTCTATTTATTTTACTTGTACATATTTACTATTCTGTTTATTTTGTTAGTATGTTTTGTTTTGTTGTCTATCTCCCCCTTCTAGACTGTGAGCCCATTGTTGGGTATGGACCGTCTCTATATGTTGCCAACTTGTACTTCCCAAGCACTTAGTACAGTGCTCTGCACACAGTAAGCGCTCAATAAATATAATTGAATGAATGAATGAATATGCACCAACCAAATAACCCACCCCGAGGGCTGGTACTTGGCTTTGGGCTGCTCTGTAGAAAGTGCCAGAAGTTGTTGGTCAGTCCATGCTTCCCCACTCCCCAAGAACCTCACGTGGTTGTCCAGCTACCTACGCATCAAACAAAAGCTCCTAATCATTGGCTTTAAAGCGCTCACTCACCTTGCCCCCTCCTACTTCACCTTGCTACTCTCCTACTACAACCCAACCAGCACAGTTGGCTTCTCTAATGATAACCTTCTCACTGTATCTCCATCTTGTCTATCTTGCTATCGACCTCTCACCCACATTCTGCCTCTGGCCTCGAATGCCCTCCTTCCTCATATACATCAGACAATTATTCTTCCCCCCCTTCAAAGCCTTACTGAAGGCAAATCTCCTCTGAGAGGCCTTCCCTGACTAATCCCTCCTTTCCTCTTCTCCCTCTCACTTCTGCTTCACCTTGACTTCTCCATTTATTCATCCCAAGCCCCACAGCACATGTCCGTATCTTTCATTTATTTATTTCTATTAATGTCTGTCTCCCCCTTTAGACTGTAAGCTCATTGTAAGCAGGGAATGTGTCTATTTTATATTATACTCTCCCAAGCATTTATTACAGTGCTCTCCACACATGTGGCTCAGTGGAAAGAGCCCAGGCTTTGGAGTCAGAGCTCGTTGGTTCAAATCCCAGCTCTGCCCTTGTCAGCTGTGTGACTTTGGGCAAGTCACTTAACTTTCTGTGCCTCAGTTACCTCATCTGGAAAATGGGGATGAAGACTGTGAGCCCCACGTGGGGCAACCTGATCACCTTGTACCCCCCCCCCAGTGCTTAGAACAGAGCTTTGCACATAGTAAGCGCTTAATAAATGCCATTATTATTACTATAGTAAGCACTCAATAAATATAATTGAATGAATGAATGGCTATCGCCTGTGTTTTCCAGTTCCAGGTTGGGTTGCGCTAGTGATGGAAAGAGGAGGGTTACCTCATTTAATTAGGCTTCCTTGACTCCCACAGGGATGCATTTTTCGAAGGCTATGTGCAGCAGTTCATCTACACTTTCCGGTATTTCTGCACCCCAGAAGACTTCTTGCAGTTTCTGCTGGACAGGATCAACAGCACTTTGTCCAGGTAACAGTGCCCGAGGGGCAGGACTCCCTGATGTCGGGGGGAGAGGGGGTGGCCCGGTGTCCAGATGGGATCTGGGAAGCCTGAGAACCAGGGTTCCTGAGCCCCGTTGGTCTCAAGTGTTTGGATGGAGAGGACTGGATTAAATGGGAGGGAAAATGGCCTGTTCAAACTCGCTGTGGGCAGGGAATGCATCTACCAATTCTATTATATTGTTCTATTGTACTCTCCTGAGCTATTAGTAGTCAATCAGTCATTTATTGAGCACTTACTGTGTCCAGAGCACTGTACTAGGAGTTTGATTATGGTCTGTCTAGTCTTATGCTACCGAGTCGTCTTCGACCCATACCGATGCCATGGACACATCTTTCCCAGAACGCCCCACCTCCACCTGCAATAGTTCTGGTAGTGGATCCAGAGAGTTTTCTTGGTCAAAATCCAGAAGTGGTTTACCATTGCCTCCTTCCACATAGTAAACTTGAGTCTCCGCCCTTGACTCTCGCATGCTGCTGCTGCCCAGCACGGGTGAGTTGACTTACATAGCAGATTGCCTGCCACTAGCTAGCCACTGCCCAAGCTAGGAATGGCATGGATAGGCCTCTGCTTGACTCTCCTTCCTGTAGTCAAGACTGGTAGAGGACTGGAAACTCTCCAGGTGCAACCTTGAGAGGGAGTTTGATTACGGTAAGCATTCAATAAACATGATCGATTGTTCAGAATGAGCCTTGTGATCAGGGCCATAGGGGCAGGGGGTGGGGACCTCCTTTTATTCCTCCTCCCTCCCTCTTCACCCCACCATGACCTTTAACCAATACTCTGCCTCCATGTCCCTACCACTAGATTGGAAGCTTATTGAGAGCAGGGATCATGTCTCTACTGAACTGTATCCTCTAGTGTATAGTACAAGGCTCTGTAGGTAATAAGCATTCAAAAAATACCATTAATTGACTTGACAACTATCCCAACACTTAGAACAGTTCTTGACACATAGTAAGTGCTTAACAAATATTACTGCAATTATTATTGTTATGATTATTCTATTTAAATATATTTAATTATAATTACTTATCATGATGCCGATTAATAATAATCATAATAACAATAATAAATAAAAGAAGCATTTCATGAGAGTCCTCTAGACTGTAAGATCGTCATTCATTCAATCATATTTATTGAGCACTTACTGTGTGCAGAGCATTGTACTAAGTGCTTGGGAAGTACAAGTTGGCAACATAAAGAGAAGGTCCCTACCCAACAAGGGCTCACAGTCTAGAAGGGGGAGACAGACAACAAAGCAAAATATGTGGACAGGTATCAAGTCATCAGAATAAATAGAAATAAAGCTAGATGCACATCATTAACAAAATAAATAGAATAGTATTCATTCAATCGTATTGAGCGCTTACTGTGTGCAGAGCACTGTACTAAGCGCTTGGGAAGTACAAGTTGGCAACATATAGAGACAGTCCCTACCCAACAGTGGGCTCACAGTCTAGAAGGGGAAGACGGAGAACAAAACAAAGCATATTAACAAAATAAAATAAATAGAATAAATATGTACAAATAAAGTAATAAATACGTACAAACATATACATATATACAGGTGCTGTGGGGAGGGGAAGGAGGTAAGCAGGGGGGAGGGGGAGAGGGAAAAAGGGGGCTCAGTCTGGGAAGGCCTCCTGGAGGAGGTGAGCTCTCAGTAGGGCTTTGAAGGGAGGAAGAGAGCTAGCTCATTCTCAAGCCTGTAAGCTTGTTGTGAACAGGTAACATGTCTACCAACTCTATTTTATAATGGACTCTCCCAAGCGCTTAGTACAGAACTATGCTCACAGTAAGCAATCAATAAATGTGATTGACTGACTGAGAGGCTTACAGGGGTTCTTCCTTTACATTACCCACTGTGTGGTTGCTGTTTCCAGCTCTGGTATTTCTGTGGGTATAATGTTGTTGGCAGCGGGTGGCTGGCTGGCTGAGGGATAAGGACTTGGATTGGGGGTACCCCTGAAGATAATGAATACTTCAGATAAAACCTTAAGATCACCAGGGCCTACTCTCTCTAGAAGTTTGGAAACCCCTAGTCTGTTGTCTTGGCCTGAAAGGTCAGGCATTACTTGGGGGTGATCTGGGTGGGGTTGACTCCTTTGTCTGCGGGTTGGTGGGGTGGGAGGTGAGACTGGTTGTTGAGAGGATGAGTTTCTGTAACCTAAGCAACCTTTCTGGAGGTCCCGGGCCCCTCCCTAGGACCGCTGGCCCTTCTTCCATTCTTTTATCAACCCGGTTCGCATTTATCAGCACAACAGAGGCCTCTTCCATGCAGAACTGACAGAAACAGCTCGGCCATTTGCCTGCTGTGTGACCTTGGGCAAGTCACTTCACCTCTCTGGGCTTCAGTTTCCTCAACTGTAAAATGGGGACTCAATACCAGTTCTTCCCTCCTCCTCCCTCACCCCAACTTGATCCCTTTGGTCTACTCCCCCGCCACCCCCACCCCCACCCCCACCCCCCCATGCTGTGGACTAGTCCAAATGGATTATCTTGGCTCTATCCCAGTGATTAGTACAGTGTTTTGCAGAAAGTAAGCACTTAACAAATATCAAAATCATTACTAGTATTTGTAGTAGTATTTTTATTAGGGTAATAATGATTGTGGTATTTGTTAAGCTCCTACTATGTACCAGGCACTTATCTAAGTGCTGAGGTAGATACAAGGTAATTGAGTTGGACACAATCCCTGTCCCACATAAGAGCTCTAATCCCCACTTTACAGATGAGGTAACTGAGGCCAAGATAAAGTGACTTGCCCAAGGTCACACAGCAGACAAGTGGCAAAGCCAGGATTGGAGCCCAGGTCCTTCTGATTCCCAGGCCCATGCTCTTTCCCCTAGACCACACCGCTTCTAGGGTAAGAGTCCTCCCACTACCTAGGGTGTGTCTGACAGAATACCGGGCTACCCTTTCTCCTTTTTTGCTTTTCTTATTCTTCCCCGACTCCTCCCCATTCCTCTTTCTCCTACAACTCCTCCTCTGCCACTTTTCTCCTCCTCTCTTCTCTCACCCATCATCACCCTTCTCCGCCGCCTCCCCTCTCTGCCCCGCTTCCCTCTACAAATAACAGCAGCCACCACTGCATGGCCAACCATCGCCCCCCTGGTTCCAATGAAGAGCTGTCACTAAGAGAGAGGCTGGGCCCTTTACGAGCAGATGCGCTTTCAGACAGATCTCCCAGCTCCCACTTTGAGTCTTCCCCCTTGGGCCTTGAACTCCCTGGTTTTACCTTCCAAGATCATAGGTCCTGATAGATCCCGCGGGTCAGAAGTCCCACGACACTTCGCTCCTCTAGTGCCAACCTTCTCAGTGTGCCTCTATCTCACCACTGACCCCTAGCCCACATCCTGCCTCTGCCCTGGAACGAACTCTGATTCGAACCCATGACCTCGGACTCCCAAGCCCAGGCTCTTTCCACTGAGCCACGCTGCTTGATGTCTGTGTCCTCATCTCTAGACTGTAAGCTCATTGTGGGCTGGAAATGTGTCTGTTTATTGTTGTATCGTACTCTCCCAAGCACTTAATACAGTGCTCTGTACACAGTAAGTGTTCAATATAAATAGGATTGAATGACTGACTACAGGCTTTTGAGACTGCGGTGAAATGTGCTGTGCACTTAATAAGATGGCCTGGAATGCTTCTAACTCTAGCAGAAAGTCACTTCAATGGGATTCCTTCCTTTTTTTATATTGCCAGAGCCAACAAGGACCCTGCATCCATTTTTACCAAAATCTATAATCGCAGTTTCTGCATCCTACAGGCTTGGATTGAAGACTGCTACACTGTAGATTTTACAAGAAATACTGGTCTCTTGGATAAACTGGAAGGCTTTATTTCTTCCAAGGTAAGTCATTTCAGGAAAACATTTGTGAAGTGAAAAACCAAGGCCAGAGAGTCAGGTGACCTGAGTTCTAATCCTGGCCCTGTCATGTGTAAGTTGTGTGACCTTGGATGAGTCGCTTCATCTCTATGCCTCACTTTCCTCATCTGTGAATTGGGGATTCAGGACCTGTTCCTCCTTCATGAGTCTGTCTGATCTGGTTATCGAGTTTCTACCTCAATGTTTAGCAGAGTACATGGCCCAGTGTAAGCATTTAACAAATACCACAGTCATTATAATCATCATCATCATCATCAGTGTTATTACTGTGACTGGTGTGCAAATGTAATTGAGTTGGGAGGTTTCTCTTAGTTTGAAGGTAAAAGGAAAATGTGGTTTTGGAACAGGGAAAAGATAGTCAAGGTTTTAGATGAGGAAATTGTGTTATGTGGAGATGACTTGCTTGTGCTTTTCCCCAAAGGACAAGTTCTTTCCCTTCACAAGACATTGTGCTTTCATTTAGATAGCTCCACTCGACCGCTACGGTGAGCAATTACTGTCCTTTCTTGACGTCACCACGGACAGGAAATGTGACGGAACGTCTCGCGATTGTATGTTGGAGGACTTAAAGGAGGCTGAAAGTGACTCAAAATCCCTGCACTCCCTGTGTAAGAAGCTCTCTGAAGATAACGCTTCTCGCAAGGTATGTACTTCCCACAGAAAAATACATCTCGGGGGAACACCAGCCTCCCCACCAAGGAATTGGATCGGTGAGTTGCGTGTCCCTGAGAACTGATCACCTCTGGGAGTGAGTACCTGGTGCTTAGGTGATGTGACAGTCCTGATGTGTCAGTAGAGGGTTGGGAATCAGGGGGAGAAGGGAGGTGAATCAGGGAAGGCCTCCTGGGGGAGATGTGTTTTCAGTAGGACTCTGAAGACAGGGAGAGCAGTGGTCAGCCAGATTCATTCATTCATTCAATCATATTTATTGAGCGCTTATCGTGTGCAGAGCACTGTATTAAGCGCTTGGGAAGTACAAGTTGGCAACACATAGAGACGGTCCCTACCCATCAACAGGCTCACAGTCTAGAAGGGGGAGACAGACAACAAAACAAAACATATGGACAGGTGTCAAGTCATCAAAATAAATAGAAATAAAGCTAGATGCACATCATTAACAAAATAAATAGAATAGTAAATATGTACAAGTAGAATAAATAGAGTAACATCTGTACAAATACATACAACTGCTGTGGGGAGGGAGGGTGGGGGGGATGGGGAGGAGGAGAGGAAAAAGGGGGCTCAGTGTGGGAAGGCATCCTGGAGGAGGTGAGCTCTCAGTAGGGCTTTGAAGGGAGGAAGAGAGCTAGCTTGGCGGATGTGTGGAGGGAGGGCGTTCCAGGCCAGGGGAAGGATGTGGGCCGGGGGTCAACGGCGGGACAGGTGAGAACGAGGAACATTGAGGAGGTTAGCGGCAGAGGAGCAGAGGGTGCAGGCTGGGCTGGAAAAGGAGAGATGGGAGGTGAGGTAGGAGGGGGTGAGGTGATGGAGAGCCTTGAAGCCGAGAGAGAGTGAGGAGTTTTTGCTTGATGCGTAGGTTGACTGGCAGCCACTGGAGATTTTTGAGGAGGGGAGTAACATGCCCAGAGCATTTCTGCACAGAGATGATCTGGGCAGCAGCATGAAGTATAGACTGAAATGGAGAGAGACAGCCAGGTGTCAAGTGGGAGGGAGTTTCCAGGCAGGAGGGAGAAGGTGGGCAAGAGGGGTGGACAGTGGGAGAGACGAGAACCATACAGCCAATCAGGAGTATCTGCTGAGTGCTTACTTTGTGTAGAACACTGTGCTAAGTGCTTGGGCAAACACTATGGAGCTGACAATCCAGCAGTCCACATGAGTTCCCCTGTTTCCCTCCTCGGGATTCTGGCCTAAAAGGTGTGGGAGACGGACCATAATGGAGGGATTAAAGTTTCTTTCTCTTGCTTTACAGAGCTTTAACTGGAAGCTTTACAAAGGAAATGGGTTTATTATGCCTCATCATAAAGAGCGGCAATACACCATTGCTTCTGCTTTACCGAAGCCTTGTTTCATAGAAGAGTTCTACGGCTCCTACACCAAGACCAATGAAAAGGGCCCCTATTTCCTAACTGAATACAGCACACATCAGCTTTTCAGTCAGCTGACCATGATGCAGCAGGTAAGATGTAAAAATCTATAATTATGGTACTTGTTAAGTGCTTACTACTGCCAAGCACTGTTCTAAGCACTGGGGTAGATACAAGTTAATAATTCATTCAATTGTATTTATTGATCATTTACTGTGTGCAAAGTACTGTACTAAGTGCTTGGAAAGTACAATTCAGCAACAAAGAGAGACAATCCCTGCCCACAATGGGCTCACAGTCTAGAAGAGGGGAGACAGACATCAAAACAAGTAAACAGGCATCAATAGCATCAATATAAATAAATAGAATTAGAAATATACATACACATTAGAACAAGTAAAACAGACGTTAATATAAATAGAATTATTATATACACAAGTGCTATGGGGCTGGCAGGGGGGTAGACCAAAGGGGGTGAGGTTGGGGGGAGGGGAGTTGAGGAAAAGAGGGGCTTAGTGTAGGAAGGAGGGTTTAATCTGGGACTGTACCACGTGGGGCTCACAGTCTTAACCATTCAATCGCATTTATTGAGCGCTTACTGTGTGCAGAGCACTGTACTAAACGCTTGGGAAGTACAAGTTGGCAACATATAGAGATGGTCCCTACCCAACAAAGGGCTATGTTCCTTGCTGGTACCTTTTTTTTTGTTAACAAATGTTAACTGATTTGATGTAAAACTATTCTGACACAGATAAGAGTGGTAGCCACCAAAACTTTGAGATCCTTTGGAGAAAATGGAAATCCAAATGTTTTGCCTGATAGGTCTAGAGCTGGAGTGGGCCTCTCCCCATTGAAATTTGGGCTCTATTGTATCAAAATGAAGGGCTATAGCTTCTATGTTAATTCCTTTCTAACCTAGAATGCTAAAAGAAGTTTTCAATGGTCATAGATACAAGAAGATTTCTTTTCACCCATTCCATCTGAGTGGTGTCAAAATTCAACATAATAATTTTGAATTGAGTTCGGAATTGTGGCAGAAGTAGGACAAAGTGGGTGGGTGGACTACTCAACACAAAACCTCAATGGGGTCAAAAAATCAGGTTCCTTAACCAGGCCCACGGAATAGGACAACTACTTGTGGCTCTACCAGAACTCCTCTTCTGAACGCTGAGACACCCTCCTACCCCTTGCATCATGATTTGCTAGTAGGTGCCAGGGAGCAGAAAGGGCAGGTGGAGACTGGGAATCTGTAACCCAGGGAAGAGGAATCTGCTTCATATGCAAAAATATCAGGAAAATTTATATTAATATGAAAAGACAAAACAGAGTTGTAAAAAAATCTAAAATACATGAACTTGAATTAGTTTTAAAAAGTAAAATTGATTACTCACTTTGATTAATCCCCACTTAATCCCCAGACACAGAAAAGTGAAGCAACTTGCCCAGGGTCACACAGCAGACCCATGGCAGAACCAGGATTAGAACCCAGGTCCTTCTGACTCCCAGGCCAAGTGCTCTATCCACTAAGCCATACTACTTCTCATGTATTTTGATGTGGGGTAGGAGCAGCTGATACACCCAGAGGGTTGGTGTCTTGGATTTTGAAAACAAGCTCTTAAGCTTTGTGTAGTACCCTAAACCCAAATTCTACTAGTAATTTGACTCCCAGTCAATCCATCAACAGAATTTATTTTTTCATGATATGTGTTATGCACTTACTATGTGCCAGGCACTGTTCTATGGTCTGGGATAGGTACAAGCTTAATCAGGTTAGATACAGTCCGTGCCCCACATGGGGTTCACAGTTTCAATCCCCATTTTACAGAGAAGGTAACTGAGGCACAGAGAAATTAAGGGACTTGTCCGAGGTCACACAGCAGACAGATCCGGTCTTTATTGAGTGTGCACACTTGGAAAAATACAGTATGATATGGTAGAAGATCAATCGGTCACTTTATTGATTGAGAACTTATTGTGGGCAGAGCACAGTTCAAAATGCTTGGGAGAGTACAATAATAATAATAATAATAATGGCATTTGTTAAGCGCTTACTATGTGCAAAGCACTGTTCTAAGTGCTGGGGGAATACAAGGTGATCAGGTTGTCCCACATGGGGATCACAGTCTTCATCCCCATTTTACAGATGAAGTAACTGAGGCTCAGAGAAGTTAAGTGACTTGCCCAATGTCACACAGCAGACATGTGGTGGAGCCGGGATTTGAACCCATGAGCTCTGACTCCAAAGCCGGTGCTCTTTCCACTGAGCCACACTGCTACAGTATAACGGAGTTAGTAGACTTGTTCCCTGGCATAAGGAGCTTACAGGCTAGAGGGTCATACAGACATTAAAATGAATTACAGATATGGTCATAGGTGCTCTGAAATAATAATAATAATGGCATTTATTAAGTGCTTACCATGTGCAAAGCACTGTTCTAAGCACTGTGGAGGATACAAGGTGATCAGATTGTCCCACGGGGGCTCACAGTCTTCATCCCCATTTTACAGATGAGGTAACTGAGGCACAGAGAAGTTAAGTCTGGCTTCCGTCCCCTACATTCCACGGAAACTGCCCTCTCAAAGGTCACCAATGACCTCCTGCTTGCCAAATCCAACGGCCCCTACTCTATCCTAATCCTCCTCAACCTCTCAGCTGCCTTCGACACTGTGGACCACCCCCTTCTCCTCAACACGCTATCCGACCTTGGCTTCACAGATTCCGTCCTCTCCCGGTTCTCCTCTTATCTCTCCGGTCGTTCATTCTCAGTCTCTTTTGCAGGCTCCTCCTCCCCCTCCCATCCCCTTACTGTGGGGGTTCCCCAAGGTTCAGTGCTTGGTCCCCTTCTGTTCTCGATCTACACGCACTCCCTTGGTGACCTCATTCGCTCCCACGGCTTCAACTATCATCTCTACGCTGACGACACCCAGATCTACATCTCTGCCCCTGCTCTCTCCCCCTCTCTCCAGGCTCGCATCTCCTCCTGCCTTCAGGACATCTCCATCTGGATGTCTGCCCGCCACCTAAAACTCAATATGTCTAAGACTGAACTCCTTGTCTTCCCTCCCAAACCCTTCCCTCTCCCTGACTTTCCCATCTCTGTTGATGGCACTATCAATCAATTGTATTTATTGAGCTCTTACTGTGTGCAGAGCACTGTACTAAGCGCTTGGGAAGTACAAGTTGGCAACATATAGAGACAGTCCCTACCCAACAGTGGGCTCACAGTCTAAAAGGGGGAGACAGAGAACAAAACCAAACATACTAACAAAATAAAATAAATAGAATAGATATGTACAATTAAAATAAATAAATAAATAGAGTAATAAGTATGTACAAACATATATGCATATATACAGGTGCTGTGGGGAAGGGAAGAATGTAAGGTGGGGGGGGAGAGGGGGACGAGGGGGAGAGGAAGGAAGGGGCTCAGTCTGGGAAGGCCTCCTGGAGGAGGTGAGCTCTCAGTAGGGCCTTGAAGGGAGGAAGAGAGCTAGCTTGGTGGATGGGCAGAGGGAGGGCATTCCAGGTCAGGGGAATGACATGGGCTGGGGGTTGATGGCGGGACAGGCGAGAACGAGGTACTGTGAGGAGATTAGCGGCAGGGGAGCGGAGGGTGTGGGGTTGGCTGTAGAAGGAGAGAAGGGAGGTGAGGTAGGAGGGGGCGAGGTGATGGACAGCCTTGAAGCCCAGGGTGAGGAGTTTCTGCCTGATGCACAGATTGATTGGTAGCCACTGGAGATTTCTGAGGAGGGGAGTAACATGCCCAGAGCATTTCTGGAAAAAGACAATGCGGGCAGCAGCATGAAGTATGGATTGAAGTGGGGAGAGACACGAGGATGGGAGATCAGAGAGAAGGCTGATGCAGTAGTCCAGACGGGATAGGATGAGAGCTTGAATGAGCAGGGTAGCGGTATGGATGGAAAGGAAAGGGAGGATCTTGGCAATGTTGCGGAGCTGAGACCGGCAGGTTTTGGTGACAGCTTGGATATGAGGAGTGAATGAGAGAGCGGAGTCGAGGATGACACCAAGGTTGCGGGCTTGTGAGACGGGAAGGATGGTAGTGCCGTCAGCAGAGATGGGAAAGTCAGGGAGAGGGCAGGGTTTGGGAGGGAATACAAGGAGTTCAGTCTTGGACATGTTGAGTTTTAGGTGGCGGGCAGACATCCAGATGGAGATGTCCTGAAGGCAGGAGGAGATGCGAGCCTGGAGAGAGGGGGAGAGAGCAGGGGCAGAGATGTAGATCTGGGTGTCATCAGTGTAGAGATGATAGTTGAAGCCGTGGGAGCGAATGAGATCACCAAGGGAGTGCATGTAGATCGAGAACAGAAGGGGACCAAGCACTGAACCTTGGGGAACCCCCACAGTAAGGGGATGGGAGGGGGAGGAGGAGCCTGCAAAAGAGACTGAGAATGAACGACCGGAGAGGTAAGAGGAGAACCGGGAGAGGACGGAGTCTGTGAAGCCAAGGTCAGATAGCATGTTGAGGAGAAGGGGGTGGTCCACAGTGTCAAAGGCAGCTGAGAGGTCGAGGAGGATTAGGATGGTGTATGAGCCATTGGATTTGGCAAGCTGGAGGTCATAGGTGACCTTTGAGAGGGCAGTTTCCGTAGAATGTAGGGGATGGAAGCCAGACTGGAGGGGGTCGAGGAGAGAGCTGGTGCTGAGGAATTCGAGGCAGCGCGTGTAGACAACTCGTTCAAGGAGTTTGGAAAGGAATGGTAGGAGGGATATGGGGCGATAACTAGAAGGTGAGGTGGGGTCAAGAGAGGGCTTTTTTAGGATGGGAGAGACATGGGTATGTTTGAAGGCAGAGGGGAAGGAACCAGTGGAGAGTGAGCGGTTGAAGATGGAAGTTAAGGAGGCACTACCATCCTTCGTGTCTCACAAGCCCGCAACGTTGATGTCATTCTCAACTCCGCTCTCTCATTCACCCCTCACATCCAAGCCGTCACCAAAACCTGCCGGTCTCAGCTCCGCAGCATTGCCAAGATCCGCCCTTTCCTCTCCATCCAAACTGCTACCCTGCTCGTTCAAGCTCCCATCCTATCCTGTCTGGACTACTGCATCAGCCTTCTCTCTGATCTCCCATCCTTGTGTCTCTCCCCACTTCAGTCCATACTTCATGCTGCTGCCCGGATTGTCTTTGTCCAGAAACACTCTGGGCATGTTACTCCCCTCCTCAAAAATCTCCAGTGGCTACCAATCAACCTGCACATCAGGCAGAAACTCCTCACCCTCGGCTCCAAGGCTCTCCATCATCTCGCCCCCTCCTACCTCACCTCCCTTCTCTCCTTCTACAGTCAACCCCACACCCTCCACTCCTCTGCTGCTAATCTCCTCACTGTACCTCATTCTCGCCTGTCCCACCATCGACCCCTGGCCCACGTCATCCCCCGGGCCTGGAATGCCCTCCCTCTGCCCACTCGCCAAGCTAGCTCTCTTCCTCCCTTCAAGGCCCTACTGAGAGCTCACCTCCTCCAGGAGGCCTTCCCAGACTGAGCCCCTTCCTTCCTCTCCTCCTCGTCCCCCTCTCCATCCCCCCCCATCTTACCTCCTTCCCTTCCCCACAGCACCTGTATATGTGTATATATGTTTGTACATATTATTCTATTTATTTATCATACTTGTACATATCTATTCTATTTATTTTATTTTGTTAGTATGTTTGGTTTTGTTCTCTGTCTCCCCCTTCTAGACTGTGAGCCCGCTGTTGGGTAGGGACTGTCTCTATGTGTTGCCGACTTGTACTTCCCAAGTGCTTAGTACAGTGCTCTGCACACAGTAAGCGCTCAATAAATATGATTGATTGATTGATTAAGTGACTTGCCCAAAGTCTCACAGCTGAGAAGCCTGTCAACCTATGCATCAAGCAAAAACTCCTCACTCTCGGCTTCAAGGCTCTCCATCACCTTGCCTCCTCCTACCTCACCTCCCTTCTCTCCTTGCCCAGCCCACACCCTCCGCTCCTCTGCCGCTAACCTCCTCACTGTACCTCATTCTCGCCTGTCCCGTCGTCAACCCACCGGCCCACATCCTCCCCCTGTCCTGGAATGCCCTCCCTCCACACATCCGCCAAGCTAGCTCTCTTCCTTCCTTCAAAGCCCTCCTGAGAGCTCACCTCCTCCTAGAGGCCTTCCCAGACTGAGCCCCCTTTTTCCTCTCCTCCTCCCCATCCCCCCTGCCCTACCTCCTTCCCCTCCCCACAGCACTTGTATATATTTGTACAGATTTATTACTCTATTTTTTTTACTTGTACATATTTACTATTCTATTTATTTTATTAATGATGTATATATAGCTATAATTCTATTTATTCTGATGGTATTGACACCTTTCTACTTGTTTTGTTGTTTTTCTCCCCCTTCTAGACTGTGAGCCCTTTGTTGGGTAGGGACCGTCTCTATATGTTGCCAACTTGTACTTCCCAAGCACTTAGTACAGTGCTCTGCACACAGTAAGCACTCAATAAATATGATTGAATGAATGAATGAAAGTGGCAGAGCTGGGAATCGAACTCATGACCTCTTACTCCCAAGCCCCTACTCTTTCCACTATTCTGGTTATTATGTGAAGAGCACTGTCTAAACAGCCTTTTAAATAGGATGTATAACAACTTCTTAAATTCTCCCTCATGGGAATTGTTTATTTGGGTGGCAGCAAGACCCAACCAATCGAAAAGATTCCTATTCAGTAGAGGGGTCATGGGAAATTCTAAATAAGCAGAAGCATTTTTCTTGAGGAAAGCTCTAGGGCACTTAGGATGGAACCCTGCCTTAGAAAAACATAAATCACTCAGAAAATTTGTAACTATGTAATCCTAACTGAATGTCTGGTTCAAATGTTCTGTTTAGGAATTGTTTCAAAAATGTCATCCAGTCCACTTCCTCAATTCCAGAGCCCTTGGTGTCATAGACAAAAGTGCAACTATTCCTAAGTAAGTTTACTCTGTCTTCCTCAGTCCCATCATTACTCTTTTGCTCTCTCTCCCCGCTTTCTCTATCTCTCTCTCTTTCTCTCTCTCTCTCCCCCTCCCTCCATCCTCTTTCTCCCACAGACGACACACACATGGGATTCAAGTATGAATATCTTCATTCATTCATTCAATCGTATTTATTGAGCACTTACTGTGTGCAGAGCACTGTACTAAGCACTTGGGAAGTTCAAGTTGGCAACAACTTCTTGGTTACGTTTCATAGTCATGATGTGTCACTTACCTGTGTGTTTGTTTTTCACAGAGCTGTTTCCACAGAATCGTTGTCCGTGAAAGTGGGCAGCCTCTTCTTGCCCAATTATATACAAGACAAATATCTGTTGCAACTTTTAAGAAACGCTGACAACATCAGCACCTGGGTTGCTGCTGAAATTGTAACCAGTCATACTTCCAAGGTTTGCCTTCCATTTTATCTGGTTGTTGACAGGGAAAGCGCATTGACTTTCATGAAATAATCTGATTTGGGTTGGCAGATGTGTTGAGGATGGTTTTTTATAAATTGTATGTGTGGTTTTTTGCAAATCAGAGAAGGCAGTAGATGAATGCCTTTACTTTAGGGCAGTCATCATCCTAATCATCAACATCATCGTCATTATCATCAATGGAAGAAACAGAGTGGCTTTGTGGCTAGAGCCCAGGTCTGGGAGTCAGTAGAACCTGGGTTCTAATCCTACCTCTGCCACTAGTCTTCTTGTGTGACCTTGGGCAAGTCATTTCATTTCTCTGTGCCTCAGTTACCTCATCTGTAAAATGGGGATTAAGTCTGGGAGCCCCATGTGAGACACAGACTGTGTCCAACCTGATTAACTTGTATCCAACTCAAAACTTAGTAGAGTGCCTGGCACATATTAAGCATTTAATAAATACCATTATTATTATTATTATCCTCAATTATTTTCTGAGCACTGTACTAAGCACTTGGGAACATACATTGGAGTCCCTGTCCCTCACGGGGCTAGCATTCTAAATCAGAGACAGGAAAATATAATCCCCATTTTACTAATGAGGGAACTGAGGATCAGAGAAGTGAAGTGACTTACCCAAGGTCACCCAGCAGGTACATGGTGGAGTTGGGATAAAGAACACAGGTCCTCTAACTCCCAGGCCCACGCTCTTTCCACTAGATCATGCTGCTTCCCAAAGTAGAAGACACAAAATGTGACCTCAGTGAATTCATAATCTAGCAGGGGAGACAGACATTCAAATTAATTCCGGGAATGGGGGAGGAAGTTCTGTGTAAGGAGGTGGACATGTGGAATGGGTGGGGTATCAAAGTTCTTCGTGGGGTAGGTGATACAGAAGTTGGGGAGAATAGGGTGAGGAGAAGCGAGGTTAATCGGGGAAGGCTTCTTGGAGGAGACAGGAATTTAGTAAGGCTTTAAAGACGGAGAGAGTGGTGGCCTGTCAGATATGCAAGTGGAGAGAATTCCAGGCAGGAGGGAAGACAGAATAATAATAATGATGATGGCATTTGTTAAGCATTTACTATGTGCAAAGCAAGCACTGTTCTAAGCGCTGGCAGCAAGGGGTCAATGGTGAGAAAGACAAGATCGAGGCCCAGTGAGTAGGTTGGTGTTAGAGGAGCAGAGTGTGTGGGCTGGGATGTAGTGGGAGAAGAGTGACCATAGGTAAGAGGGAGAAAGCTGATTGGATGCCTTAGAAGTGATATTTAATTATTATGTTGCCAACTTGTACTTCCCAAGCGCTTAGTACAGTGCTCTGCACACAGTAAGTGCTCAATAAATATGATTGAATGAATGAATGAATTATTATTATTATTATTATTATTATTATTATTATTATTATTATTATGGTACTTGCTAAGCACTCACTATGTGTCAAGCACTATTCTAAGGACTGGGGTAGACACAAGTTAATCAGCTTGGACACAGTGCCTGTCCCACATGGGGCTCATTCTCTGATCCCCATTTTACAGATGAGGTAACTGAGGTACAGAGAAATGAAGTGACTTGACCTTGGGCCTTGTACCTTGGACCCAAAGGTCACACAGCAGACATGGCGGAGCTGGGTATTAGAAGCCAGGTCCTCCTGACTCCCAGGCTTGTGTTCTATTCACTAAGCTACGCTGCATTCTGTCTTTATTTCTAAAGACAGTGACATTCATCATCATCATCATCAATCGTATTTATTGAGCACTTACTATGTGCAGAGCACTGTACTAAGCGCTTGGGAAGTACAAATTGGCAACATATAGAGACAGTCCCTACCAAACAGTGGGCTCACAGTCTAAAAGGGGGAGACAGAGAACAAAACCAAACATACTAACAAAATAAAATAAATAGAATAGATATGTACAAATAAAATAAATAAATAAATAGAGTAATAAATATGTACAAACATATATACATATATACAGGTGCTGTGGGGAAGGGAAGGAGGTAAGATGGGGGGATGGAGAGGGGGACGAGGGGGAGAGGAAGGAAGGGGCTCAGTCTGGGAAGGCCTCCTGGAGGAGGTGAGCTCTCAGCAGGGCCTTGAAGGGAGGAAGAGAGCTAGCTTGGTGGATGGGCAGAGGGAGGGCATTCCAGGCCCGGGGGATGACGTGGGCCGGGGGGTCGATGGCGGGACAGGCGAGAGCGAGGTACGGTGAGGAGATCAGCGGTGGAGGAGCGGAGGGTGCGGACTGGGCTGTAGAAGGAGAGAAGGGAGGTGAGGTAGGAGGGGGCGAGGTGATGGACAGCCTTGAAGCCCAGGGTGAGGAGTTTCTGCCTGATGCGCAGATTGATTGGTAGCCACTGGAGATTTTTGAGGAGGGGAGTGATATGTCCAGAACGTTTCTGGACAAAAATAATCCGGGCAGCAGCATAAAGTATGGATTGAAGTGGAGAGAGACACGAGAATGGGAGATCAGAGAGAAGGCTGATGCAGTAGTCCAGATGGGATAGGATGAGAGCTTGAATGAGCAGGGTAGCGGTTGGGATGGAGAGGAAAGAGTGGATCTTGGCAATGTTGTGGAGCTGAGACCGGCAGGTTTTGGTCACAGCTTGGATGTGAGGGGTGAATGAGAGAGCAGAGTCGAGAATGACACCAAGGTTGTGGGCTTGTGAGACGGGAAGGATGGTAGTGCCGTCAACAGAGATGGGAAAGTCAGGGAGAGGGCAAGGTTTGGGAGGGAAGACAAGGAGTTCAGTCTTCGACATGTTGAGCTTTAGGTGGCGGACAGACATCCAAATGGAGATGTCCTAAAGGCAGGAGGAGATGCAAGCCTGGAGAGAGGGGGAGAGAGCAGGGGCAGAGATATATACACCTACCCATTCGCCAGCTGGAGTCCGGAGGGCCGGGTGAGCGTTTGGATCTAAAGTTGTAGAACTTCCCTCTGGGCTCTCAGCTTTTCTGCCTCTACCTGTGACTTCATCTGATCCTCTCATCTTTTTGCTTGCTTTTCTGTCTCTCTGACTGTGTCCTTGTTGGGCTTCTTTTCGGGTCTCTCTGTCTCTGGCTTTCTGGGTGTCTTTAGGTTCATTCATTCATTCAATCGTATTTATTGAGCGCTTACTGTGTGCAGAGCACTGTACTAAGAGCTTGGGAAGTACAAGTTGGCCGGCCCAAGGACCTGGGGTCTAATCCTGGCTCCACCGCTTGTCTGCTGTGTGAACTTGAACAAGTCACTTAACTTCTCTGGGCCTCAGTTACTTCATCCGTAAATGGGGAGCCCATGTGGGACAGAGACTATGTCCAATATGATTAGCTTGTATGTAGATCCTAGTGCTTAGAACAGTGCCTGGCACATAGTAAAAACTTAATAAGTACCAAAAAAAAAAAATAAGTCTGAAAGGAGAGAGAGGAAACCCAATTAGGCAGTAGTTGGTGGCTGTTAAATGCCTTCCATTACAGGCACATTAGGTTCCAAGAACAAGTTTTTATGCCATATGAGCCTTATTGATAACCTGCCTAGAAAAGTTTCTTGGTAAGACAGAATAATTATAGATGTGTCCTCCTGTTTAATCAGCCAGGATTTGAAACGCTTCTAATGCGGCAATGATACGGCTTTTATTACGCATAATAGGCAGGCAGAGTTGATTAGGGTATGTTGATACCTCTGCTTAACTATTCATGCTTGAGTTGTACGTTCATGCATATATTGTAGATTTTCTCCAGCTGTCCCCACTGCTACCTTGCCACAGCTAATAAAAGTTCAGCAGCCGGAAACTGAAGAGCAGGAGGATTTTTCTGCTCCAAACTGTGAAGAAGACGAGGGTTGGGAATGTCTCCCCCTGCTCACACACATATCTGCCAGGGGTCTCTCGAACTCAGGCTGCCACTTGGAGTGACCTAAATCACACTTGGACAGAGTATATTCTTTAGCTGCCTGTCACTTGCCTGCTGTGTGACATTGGGCAAGTCCCTTTTTTTATAGTATTTGGGAAATAATTACTAAAGCAGTGTGGCTCAGTGGAAAGAGCTCGGGCTTGGGAGTCAGAGGTCATGGGTTCAAATCCCAGCTCTGCCACTTGTCAGCTGTGTGACCTTGGGCAAGCCACTTAACTTCTCTGTGCTTCAGTTACCTCATCTGTAAAATGGGGATTAAGACTGTGAGCCCCACGTGGGACAACCTGATCACCTTGTCTCCTCCCCAGTGCTTAGAACAGTGCTTTGTACATAGTAAGCGCTTAACAAATACCATCATTATTATTATTACTAATATTATGTGCCAGGCGCTATACTTAGCTCTGGGGTCGATACAAGCTTATCAGGCTGGACACAGTCCCTATCCCATGTGGGGATTCCAGTCTCCATCCTCATTTTATAGATGAGGGAACTGAGGCACAGAGAAGTGAAGTGACTTACCCAAGGTCTCACAGCAGACAGGTGGCAAAGCCGGGATTAGAATCCAGGGCTTTCTGAGTCCCAGATCTGTGCTCTACCCCCTAGCCCATGCTGCTTCTTACTTAACTTCTCTGTGTCTCAATTTCCTAGTACGTACAATACCTGATTTTCCCACATCCCCCACGTAGACTGTGAAACCCATATGGAATAAAGATTGGGGGTGATTATTGCAGTGTTTAGAACAGAGTAAGTACTTAACAGCTATTTTATTTTTATTAATAGTGGTAGTAGTAATATTGTACTTTCCCAAGCACTTAGTACAGTGCTCTGCAAACAGTAAGCTCTCAGTAAGCACTCAGGGCCTGGGTGTTAGACCGTGCCTTATACCCTTGGAAAAGAACAATAAGAAGCAGCATGGCCTAGTGGATAGAGCCTGGGACTTGGGAGTCAGAAGGATCTGGGTTCTAATTCCAGCTCCTCCACTTGTCTGCTGTTTGACCTTGAGCAAGTCACTTCACTTCCCTGGGCCTCAGTTTCCTCATCTGCAAAATGGGGGACTAAGACTCCAAGCCCCATGTGAGACAGGGACTGTGTCCTAATTGTATCTACCCCAGCGCTTAGAATAGTGTTGGACACATAGTCAGCACTTAACATACCAAAAAAAAAATCAAACAGTGGAAGTACAAGACAGGTTCCCTGCCCATAATTACTATTACACTCTAACTCCAGCCTAATACAGAGATGAACAGGATTCCTTGTGGACAGGAATAGTGTTTACCAACTCTGTTGTACTGTACTCTTCCAAGTGCCTAGTACAGTGCTCTGTACTCAGTAAGTGCTCAATAAATATAACTGATTGATTCATTTCACATCCCCACAAGCTAGACTGGATTCAGCCATTCTTACTCTATGCAGGATGTCCCTCCTCTCCCCTAGCCTAAGAGAACATTTAAGTCCTTTCCTTCCCTTCCATCCCCACTAGCTTCGTTTACAGAAGGTATTCTGTCTTTATGGGCATTTCCTGCTAACCGGATCATTTTTCTGAGAAAACGTTCAGTCTGTATCTCTCCGCTCCTCAAGAACCTCCAGTGGTCACCATCCACCTCCACATCAGATAGAAACTCCTTATCATTGGCTTTGAAGCATGCAAATTGAGCCTCAGTTCCCTCATCTGTAAAATGGGGACTAAGACTGTAAGCCCCACGTGGGACAACCTGATGACCTTGTATCATCATCATCATCATCATCATCAATCGTATTTATTGAGCGCTTACTGTGTGCAGAGCACTGTACTAAGCGCTTGGGAAGTACAAATTGGCAGCATATAGAGACAGTCCCTACCCAACAGTGGGCTCACAGGCTAAAAGGGGGAGACAGAGAACAAAACCAAACATACTAACAAAATAAAATACATAGAATAGATATGTACAAGTAAAATAAATAAATAGAGTAACAAATATGTACAAACATATATACATATATACAGGTGCTGTGGGGAAGGGAAGGAGGTAAGATGGGGGGGAATGGGGAATGGGGGGGAATCTACCCCAGCATCTATCTACCCCAGTGCTTACAACAGTATCTACCCCAGTGCTTAGAACAGTGCTCGGCACATCGTAAGCTATTAATAAATACCAACATTATTATTATTATTATTTTATTATTATTTTATTATTATTATTACAGAGGTTTGTACAGTGCCTGGCACCAAATAAGCGTTTAACAAATACCATCATTATTATGATCCACTAGGCCACGCTGCTTCTTCGGTCACTGCTTTGGCCTGAAGGTGGCGCCAAAGCTGTATGGAAAAAGACCCAGATGGGAATAATAATAATAATAATGGCATTTATTAAGCGCTTACTATGTACAAAGCATTGTTCTAAGCGCTGGGGAGGTTACAAGGCGTTCAGGTTGTCCCACGGGGGGCTCATAGCCTTAAACCCCATTTTCCAGATGAGGTAACTGAGGCCCAGAGAAACACCATGCCAACCTCGTTCACTTCAAGTTTATCCTTTCCTGCCTTAACTCAGCCCTCTCTTCTGCCAGACAAAACTATTTCTCCTCCCTTATTGACACCCATGCCCATCACCCCCGCCAGCTCTTCCGTACATTCAACTCCCTTCTCAGGCCCCCGGTTCCTCCCCCTCCTCCTTCCCTCACCCCCAACGATCTGGCCTCCTACTTCATTAACAAAATTAAATCCATCAGGTCCGACCTCCCCAAAGTCTCTTCCCCCCTTTCTCCAACCCCCCGGCTCTCAACACTCTCTGCTACTCTCCCATCCTTCCCAGCAGTATCCTCAGAGGAACTCTCCTCCCTCCTCTCAAGTGCTACTCCGGCCACCTGTGCTTCTGACCCCATTCCCTCTCATCTTATGAAATCTCTCGCTCCATCCCTTCTCCCCTCCTTAACTTCCATCTTCAACCGCTCACTCTCCACTGGTTCCTTCCCCTCTGCCTTCAAACATGCCCATGTCTCTCCCATCCTAAAAAAACCCTCTCTTGACCCCACCTCACCTTCTAGTTATCGTCCCATATCCCTCCTACCATTCCTTTCCAAACTCCTTGAACGAGTTGTCTACACGCGCTGCCTAGAATTCCTCAACAACAACTCTCTCCTCGACCCCCTCCAGTCTGGCTTCCGTCCCCTTCATTCCACGGAAACTGCGCTCTCAAAGGTCACCAATGACCTCCTGCTTGCCAAATCCAACGGCTCATACTCTGTCCTAATCCTCCTCGACCTCTCAGCTGCCTTTGACACTGTGGACCACCCCCTTCTCCTCAACACGTTATCTGACCTTGGCTTCACTGACTCCGTCCTCTCCTGGTTCTCCTCTTATCTCTCCGGTCGTTCTTTCTCAGTCTCTTTTGCAGGCTCCTCCTCCCCCTCCCATCCTCTTACTGTGGGGGTTCCCCAAGGTTCAGTGCTTGGTCCCCTTCTGTTCTCAATCTACACTCACTCCCTTGGTGACCTCATTCGCTCCCACGGCTTCAACTATCATCTCTACGCTGATGACACCCAGATCTACATCTCTGCCCCTGCTCTCTCCCCCTCCCTCCAGGCTCGCATCTCCTCCTGCCTTCAGGACATCTCCATCTGGATGTCCGCCCGCCACCTAAAGCTCAACATGTCGAAGACTGAGCTCCTTGTCTTCCCTCCCAAACCTTGTCCTCTCCCTAACTTTCCCATCTCTGTTGACGGCACTACCATCCTTCCCGTCTCACAAGCCCGCAACCTCGGTGTCATCCTCGACTCCGCTCTCTCATTCACCCCTCACATCCAAGCCGTCACCAAAACCTGCCGGTCTCAGCTCCGCAACATTGCCAAGATCCGCCCTTTCCTCTCCATCCAAACTGCTACCCTGCTCATTCAAGCTCTCATCCTATCCCGTCTGGACTACTGCACTAGCCTTCTCTCTGATCTCCCATCCTCGTGTCTCTCTCCACTTCAATCCATACTTCATGCTGCTGCCCGGATTATCTTTGTCCAGAAATGCTCTGGACATATTACTCCCCTCCTCAAAAACCTCCAATGGCTACCGATCAATCTGCGCATCAAGCAGAAACTCCTCACCCTGGGCTTCAAGGCTCTCCATCACCTCGCCCCCTCCTACCTCACCTCCCTTCTCTCCTTCTACTGCCCAGCCCGCACCCCTCCGCTCCTCCACCACTAATCTCCTCACTGTACCTCGCTCTCGCCTGTCCCGCCATCGACCCCCGGCCCACGTCATCCCCCGGGCCTGGAATGCCCTCCCTCTGCCCATCCGCCAAGCTAGCTCTCTTCCTCCCTTCAAGGCCCTGCTGAGAGCTCACCTCCTCCAGGAGGCCTTCCCAGACTGAGCCCCTTCTTTCCTCTCCCCTCGTCCCCCCCTCCATCCCCCCGTCTTACCTCCTTCCCTTCCCCACAGCACCTGTATATATGTATATATGGTTGTACATATTTATTACTCTATTTATTTATTTATTTATTTATTTTACTTGTACATTTCTATCCTACTTATTTTATTTTGTTGGTATGTTTGGTTCTGTTCTCTGTCTCCCCCTTTTAGACTGTGAGCCCACTGTTGGGTAGGGACTGTCTCTATGTGATGCCAATTTGTACTTCCCAAGCGCTTAGTACAGTGCTCTGCACATAGTAAGCGCTCAATAAATACGATTGATTGATTGATTGATTGATTGATTAAGTGACTTACCCAAAGTCACACAGCTGAAAATTGGCAGAGCTGGAATTAGAACCCATGACCTCTGACTCCAAAGCCCGGGCTTTTTCCACTGAGCCACGCTGCTTCTCTATTTTCCCCTTGTCCAGAGACAGAGGGAAACAGAGACTGAGAGCAGATACAGACACCCTGGAGCCTCTCCCCCCTTCATTTCAATCAGCTAGTCATTCATTCATTCAATCGTATTTATTGAGCGCTTACTGTGCACAGAGCACTGTACTAAGCGCTTGGGAAGTACGAGCTGGCAACATAAAGAGACGACCCCTACCCAACAACGGGCTCACAGTGTAGAAGGGGGAGACAGACAACAAAACAAAACATATTAACAAAATAAAATAAATAGAATAGTAAATATGTACAAGTAACATAGAGTAATAAATCTGTGCAAACATATATACAGGTGCTGTGGGGAGGGGAAGGAGGTAGGGCGGGGGGATGGGGAGGGGGAGAGGAAGGAGGGGCTCAGTCTGGGAAGGCTTCCTGGAGGAGGTGAGCTCTCAATAGGGCTTTGAAGGGAGGAAGAGAGCTAGCTTGGCAGTGGTGCGGAGGGAGGGCATTCCAGGCCAGGGGGAGGACGTGGGCCGGGGGTCGACGGCGGGACAGGCGAGAACAAGGCACGGTGAGGAGATTAGTGGCAGAGGAGCAGGGAGGGTGCGGGCTGGGCTGGAGAAGGAGAGAAGGGAGGTGAGGTAGGAGGGGGCGAGGGGATGGATAGCCTTGAAGCCCAGGGTGAGGAGTTTCTGCCTGATGCGCAGATTGATTGGTAGCCACTGGAGATTTTTGAGGAGGGGAGTAATATGCCCAGAGCATTTCTGCACAAAGATGATCCCGGCAGCAGCAGATAGTCAATCACTATCTATCAATCAATTGTATTTATTGAGCACTTACAGTGTGCAGAGCACTGTACTAAGCTCTTGGGAGAGTAACTTTAACAGAGGCCTCGTGCTGAGCACTGTACTGAGTGCTAGGAGAGTACAGTTGAACTTAATAAACATTATCCCTGTCCTCAAGAAGTTTACAATCCAGTAGGAATTACTCAACAGTTTAAGACAGGACAAAACAAGGGATGGCAGACAGGAAAATAAATTACAAATAGAAGGAAGGAGAAGGGGCTATGCATGTGAGTTTAAGTGCTGAACTTGACAAACTTAACATTTCCAAAACAGAGCTCCTTATTGTCCCGCCCAAACCCTGTCCTCCGTGGCTCAGTGGAAAGAGCCCGGGTTTGGGAGTCAGAGGTCATGGGTTCTAATTCTGGCTCTGCCGCTTGTCAGCTGAGTGACTTTGGACAAGTCACTTAAATTCTCTGTGCCTCCGTTACCTCATCTGTAAAATAGGGGTTAAGACTGTGAGCCCCACGTGGGACAACCTGATCACCTTGTATTCCCCCCCAGCGCTTAGAACAGTGCTTGGCACATAGTAAGCACTTAACAAATGCCATCATTATTATTTCCCATCACTGTAGACGGCACCACCATCCTTACTGTCTCACAAACCCATAACCTTGGCGTTATCCTTGACTCCTCTCTCATTCAACCCATATATTTAATCCATCACTAAATCCTGTCGGCCCCACCTTCACATTCACAACATTGCTAAAATCCTCCTTTTCCTCTCCATCCAAACTGCTACCACGTTAATATGATCACTTACCCTATCCCGCCTGGATTACTGCATCCAACTCCTTGCTGACCTCCCAACCTCCTGTCTCTCACCACTCCAGTTGATACTTTCTGCCCGGGTCATCTTTCTACAAAGACGTCCAGGACATGTCACCCCTTCTTATCAAAAAACTCCAGTGGTTGCCCATCCACCTCTGCATCAAACAAAAATTCCTCACCATTAGCTCTAAAACACTCCACCACCTTGCCCCCTCCTAACTCACCTCACTTCTCTCCTTCTACAACCCAGCCCACACATTTCACTCCTCTAGTGGTAACCTTCCCACTGTGCCTCCATCTCACCGGTCTCACCACTGGCCCCTGGCCCACGTTTTGCCCACGTCCTGCCTCTGGCCTGGAATGCCCTCCCTCCTCAAATCCGACAGACAGTGATTCTCCTCCCACGCCCACCCTGGCCCCCCTTCAAAACCTTACTGAGGACACTTCTCCTCCAAGAGGCCTTCCCAGACTAAGCCCCACTTTTCCTCATCCCCCACTCCCTTCTCCATTGCCTTGGCTTACTCCCTTTGTTCTTCCCCCTCCCAGCCCCTCAGCACTTATGTACATATTGGTAATTTTATTTGTATTGGTGTCTGTCTCCCCTCCTCTAGACTGTAAGCTCCTTGAGGGCAGGAAATGTGACTGTTTATTGTTGTATTCTCCAAGCACTTAGTACAGAGCTCTGCACACAGTAATCTCTCAATAGATATGAATGAATGAAGGACAGAGCCTGTGAGTCAGAAGGTCATGGGTTCTAATTCCGGGTCCCCCACTTGTCTGCTGTGCGACCTTGGGCAAATCACTTCACTTCTCTGATCCTCAGTTGCTTCATCAGTAAAATGGGAATTAAGACTGTGAGCCCCATGCAGGACAGGTACTGTGCCCAACATGAAAAACTTTGTATCTACCCTAGCGCTTAGAACACAAGTAAGCACTTAACAAATATAATTTTTTTAAAAATGAAATAATAAACGTCCCAAGTTTTGTGTTCCTAGTGGCAAGAATACAAGACTGGGAGTCAGGTGACCTGGATATAATTCCAATTTCACCACTTGCTTGTTGTGTAACCTTGGGCAAGTCTACGGCTACTACCACATTGGCCCAAGCAATCAGTCAATCAGTGTTTTTTACTGAGTGCTTACTACTGTGTATTGAGCTCTGTACCAAGCACTTATAGCTCCCCTCAACTACTGCATCAGCCTCGTCTCTGACCTCTCTGCCTCCAGTCTCTCTCCACTCCAGGCCCTGTGCCACTCTGCCCCGTTGCTCATGTCTTGGCTCAGTGGCAAGAGCCCGGGCTTGGGAGTCAGAGGGCGTGGGTTCTAATCCTGGCTCTGCTACTTGTCTGCTGCATGACTTTGGGTAAGCCACTTAATTCTCTGGGCCTCAGTTTCCTCATCTGTAAAATGGTGATGAAGACAAAGAGCCCTACATGGGACAATCTGATTACCTTGTATCTACCCCAGAACTTAGATCAGTGCTCGACACTTAGTAAGCACCTAATAAATACCATAATTATTATTATTATTATGTCTTCCCTCTGTCCTGGGGCTCCCTCCCTCTTCACATCCTACAGTCTCATCGCTCTCCCCACCTTCAGAGCCATATTTCAAAGCCATGGGAAGGAGCATGGCCTAGAGAAGCAGTGTGGCTCATGGAAAAAGCCCAGGCTTTGGAGTCAGAGGTCATGGGTTCAAATCCCAGCTCCGCCAAGTGTCAGCTGTGTGACTTTGGGCAAGTCACTTAACTTCTCTGAGCATCAGTTACCTCATCTGTAAAATGGGGATGAAGACTGTGAGCCCCCCCGTGGGACAACCTGATCACCTTGTAACCTCCCCAGCGCTTAGTACAGTGCTTTGCACATAGTAAGCACTTAATAAATGTCATTATTATTATTATTATTATTATTAGTGGATAGAGTATGGGCCTGGGAGTCAGAAGGTCATGAGTTCTAATCCCGGCTCCATCACTTGTCTGCTGTGTGACCTTGGGCAAGTTGCTTCACTTCTCTGGGCTTTCTTTACCTCATCAGAAAAATAAGGATTGAGACTGTGAACACCAAGTGGGACAGGGTCTATGTTCAACTTAATTTGCTTGTATCTACCCCAGTGCTTAGTACAGTGCCCGGCATATAGTAAGCACTTAACAAACACTGTAATTATTATAATACTAAAATCACACCTCTTCCAAGAGGCCTTCCCTGATTAACCCTTCATTCCCCTTAACTTTTCACCTTATTCAAAGAAGCAGCGTGGCTCAGTGGAAAGAGCCCGGGCTTTGGAGTCAGAGGTCACGGGTTCAAATCCCGGCTCCACCAATTGTCAGCTGTGTGACTTTGGGCAAGTCACTTAACTTCTCTGTGCCTCAGTTACCTCATTTGTAAAATGGAGATTAAGACCGTAAGCTCCACGTGGGACTATCTGATCACCTTGTATCCCCCCAATGCTTAGAACAGTGCTCTACACATAGTACGCGCTTTAAAAATACCATTATTATTATTATTATTATTCACCCTCCTTTCTGTTCTGCTTAAGCATTTGGGTCTGTTGTCCCCAAGCACCGACTCTGTCAGTCAATCATATTTATTGACTGTTTATTGTGTACAGAGCACTGAATTAGGCTCTTGGGAGAGTGCAGTGTAACAATAAAACAAGCACATTCCCTGACCATAATGAGCTTACAGTCAAGAAAGGGAGACAGACATTAATATAAATAAATAAATGAAAAAATTGTGGCTATGTACATAAGTGCTGTGGGGCTGGGGGAATGGGAGTGAATAAAGGGAGCAAGTCAGGGAGATGCAGAAGGGAGAGGGAGAATAGGAAGGGAGGGCTTAGTCAGGAAAGGCCTCTTGGAGGAGATGAGCCTTCAATGAGGCTTTGAAGGTAGGGAGAAAAATTGTCTGCCTTCTATAATAATAATAACGATGGCATTTATTAAGCGCTTACTATGTGCAAAGCACTGTTCTAAGTGCTGGGGAGGTTACAAGGTGATCAGGCTGTCCCACGGGGGGCTCACAGTCTTAATCCCCATTTTACAGGTGAGGTAACTGAGGCACAGAGAAGTTAAGTGACTTGCCCAAAGTCACACGGTTGACAACTGGCGGAGCCGGGATTTGAACTCATGACCTCTGACTCCAAAGCCCCTGATCTTTCCACTGAGCCACGCTGTTTCTCTTCTCTTATATGAGGATGGAGGGTGTTGCAGGCCAGAGGCAAGATATGGGCCAGGAGTTGGCAGTGAAATAGATGAGAAGGAAGCCCAAGGAAAAGGTTAGCATTAGAGGAGCGAAGTGTGCAGGCTGGGTTGTGGTTGGAGTGTAGGAAGATGAGGTAAGAGGGGGCTAGGGGATTGGCTTTTTTAAAGATGATAATGAAGAGTATCTGTTTCTCTTGTCAACCCCACCCCAGCCCCACTGCACTTATGCTTTCCTTATCTGTACTTTGTTTTAATATCTGTCTCCCAACTACACTGTAAGCTCCTTGAGGGCAGGAATTGTGTCCACCAACTTTATTATAGTGCACTCTCCCAAGCGCTTAGTCAAGTGCTGTGTACAGAGTAAGTGCTCTACAAATGCCACTCATTGATTGATTGATTGATTAATTGCAGACACTTAATCTACCTGTGCCTCAATTTCCAAATCTGTAAAATAGAGGCGGGGGGCGGGGGGGTGTTGGGGGAGAAATGCCTGTTCTCCTTCCCTCTGTCTTGGACTGTGACCCCCCCACCCCAGGTGAGCCAAGGACTGTGTCTGACCTGACTGTTCAATGCTTGGCACATAGTAAGTGCTTAACAAATGCCACAATTTTTTTTAATCAAGGGAGGTTGCAAGTATATAGATTTCCATGGACTATTGTGACTGATTCAGTGTCAGTCCTGAGAAAATGTGTGTGTGTGTGTGTGTGTGTGTGTGTGTAATAGTGTAAGCAAGCTTCAACCACCAGAGGCTGGATACAAAAGGGAAAGTCCTATGAACTGCTTCCAAAATACTATTAAAGTGTTACTTTCTCTAGACTGTAAATTCATTATGGGAAGGGACTGTGTCTTCTATTTCTGCTGTAACTTACTCTCCCAAGCACTTAGGTGTAGTGACTAGAGCAGGAGCCTGGGAGTCAGAAGGTCATCCAAGCTATGCCATTTGTCTGCTTGTGTGGCCTTGGACAAATCACTTAACTTCTCTTTGCCTCAGTTACTTCATCTGGAAAACAGGGATTAAGACTTTGAGCCCCATGCAGGACAGGGACTGCACAACCCGATTTGCTTGTATCCACCCAGCCACTTAGTACAGTGCCTGGCACTTAACAAGCACTTAACAAATGCCATAATTATTATTATTATTACAGTGTGCTGCACACAGTAAGTGCTCAATAAATAGCATTGATTGATGGAATGATTTATTCCATGCACAAGGGAATGCCTAGGTGGTGGCTTATGCTATCAGTATGATGGATGTGAAGTGTAATAATAATAATAATAATAATAATGTTGGTATCTGTTAGGTCCTTACTATGTGACAAGCACTGTTCCAAGTGCTGGGGTAATCAGGTTGTCCCATGTGGGGCTCACAGACTTAATCTATGGGAAGCAGCATGGCTTAGTGGACAGAGCACAGGCTTGGGAGTCAGGGGTCATGGGCTGGCTCCATCCTGGCTCCATCACTTGTCAGCTGTGTGACCTTGGGCAAGTCACTTAACTTCTCTGTGCCTCAGTTACCTTATCTGTAAAATGGGGATTAAGACTGTGAGCCCCATGTGAGACAACCTGATTGCCTTGTATCTACCCCAGAGTTTAGAACAGTGCTTGGCACATAGTAAGTGCTTAACAAATACCATCATTATTGTTATGTTATAATAATATAATATAATGTTATAATAATTACTATTATTAATCCCCATTTTACAGATGAGGTAACTGAGGCACAGAGAAGTTAAGTGACTTGCCCAAGGTCACACAGCTGATAAGTGCCAAACCACCCCCTCAGACAGAGATGGTAGTGATAGCTATCACTGGGAAAAAGCTCTACTGCTTCTCCTGAGGGCCAGCTTTGAACTTTGGGGGAATATACACCCAAGGAGGAGGGACTTTGTAGTAGAGACTTTAATTGTCAGGAATTTGGTGCCATTAGAAGAGAGTAAGAGCATCATTTGAGTGAAATTAGCACTCCAAGATGGGTCTCTTTGAACTTAATGGCTATATTGCAAAGGATCATTCTGTGTTTGTTTCTAGTCTCAGGTCTCTCTTAGACCCAAAGTCTTGCTAATGTCAGAGAATCACCTTAATATCAATAATTGTAATTGGCCTCTTAGATCCAAATGACTGTTGTCTGTTTGCTAGCAGGAAGCCATCTAGCCTATGGGATTGCTAATTGGACTGAAAACTCTAGAAAAAGCTCCTTGACTGCCTAGGATCATTTTCCCAAACCTCCATTAATGGTATATTTCCCTGGCTCCACTTCAGCCCTCCACTTCCATAAAGAGAAACGGGGGAATTAATTATCCCGACATAACATTCATATTCACAGCGTGGACTACTGGATAGAGCACGGGCCTGGGAGTCAGAAGGACCTGGGTTCTAAACCAAGCTAAGCCATATAATAATAATAATAATAATAACAATAATAATGACAATGGTGTTTTTTAAGCACTTCCTATGTGCCAAGCACTGTTCTAAGCGCTGGGATAGATACAAGGTAATCAGGTTGTCCCACGTGGGGCTCATGGCCTTAATCCCCATTTGACAGATAAGGTAACTGAGGTACTGAGAAGTTAAGAAGTGGTTTGCCCAAGGTCATACAGCAGACAAGTGGCAGAGTCGGGATTAGAACCCACATCTTCTGACTCCCAAGCCCACGCTCTTTCCACTATGCCTCGAGCTTGCCTGCTGTGTAACCTTGGGCAAGTCACTTTCATTCATTCATTCATTCATTCATTCAATCAACCGTATTTATTGAGCACTTACTCTGTGAAGTGAACTGTACCAACTGCTTGGAAAGTACAATTCAGCAACAGAGACAATCCCTACCCAACAATGGGCTCACAGTCACCTCACTTCTCTGGGCCTCAGCTACCTCATCTGTAAAATGGGGATTAAGACTTTGAGTCCCATGTGGGACATAGACTGTGCCCAGGCTGAATACCTATATATACCACAGCACTTAGAACAGGGTTTCATTCATTCATTCAATTATATCTATTGAGCGCTTACTGTGTGCAGAGCACTGTACTAAGTGCCTGGGAAGTACAAGCTGGCAACATATAGAGACGGTCCCTACCCAGCAACGGACTCACAGTCTAGAAGAAGGGTTTGTCACATAATAAGTGTTTAACAAGTACCGTAAAAAAATTTTCCACCCAATTTCTTGATAGCATGAGCTATTTCCCAGGCTGTTTCCAATCTGGTGTGGCTTCATTCTAGAATTTGGAGGAAAGAGCCCCATTCTGCCAACTCGGCACATCTGGATTCCCACAGATTCATTATCCCGACCATCGTCATTCGTCATTCACTGGTATTAACTGGAATACAGCTGTGGGCTCCCAAAGCTTGGGTTAGCAGGGCAGATTTCCAGAAATCTTCCGGGGAAATCTTCTGTGTTCTGGGAGACTGGGATTACCCATCCATTCTGGTTTTGTTTTGGTTTCTCTTTTTTAGTTGCAGGTGAACTTGCTATCCAAATTTCTGCTGATTGCTAAATCCTGCTATGAGCAAAGAAACTTTGCTACAGCCATGCAAATCTTGGGAGGACTGGAACATCTTATAGTCAGACAGTTACCCGTAAGTAATATACATTATTTTTTTTTCTGGAAACTGCCAGGGACCGGTTGCAACATGGGAGGGCATTGGGATCTGCTTAAAGTGATTTGATTTTATTATTTTAAGGCCTGGAAGATTTTACCTGCAAAGGTAGCTGAAATCATGGAGGAACTCAAGGCTGTGGAGGTAATGAAATATTTCTCACATTGCCTCAGTGTTTGTTGTGCAAACATATGTATGATGCTTTGTCATGGTGAGTACAAACGATATTGGGGTGTGTGGACCAAATCACCACAACAATGTCCCTTGATGAGGGTCCCATCTTTGTCTATCTAAAGTGGTCTGCCCTTCAAACTGTGGGAAAATCCACCCTCCTTTGAAAGACAGCTTAATGTTTCAAGAGGGTAATGTCCAGTAGATACCTAGAATGGGAGCTTCATGTGAAAGCTATGATTATAACCCTAATTAGCATCCAACTAATTAGCATCCTAGTCTGATGTAATTTTCCTTTATCCTATGGGGTAATTGTGAGTTTATAAGGGAGAGTCCAAAACACTCAAAATGTGCTTTATGCTTGGCAGACATTTCTCTGCCATGTGGAGGGAATCCTTGCCAAAAGTCTCAAGAGTAATGGGTGTAAATTCTAGAAATTTATAGCTCACCCTTCGTCCGAAAATGCAAAGTCCCTTTATGCATAAGATCTGCTTCATCTTCACCCCGTTACTGACAAGAGGAGAGTATTTTACAGATTGAGAAACTGAGGCTCCAAGAGCCTTAAAGTGACCTCTCCAGGTCAGTGGCAGAGCTAGGACCAGACTCAATCAATCCTATTTATTGAGCACTTACTGTGTATGGAGCACTACCCCAGGAGGAAGAGGAGTTGTAAATGTGTTTATTCGGCAGACAAACCCAAGTCCTCTGACTCACAGGCCCAGACTCTTTCCACTAGGCCACATGAAGCAAGGAGAGGGCACCGGCAACAGACAATAAGGAAAGCTGAAACAATAAAAGTGCCAAAATGATGCAAAATACCGACAAAGGATATATACAAAAAAAAACAAAGTCAAGAGCACAGTTGGGTTCTGAGGCTGGAGGGGCAGAGTTTCGTAATAATAATAATAATAATAATAATAATAATAATAATAATAATAATAATAATAGCATTTACAAAGCACTTACTATGTGAAAAGCACTGTTCTGAGTGCTGAGGAGGTTACAAGCTGATTGGGTTGTCCCACAGGGGGCTCACAGTCTTAATCTCTATTTTACAGATGAGGTAACAGAGGCCCAGAGAAGTTGTGACTTGCCCATAGTCACACAGCTGACAATTGACAGAGCGGGGATCAGTGTGACTTTTGGAAAGAGCCCGGGCTTGGGAGTCAGAGTCCATAGGTTCTAATCCCGCTTCTGCCACATGTCAGCTGTGTGAATTTGGGCAAGTCACTTCGGGCAAGTCACTTCTCTGTGCCTGTTACCTTATCTGTAAAATGGGGATGAAGCCTGTGAGCCCTACTTGGGACAATCTGATTACCTTGTATCTGACCCAGCACTTAGAACACTGCTTGGCACATAGTAACCACTTAACAAATGCCATTATTATCATTATGATTATTATTAACTCAGAGTCCATCGGTACAACCAAGGCCCCAGCCATGGAACAACCGGAACTGCAGCCCCAGTTCCCGCTTTCCTGGCAGCGTCAACTGAGTCGAGGCCTCATTCATTCATTCAGTCAGTCGTATTTATTGTACACTTACTGAGTACTCTGCATTGTACTCAGCGCTTGGGTGAGTATAATATCACACTATAACAGACACATTCCCTGCCCATGATGAGCTTATAGTCTAGAGGGGGAGACAGACATTAATAGAAATAAATTAATTACAGATAGGAGCATAAGAACTATGGTGAGTGGGGTTGAATAAAGGGAACTAGTCAGGGTCTGAAGTGAGACTCCATGACTATGCAGACTGAGAACCAGGGTTGTTTCTGGCGAAGAGGCGAGGAAGCCTCTACACCACTCTCCAGTCAGCTAGTCAGTCAATAATATCTTATTACTATTATAATTACTATTATTAGGGTAATTGTTAAATGCTTACTATGTCCAAGGCACTGTACTAAGCACTGGAGTGGTTACAAGCAAATCGGATTGGCCCGTTGTTGGGTAGGGATTGTCTCTGTTGCCAAATTGTACTTTCCAAGTGCTTAGTACAGTGCTCTGCACATGGTAAATGCTCAATAAATACAACTGAATGAATGAATCTCTTAATGTGTGCAAAGCACCGTACCAAGCACTTGGGAGAGTACAATATAATAATAATGATAATAATAATAATGGTATTTATTAAGTACTTACTATGTGCCAAGCACTGTTCTAAGTGCTGACAATTCAACAGACACATTCCCTGCCCACAATGCACTTACAGTCACCCCAGTTGAACAGGCTCTAATTTTTCACCTTAGTGAATCATTTCCCTTATTGTTTCAGCAACTACCACTGCAGGTGTGCTGGAAAGTGCCCCCACACCCCTAGACTGTAAGTTCCTCGTGGGCAGGGAATGTGCATATTTATTGTTATATTGTACTCTCTCAAGTGCTTAGTATGGTGCTCTGCACACAGTAAACTCGCAAAACCTATGACTGCAGGAATGAATGAATGCAAAGCCTTTAGTACGTTCAGCCTTTCACTGATCAGTCAATCAAAGGCATTTATTGAGCACTTACTGGGTGTAGAGTGCTGTACTAAGCGGTTGGAAGAGTATACTGCAACAATAAACAGGTATGCTTCCTGCCCACAAAAAGTTGCTTGTATCCCTCCAGAACTTAGTACAGTGCCTGGCATGTAGTAAGCACTTAACGAATACCACTAAAATTATTATAAGGACTGAAGGGCTGGGGGGAGTATCAAAGTGCTTAAGGAAATTAATTGCTTCCACACCCAAAGGAAACAGTGGCCATGTCAGAGTATATTATGCTTTCCCAAGCACTCAGCACAGTACTCCACCCATAGTAAGCACTCGATTTGATTGATTGATTGATTCAAAAGTTTTGCCTCTCGAGGTGCTGGACGTGAGCTGGAAACACAAGATGGAACACTGATTAGCTGCATGGCAAAGTGGATAGAGCCCAGGCCTGGGAGTCCATGAGTTCTAATCCCAGCTCCACTTGTCTGCTGGGTGACCTTGAACAAGTCACTTCACTGCTCTGGGCCTCAGTTCCCTCATCTGGAAAATGGGGCTGTGAGTCCCATGTGGGACAGAAATTGTGTCCAGCCCAATTTGCTTGTATCCACACCAGCATTTGGGACAGTGCCTGCCGCACAGTAAACGTTTAACAAATACCACAATTTTTATTATGATAATAATATTCAGTAGTATTAGTAGGTGACAACCAAGTTTTGCCCCCTTCTAGATCCCTTGGTTTTCCTCCCCTGACTTATCTTTGTGCCTCATCCCTTGTACCCCTTCTCCCCAGGTGTTCTTAAAAAGCGACAGCTTGTGTCTGATGGAAGGGAGACGGTTCCGAAGCCAACCTACCCTCCCTTCAGCTCATCTTCTCGCCATGCACATCCAGCAGCTGGAAACAGGAGGTTTCACCATGACCAACGGGGCTCATAAATGGAGCAAACTTCGGTAATAATAATAATGATGATGATGACGATGGTATTTGTTAAGTGCTTAGTATGTGCCAGGCACTGTACTAAGCCCTGGAAGTGTCACCACCACCCTGCTTCAATCATGATGCCTCCCCCAGGCTAGGGAAAGAGGAAAATAGCCCTTTCCCTCAAGGCAATGCAAAGTGCTCTTCCCAAACCAAGCTTCCACCCTTCCTACCGGTTCCCACGCTCCTCCCCAACACAAATCCCAGCAAGACAAAAAAAACCATCAAATCCCATCCCAGCCAGCATATCACACTTAAGTCTCATCACTGTCTTCCTTAATGTTTCCATAATTGCTCCAAATTCCTTATGACATTAGAGAAACTCCCACCCTAGTTTCCCAGAGATGTCAGCTTCACACCTGTAGGACCTTCACCTAGACAGGACACAAGTTGACTCTGTTGAATTTTTTATTTTTAGCATCGAGAGTAAGTGTATTATTTACTGTGCAGTACCCACTGAGTGCACTCGACCCTATCTGGGGAGATAGGCTTTAAAATCAATTATGGATATGTACCTAAGTGCTCTGGGGCTAAGGGTGAATATCAGATGCTTAAAGGGTACAAATCCAAGTGCAAGGGGGATGCAAGGGGGATGCAGGCGGGAGGATTAGGGAAACTGAGGGCTTAGTTGGGGAAGGCCTCTTGGAGGAGATGCAATTTTAATAGGACTTTGAAGGTGGGAAGAGTGTTGGCCTGTCTGATATGAAGCTGGGAGGGAGTTCTATTCATTCATTCATTCATTGTCATATTTATTGAGCGCTTACTGTATACAGAGCACTGTACTAAGCACTTGGAAAGTATAATTCCACAACAAATAGAAACAATTCCTGCCCACAGTGAGCTCACAGTCTAGAAGGGGAGAGACAGGCATCAAAACAAGTAAACAGGCATCAATAACATTAATATAAATACATGGCTTAGTGGAAAGAGCACGGGCCTGGGAGTCAGAGGATATGGGTTCTAATCCTGACTCTGCCACTTGTCTGCTGTGTGACCTTGGCCAACCGCATAGTAATAATAATAATAATGGCATTTATTAAGCACTTACTATGTGCAAAGTACTGTTATAAGTGCTGGGGAGATTACAAGGTGATCAGGTTGTCCCATGGGGGGCTCACAGTCTAAATCCCCATTTTACAGATGAGGTAAATGAGGCACAGAGAAGTTAAATGACTTGCCCAAAGTCACACAGCTGACAAGTGGCAGAGCCGGGATTTGAACCCACGACCTGTGACTCCAAAGCCTGTGCTCATTCCACTGAGCCACACTGCTTCTCTGCTTAACTTTTTTTTGTTTTTTTTTTGTTGGTATTTGTTAAGCGCTTACTATGTGCAAGGCACTGTTCTAAGCGCTGGGGGGAATACAAGGAGATGAGGTTGTCCCATGTGGGGCTCACAGTCTTAATCCCCATTTTACAGATGAGGGAACTGAGGCACAGAGAAGTGAAGTGACTTGCCCAAGGTCACACAGCAGACATGTAGGGGAGGCGGGATTCGAACCCATGACCTGTGACTCCCAAGCCCGTGCTTTTTCAGTTACCTCACCTGTAAAAGGGGGATTAAGACTGTGAGCCCCTACGTGGGACAACCTGATGACCTTGTATCTACCCCAGTGCTTAGAACACTGCTTGGAACATAGTAAGCACATAACAAATACCATAATCATCATATATACACATCATTAATATAAATAAATAGAATTATAAGTATGTATATATATAAACAAGTGCTGTAGGGGGGTAGAGCAAAGGGAACGAATTGGGGAAATGGGGAGGGGAGGAGGAGCAGAGGAAAAGGGGGACAGGACATGGGCAAGGGTTTGGCAGTGAGATGGATGAGATCCAGAAACAGTGAGTAGGTTGGTGTCAGAGAAGCGAAATGTGAGGGCTAGGTTATTATTTTTAGTAGGAAATTAGGGAGGTAAGGTAGGAGGAGGTAAGGTAGGAGGAAGCAAGGTGATTGACTGCTTTAAAGTCAATGATGAGGAGTTTCTGTTTGATGCGGAGGTGGATGGGCAACCAGTGGAGGTTCTTGAGGAGTGGAGAAACATGGAGTAATTTTTTTAAAAAAAAAGATCCAGACAACAAAGTATGGATTGGAGTGGGGAGAAGCAGGAGACAGGGAGGTTAGCAAAGAGGCTGTTGTAATAGGAGAAGCAACATGGCCTAGTGGATAGATCATGGGCTTGGGAGTCAGAAGATCATGGGTTCTAATCCCTGCTCCTCCACTTGTCTTCTGTGTGACTTTGGGCCAGTCACTTCACTTCTCTGGGCCTCAGTAACCACATCTGGCTCAGTGGAAAGAGCCAGGGCTTTGGAGTCAGAGGTCATGGGTTCAAATCCCGGCTCTGCCAATTGTCAGCTGTGTGACTTTGGGCAAGTCACTTAACTTCCCTGGGCCTCAGTTCCCTCATCTGTAAAATGGGGATGAAGACTGTGAGCCCCCCATGGGACAACCTGATCACCTTATAACCTTCCCAGTGCTTAGAACAGTGCTTTGCACATAATAAGCGCTTAATAAATGCCATCATTATTATTATTATCTGGAAAATGAGGATTATTAATAATAATAATGGCATTTATTAAGTGCTTACTATATGCAAAGCACTGTTTTAAGCGCTGGAGGGGTTACAAGGTGATCAGGTTGTCCCACTGGGGGCTCACAGTTTTAATCTCCATTTTACAGATGAGATAACTGAGGCACAGAGAAGTTAAGTGACTTGCCCAAAGTCACACAGCTGACAAGTGGCAGAGCTGGGATTTGAACCCATGACCTCTGACTCCCAAGCCCGGGCTCTTTCCACTGAGCCATGCTGCTTCACTGATTGAGACTGTGAACCTCACATGGGACAGGGGTTGTGTCCAACCTGATTTGCTAGTATCCACCCCAGCGCTTAGTACAGTGCCCAGCACAGAGTAAGTGCTTAACAAATGCCACAATTATTATTAATAGTAGTAGTAGTTGAGGTGGTGTAGGATAAGGGCTTGGATTAGCATAGTAGCAGTTTGAGTTGAGAAGAGAAGGCAAATTTTAGAGATTCTGGGAAGGTAAAGCCAACAGGATTTGGTGACATTGAAAATGTGGATTGAATAAGAGAAATGAATGAAAGGATAATGCCAAAGTTATGGGGTAAAGAGACAGGGAGGATGATTGTGCTGTCTATAGTGATGGGAATGTCAAGCTTCTTGTGAGCAGGGAATGTGTCAGTTTATTGTTCTATTGTACTCAGCCAAGCACTTAGTATAGTGCTCTGCACACAGTAAGCACTCAATAATTACAGTTGAATGACTGAATGAAGGAGGAGGAGAGGGATTGGGTGAGAAGATAAGGAGTTCTTTTCTGGACATGTTAAACTTAAGGTGTCAGTGGAACTCCCAATAGAGACTTCCTGAAGGCAGAAGGAAATGCGAGACCACAGAGAAGGAGAGAAGTCAGGGCCAGAAAATTGAGGAGGATTAGGACAGAGTAGACCTTTTTGGATTTGGCTAAGGTCACTTTGGGGAGAATGAATTTGGTGGATTGAATGACGGGGATGAAAACTTAACTGTAAAGGGTCCGGAAGAGAGCTGAGGGAGAGAAAGTAATCAGTCAGTCAATCAGTCACTCATAGTTCATTGAGGATTTACTGTGTGCAAAGCTCTGTACTAAGCACTTAGGAGAGTAGAGTATAACAGCTGTTAGCTTCCCTGCCCTATAAGGAGCTTATAGTCTAGATGGCAGCATGTAAAGAAATCTCAAAAAATTGGGACAGGAATGGAAGGTGGAAAATGAGGCAATAGTTGGAGAGAGAGCTGTTGAATATAATAAGACTTTTTTTAATATAGGGGAGATTCAAGTGTTTTCTAATAACATAATAATAATAATAATAATAACAATAATGGTATTAAGCACTTACTATGTGCCAAGCATTGTCCTAGCTTGTCCAAGCGTTATGTGCAAAGCACTGTTCTAAGCACTGGGAAGGTTACAAGGTGATCAGGTTGTCCCACGGGGGGCTCACAGTTTTAATCCCCATTTTACAGATGAGGTAACTGAGGCACCGAGATGTTAAGTGACTTGCCCAAAGTCATACAACTGACAAGTGGTGGAGCCAGGATTAGAACCCAAGACCTCTGAGTCCCAAACCCATGCTCTTTTCACTAAGCAATGCTGCTTCTGCAGGCAGAGAGGAATAAGCCAGGGAGATAAAAACGTTAGAGGTTGAATAATAATAATAAAAATTAATAATGATGGTACTTGTTAAGCGCTTTATTTATGCCAACCACTTGTCTAAGCACTGGGGTGGATACAAGTTCATCAGGTTGGACACAGTCCCTGTCCCACATGGGGCTCCCACTCTTAATCCCCATTTTACAGAGGAGGTAACTGAGGCCCAGAGAAGTGAAAGGACTTGCCTAAGGTCACAAAGCAGACAAGTGGCAGAACCAGGATTAGAACCCAGGTCCTTCTGACTCTCAGGCCCAGGCTCTATCCACTATGCAACACTGCTTCCTAAGACAGTAATAATAACAATAATAATAATAATGGCATTTATTATGTGCAAAGCACTTAGTATGTGCAAAGCACTGTTCTAAGCACTGGGGAGTTTACAAGGTGATCAGTGAGGCTCACAGTCTTAAACCCCATTTTATAGAAGAGGTAACTGAGGCCCAGAGAAGTTAAGTGACTTGCCCGAAGTCATACAGCTGACAAGTGGCTGAGCCGGGATTTGAACTGATGACCTCTGACTCCAAAGCCCATGTTCTTTCCATTGAGCCATGCTAAGGGAGGGAAGGAAAGAATAAGTGTTTTTAAGAGATGACATTATAAACTAGGAGCTAGAAGGGGCAGAGGGTGAGAATTAGAGAACAATCAAGAGATCTCTAGTAGTAATTTTAATAGTAGTAGCAGCAATGGTAGTATTTGTTTGTATGACATTTATTAAGCAGAGAACTGGAATAAAAAAGATAATAAGATCAGACATACCCTGATCTTATATAAGCTTCCCAGACTTCACAGAGGTGAGGTGAACATTCCCATTTTACAGATGAGGACAGTGAGGCGCAGTGACAGAGCCAGGATTAGAACCCAGGTCTCCTACCCTCCACTCCCACCCTTTCAACCAGGAAACTTTCTCACCCTAAAGTTTAAAACTTTAGTGGTCCCTTCACTCGATTCAAAAGCAGTTGGCCACCTTAGGTCCCTGTGGGATATTTTGCTAAACTGCTATGCAAACTAATATTTTTCTTTTCCTTTTTTTCTTTCTCCTTCTCTCTTTCCCTCGTTTTTCCTTTTCTCTCTCCATCTGTCTCACCCTCTGCTCTCTCTCTGCTCGTCCCCCCTCTTCTCTCTGCCTCAATCTCTGTCTCTCCCTTTCCTCTCTGCTCTGTCTGTCTCTCTCTCCCCCGCTCTCCCTTCCTCCCTCCTTTCCTTCTTCCCTCTCTTCCCCATATTCTTCCAAAGGAACATTGCTAAGGTGGTGAGTCAAGTCCATGCCTTTCAGGAGAGTCCATATACTTTTGCTGTCGACCACAAGCTTCAGTCTTACCTCAAGCAGAGAATCGCCCGATTCAGCGGGGCCGACATTTCCGTCTTAGCCGCCGACAACCACACCAACTTTTACCAGGGCCCCGGCGAGAAACATTCTCGCAAGATCCAAGACACCCTGCGCAGGATGAAGGCAACATTTCAGTGACGTTTGGCATTAGGGGAGTTGCTTGAGTTCAAAATCTGGAAGAAGAAAGAGCTGTGGCTTTTTTTGTTTTAATGGTGTTTGTTAGGCGCTTACTATGTATCTAGCACTGTTCTAAGCACTGGGGTAGATATAAGCAAATCAAGTTGGACCCAATCCATGTCTCACATGGGCTCACAGTCTTAATCTCCCTTTAACAGATGAAGTAATTAAGTCACAGAGAAGTTGTGCGAGGTTGCCCAGCAGACAAATGGAGGAGCCAGGATTAGAAACCAGATACATCTGACTCCCAAACCTGGGTTCTATCCACTAGTCCACGTTGCTTGAGGGTGGGAGGGAGAAGGGGAGGGCTGACCTCAGGGAGAGGCCCGATAGGTCCAGCGATCAGCCGCAGGTCATCGGGAGAAGCCCGGGCAGCTATTCCGGCTTCCCAAAGTTGGTGCGGGTGAAGGAGCATGAGGAGATGGATAAAGCCTTACCTTCCTTCACCTGTGCCTTTGTCCATCTCCTCATCCAGTCCTCCACATCCTTCCCAGCCTCCTCAAGCCTCAGGAGACCCTGGACGCAGCCCAGATTTCTCCCACTCCTGCAGATTTTTTTTAATGGTGTGTTTTAAGCACTTATTATGTACCAGGCGCTGTAATAAATGCTGGGGTAGATATAAGCTAATCAGATTGGACACAATCCCTGTCCTACATAGGGCTCACAGTCTCAATTCCAAATTTATAGATGAGGAAACTGAGGCCACACAGCAGACAAGTAGCAGAGCTGGGATTAGAACCCAGGTCCTCCACCTCCTAGGCCTTTGCTCTATCCATTAGGCCATGCTGCATCTCAGATAGCACGTCTGCAATGCCTCCTTTGTAGTGGAACTGCTGACCTTTGACTTGGGATACCCTCCGCATGCAACAAATAGATCTGAAATGGACAATTTCTCTCCCTCAAAGCCATCGGATGCAGCCTGGTTAAGCTGCTCTTCAAAGCTAGAAGAATCCCGGGATCGGTGGCCCGGGGGTTACGGAACCCTCCGGGTTTCTGTTGGAGAGTCCGGAATCTACACAATTGGAACCAGACAAGTGGAGACCAGTGGAGAAGGAAGTGACTGCCCCTTTGCTTTAGATGAATCTAGGAGAGAACAGAACCTTCAGATGGGATTGCCAAAACCTTGGCTGCATTTTTATCTGCAGAATTATACTGAAGTGAATCATTTATTCCATTCATTAAATCATATTAATTGAGCACTTACTGTGTGCAGAGCAGTGTACTAAGCACTGGAAAGTACAATACAGTTCACCCTTTATAATGCTGGGTTGCTTTTTTCCCTTCTTGTGGTGACATTTTAATGTGCCCTACTTGGTTATTTAGGGAGCGAATACTTTCCCCAAACACCCACATGACATAGGGTAGGACAGCATGGACAATGGGAATTCACAGATAATCACAAATCCTCATTTTAAGTCAATCCAGCCTTTGTCCAGAAACTGTCTGCAAGTAGAATCATGTTCTGTTTGAGCCTCAATACATCCCCTGCTCTCCCATTGCCAATTACTTTTTTTTAATGATATTTAAGTGCTTACTATATTCATTCAGTCAGAGCACTGTACTAAGTGCTTGGGAAGTACACGTCGGCAACATATAGAGACGGTCCCTACCCAACAACAGGCTCACAGTCTAGAAGGGGAGACAGACAACAAAACATGGGGACAGGTGTCAAGTCATCAGAATAAATAGAATTATAGCTACATGCACATCATTAACAAAATAAATAGAATAGTAAATATGTATAAGTAAAATAGAGTAATAAATCTGTACAAATATATACAAGTGCTGTAGGGAGGGGAAGGAGGTAGAGCAGGGGGATGGGGAAGGGGAAAGGAAAAAAGGGGCTCAGTCTTGGAAGGCCTCTTGGAGGAGGTGAGCTCTTAGTAGCCAGGTACTGTTCTAGGTTCTGGGGTAGATACAACATAATTAGATTGGACACATTTCCCATCCTGTGAAGGGGTGCACCATTTTAATTCCCATTTTACATGTGAGATAACAGATGCATAGAGAAGTAAAGTGATGTATCCAAGGTCAGCCAGCAGGCAAGCGGCAGAGCTGAGGTTAGAACCCAGGTCCTTCTAACTCCCAGTCCTGTGCTCTACCCACTAGGCCACACTGCTTCTCACTTACCTGGGAATGTGGCCAACAAGGCGCAAGCCGTGCCCGGGTTTTGTTGAGCCCGTGGCCAGGGAGTGGCAGGTTCTCTCAGTTCTTCCTAGATGTGTCTCCCTACTTGTTTTGGGGGGGAGGAGTTGTATGTGTTTTTAATAGCATTCATTAAGTGCTTTCTATGTGCCAGGCACTGAACTAAGTGCTGGGCTAGATGAACTAAGTGCTGGGCTAGATAAACTAAGTGCTGAGCTAGATACAAGCTAGTCATGTTGAACACAGTCCCTCTCCCATGTGGGGCTCACTGTCTTAATCCCCATTTTCCAGATGATGGAACTGAGGCCCAGTGAAGTGAAGCCCAAGATCACACAGCAGACAAGTGGCAGTGGCAGAATGAGGGGACCTCCTGTGTGGAGTGCATGGCATAGTGGATAGAGCATGGGCCTGGGAATCAGAAGGTAAGAGGTTATAATCGTGGCTCCGCTGCTCTGTGGCCTTCTAGACTGTGAGCCCACTGTTGGGTAGGGACCATCTCTATATGTTGCCAACTTGTACTTCCCAAGCGCTTAGTACAGTGCTCTGCACACAGTAAGTGCTCAATAAATATGATTGATTGATTGATTGGGAAAGTCACTTCACTTCTCTGGGCCTCAGTTTCTGCAACAGGAAAATGGGGATTGAGACTGTGAGCCTTTTGCGGGACAGGGACTGTGTCCTACCCGATTTGCTTGTATGCACCTCAGCAGTTAGTACAGTGCTTTGTATGTAGTCCGTGCTCATTATTATTATTCCAACGACAAACATCCATCTGGGCAAAGAAGCTGTGGGCGTCCAGGCGGCGTGGGACATGGAGTGAATTCTCCGGAGCACAGGGTTCTGCTAAATGCAGCCCCTAGATGGTGGAGAAACAAAAACCACAGTGAGCACCCTCTCTTCCCCAGGGCTGGGGCCGTGGCATGGAACTCTGTGAGGCAGAGAAGGCAAGGTGATGATTTGGCTTGCTCTAGTATCTAATCATTTCTGCCCCTCTTACATGTGTGGCGGGAGAGATCAGAGGTCAGAGAAGAGCGGATAGAGGCGGGGTGATTCATTCATATTTATTGAGAGCTTACTGTGTGCAAAGCATGGTACTAAGCACTTGGAGAGTACAGTATGGGAAACCTGGTGAAAATATGAATTGCCCACCCCCCCTTTTTTTTAATGGTATTTGTTAAGCACTTTGTGCCAGACACTATACTAAGTGCTGAGAAAGATAAGAGCTAGTTAGGTTGATTGAGCGCTTACTGTATGTAGAGCAGTGTACTGAGTGCTTGGGAAAGTCCAATACAACAATAAACAGTGACATTCCCTGCCCACAATGAGGTTACAGTCTAAAAGGGGTGAGACAGGCATCAATACAATACAGTGTTGTTCATGGCCTCTGGAGTCGTGGCTATTGACAGCCATCTTGGCTCCCCAATCCAGAGCCAGCAGCTTCTCCCCTTGGCCATCCTTCAGATCACTCTCCCGTGCCTGATTCTGGGAGGACACCCTATCCTGCTGCTCAACCCCTTTCAAGACAGAGGCTACATGGATTTCTAAGTCTCTGCCCAAGGCCATGAGCTTCTTGTAGGCACTGAGGCAATCGTCCTAATAAGTTTAGGGCACCCACTGGTCTCAGGGTCCCATCTCCGCTCAATTGCTGCCACCTGGCCCCACTGAAGTGGGCAGGGAACATATAATAATAATAATGTTGGTATTTGTTAAGCGCTTACTGTGTGCCACACACTGTACTAAGTGCTGGGGTAGGTACAAGGTAATCAGGTTGTCCCACGTGGGGCTCACAGTCTTCATCCTCATTTTACAGATGAGGTCACTGAGGCCCAGAGAAGTTAAGTGACTTGCCCAAGGTCACACAGCTGACAAGCGGCGGAGTCGGGATTAGAACCCATGACCTCTGACTCCCAAGCCCGTGTTCTTTCCATTAAGCCACGCTGCTTCAGCACTTACTATGTGCCAAGCACTGTTGTAAGCACTGGAAAAGAGCCAAGGTAACCTGTTTCTCCCATGGGGGGCTCACAGTCTTAATCCCCATTTTACAGATGAGGGAACTGAGGCACAGAGAAGTGAAGTGACTTGCCCAAAGTCACACGGCTGGTAAGTGGCAGAACCAGGATTAGAGCCCATGACCTTCGACTCCCAAGTCCGTGCTCTTTCCTCTAAGCCATACTGCTTCTCTACCAACTCTGCTCTGTTTTCTTTGCCCAAGTGCTCAATAAATCCTACTGATTGATTGAGTCACCAAGGAGAGGAATGCTGGGCCCTGCAGGTATGTTCCTCTTAATACTAATAATAATAATAATGGCATTTATAAAGCGCTTACTATGTGCAAAGCACTGTTCTAAGGTTACAAGGTGAACAGATTGTCCCACGGGGGGCTCACAGTCTTCATCCCCATTTTACAGATGAGCTCACTGGGGCACAGAGAAGTAAAGTGACCTGCCCAAAGTCACACAGCTGACAAGTTGTGGAGCGGGATTTGAACCCATGACCTCTGACTCCAAAGCCCAGGCTCTTTCCACTGAGCCATGCTGCTTTCTTGAGCCCCAGGGGTGCAGATCTAGCCAATCTCTCCCACTCATGGCTTACAAGCCAAAGGGAGAGGCTACCCAACAGCTTCATCCAGCTCAAAGTCTCCGGTTCCCTCAGGAGAGGCCGGCGAGAAGACTTACCTAGTTCAGTGCTTCCAGGTAGAACAGGACATATTTCTCTTCAGCCTGGCCAGAAATGACTCAATGAGCATTTTTCCTCTTAAAAGACTATGCTTCTAGTAGTGTATTCCGTGACATGCAGCTGCATGATAGAAACATTTTATAACATATTGGCACCTTAATATTGGCTGAATTTACTGTTCCACCATGTGTGTTTGCGTACCATTGATAGCTTGGGGAACACACAGTATGAAACCCTCCAGGCATATGCAAATCTCACCCTAGCTTTCAACTGAATGTCTTGAGATCTGCACATCTTTTTGATAATAAGGACAGTATTAATTAAATGTTTACTATGTGCCAAGTGCTGTATAATCAGATGACATAGTCTCCTTCTCCCTCCTGGAACTCCCACTCTTAAAAAGAGGGAGAACGGGTATTTTATTCCTGTTTTACAGGTGAGAAAACTAAGGCAAAGAGCAGTTTTCTAGAGCTGGAACTAGAACCCAGGTTTCCTGACTCTCCGTCCTCTGCTCTTTCCTCTAAAGAAGCATACCCCCTCCCTCTTGTCTGCTAATTTTCTAAGCAGAATAGAATGGCCCTGACTCAGATCACTTTTCTGTGTGTGGAAGAGGTGATAAAACTAATAATAAAAGCCCCCTTCCCCAAGCTCCCCCTTAAAGATGGAAATTTGATTTTCAAAGGAATCTTATATATACTAGTAGAGGAAATCCCTCAGAAAACCTCAACAATAGGGATCTCTTCCACTAGAAATGTTGTGTTTGTGGGTGTTCCTTTAAGTGGTGTTACTCTGAATCGTCTCTGTCAACCCGTGAGTTTTAGTTTTCCAACAAGCAGCTGAATAACCACCAGAAAACCATACCATTTCCCTACTGTGCCATGGCTTACAATATATCCTCGACTCCAGCTTCAAACTTCACTAAATCTACTGACAGTGCATGGTCACCAGTTAACCTACAGAATTTGTGCCTACACTCTAAAGAAAAACCCTCTGCAGCTTTAGTGCAGATATAATAGTCTTCCTGTAGTCCAACACGAACGAGACATTGCACTCAACGTGTAAAATGAATTTCTTCACACGGAGACCTAAAGAATTCCCATCTCAGGGCTCAGTGGTTCAGGAATGAGATCATTGCCCTTAAGGTGAATCATATTACGCTCCTGTGTGTTTTCGTGTGTTTGTGTTGTTGACTTGCCCCCTTAAACTATGGCTTTTTCTTTTTTTTTTTTTTAGTGAAGCAATTAGGTTGTCCCTGTGTTGGCAGTTTAATTTCATTCCAAAGCCTTCCTTTTCCATAGGTATGAACTTAAAGTTCTTTCTGGGAATAGACTAATTACCTTTCTCTCAGGCGGTTAAGGTCTGGATTTCTCCAACTGGGAGTCCTCTGGTAAGGAGACTACTGGACCCATTGGGTGGAAGACCAATAGTTGGCATGTGCCAGCCTTGTGGCTTCCATGGCTGCTGTTAGCACTTTACAAACACTTTCAGCATTTTATCAGACCAAATCATCAAGGAAAATATCTGCAAGGCCCATACACTCGTTTTAACATGTTGCTCTCCATGGCTTTTGGGTCTTTAGTTTATTTTATCAGAAAAAAGAAAGTACAGAACCCATACAAATCAAATCCTCTTGCAAAACGCTATGCGGAAATACAGTTCTACCCCTAGGACGTATTCAGAGCAGAGTGTTTTATTTTGCCCTGGACAACTTGCTGCAGTCCTGCTTTCAGTTTCAGATTTCAGTAAAATCCAAAGTTGATTTAATTGAATTTGGAGAATTAGTGTGCTTTCCAGCATTAGTTAGAGAATGTTTCTGTTCAAACATTTTTCTTATTTAAACAATTAAACCTAACAATTCTTAATGCTAAGGAAATTGGTTTTCATAAAAGTTATGGAGCTCACAGCACACATCTAAAAGCACTTTTATCTTTAAGTATTTTTTGCACCCAGCTTTTGTAGCGATGCAAATATTATTTGGTTTTCATTTTTTTGTTGTTGTTGTTTTTCCAGGATTTTATAAGGATGCTTTGTTCTGCCAATCAACTGTTAGATTTTTAGATTTTGTATTTTAAAAAGGTAATGGTATCCCAAATTCTTAACGAGAGAAAATGTTCAGTGTAAATAATAATTTTCAACTACGGTATTTTGTTTCACGGGGAAATGATTATGTTTCAGCTTGAGCATTATTGTTTGCATGTTGCCAGTATATTCTGTGACGGATTTCTTAATAAAAACCATTTCTATCAAAGTGGGCTGCATTGGCCTATCTGTGAGACTGATTTGTTGATGATGTGGTGGAGAGATGAGAGCCAGACAGTGGAAATCCATCCTGGGGCCCAGAGTTCCCTGCCCAGCCATTCTGGTCCCAAAGTGACAAGAAATCTCCCACAGCATCTTTGAAATAGTGTCAGACCTAATCTCAAGTGCCAGGAAAGTCCCTATGAACAGAAGGCTTCTTTTGGGCAGGGAATGTGTCAATTGCCCTCTCTCAAACTCCTAGAACAGTGCTCTGCACACAGTAAGTGCTCAATGAACACTACTGATCGATTGATTCAAACAGCACATTGCACCAAGTGGACACTCAATAGATGCTCCTCCTCCTCCTCCTATTCCTACTACTAGTACTAGTATTACTGTAGTAATTATTATTATGATCTTCCCCCCTTCCTGCTATCTGAGGCTAATATCTTCCAAGATACTAGGGCAGAAGAGGAAACACTGGACTCATACGTAGCAAAAATAGACTAGGTCTGGGGTGTAGAACCAGAAGAAAGTCCATTGGTTTTAGATAAAAATGTCTGGCAGTGTAGCTCAGTGGAAAGAGCATGGGCTTGGGAGTCAGAGGTCATGGGTTCTAATCCCAGCTCCGCCACTTGTCAGCTGTGTGACTGGGCAAGTTACTTAACTTCTCTGAGCCTCAGTTACCTCATCTGTAAAATGAGGATTAAGACTGTGAGCCTCACACGGGACAACCTGATCACCTTGTACCCACTCCCCAGCACTTAGAACAGTGCTTCGCATATAGTAAGCATTTAACAAATGCCATTATTATTATTATTATTAAGCTCTCTGACTATCCCTAGTTCTTAAAATGAACACAATCAATCGATTGTATTTATTGAGTGCTTACTGTTTGTAGAGTACTGTACTAAGTGTTTGGGAGAGCACAGTATATCAGAGTTGGTAGACACGTTCCCTGTCCACAACCAACTTACAGTCTAGAGAGGGAGACAAACATTAATATAAATGAATAAATTATGGATGTCGACGTAAGTGCTGTGGGCCCGTAGTGGAAATAGTGGGTGAAAATCCAAGTATGAGGGTGACACAGAAGGGAAGAGGAAATGAGGGTCTTGTCAGGAAAGGCCTCTCGGAGGAGATGTGCCTTCAGTAAGACTTTGAAGTGGGGGAGAGTCACTGTCTGTCAGATATAAAGAGGGAGGGCATTCCAGACCAGAAACAGGATATGAGTCAGAGGCTGGCCACGAGATAGATGTGACTGAATACAGTAAGTAGGTTAGCATTAGAGGAGTGAAGTGTGTGGACTGCACAGTAGTAAGAGAGCAGCAAGATGAAGTAGGAGGGAGCAAGGGGATTACATGCTTTAAAGCCGATGGTGAGGCGATGTGATGGTGATAGTGAAGAGTTTCTGTTTGATGAGGAGGTGAATGGGCAATCGTTGGAGGTTCTTGAGGAGTGGGGAAACACAGACTGAATGTTTTTGAAGAAAAATGATCCGGGCAGCAGAGTGAAGTTTGGACTGAAATGGGGAGAGACAGGAGGCTAGGCGGTCAGCAAGGAGGGTGATACAATAATTGAGGTGGGATAGGATAAGTGCTCATATTAACTTGATAGCAGTTTGGATTGGAGAGGAAAGGGAGGATTTAGTGCTTCTGTGAAGGTCAGACAGGATTTTGTGACACTGAACTTGTGGGTTGAAGGAGAGTGATGAGTTCAGGATAAGGTGAGCGCATTTATACTCTTCTGCCCAGATTATCTTTGTACAAAAACTCTCTGGGCATGACACTCGCCTCCTCAAAAATCTCCAGTGGTTGCCTGTCAACCTATGAATCAAGCAAAAACTGCTCACTCTAGGCTTCAAGGCTCTCCATCCCTTCGCCCCCTCCTACCTCACCTACTTTCTCTCCTTCTCCAGTCCAGCCTGCACCCTCCGCTCCTCTGCCACTAACCTCCTCACTGTGCCTCGTTCTTGCCTGTCCCATCGACCCCTGGCCCACGTCCTACCTCTGGCCTGGAATACCCTCCCTCCACACATCTGCCAAAGTAGCTCTCTTCCTCCCTTCAAAGCCCTACTGAGAGCTCACTTTCTCCAGGAGACCTTCCCAGACTGAGCCCCCTTTATCCTCTCCTCCTCCCCATCACCCCTGCTCTATCCTACCTCCTTCCCCAACTACAGCACTTGTATATATTTGTACAGATTTATTACTCTATTTATTTTACTTGTACATATTTATTATTCTATTTATTTTGTTAATGATGTGCATATAGCTATAATTCTATTTATTCTGATGGTTTTGACACCTGTCTACATGTTTTGTTTTGTTGTCTGTCTCCCCCTTCTAGACTGTAAACCCGTTGTTGGGTAGGGACCATCTCTCTATGTTGCCGACTTGTACTTCCCAAGCGCTTAGTACAGTGCTCTGGACACAATAAGCACTCAATAAATACGATTGAATGAATGAATGAAAGGTGAAGATTACAGGCAGGGAGGATAAGGGTGTTGTCTACAGTGACCGGAGAGTCAGGGGAAGGACAGGGCTTGGGTGGGAAGGTAAGGATTCTGTTTGATCATTTGATCAAAAAGTCAATCAATGGTATTTATTGAGCACTTACTGTTTGCAGAGGACTGTACTAAATGCTTGGGAGAGTACAAAACAACAGAGTTAGTAGTCACGTTCCCTGCCCATAAGGAGCTTACAGTCTAGAGCCTGTGAGCCCGCTGTTCGGTAGGGACCGTGTCTATATATTGCCAACTTGTACTTCCCAAGCACTTAGTACAGTGCTCTGCACACAGTAAGAGTTCAATAAATATGACAGACTGACTGACTGACTGACTGAATGAATGAATGAATAGAGATGGAGACTGACATTAATATAAATAAATTACGGATATGGACATAAGTGCCGTGGGATGGCTAGAAGTAGGAGCTTTTACCTAGAAACGATTAGTATGTACATAAATGCCTGCAGCCCAAATTCATCAGCGCTAGCTTTATAAGAGCAAAATCAGAATGATTTTATGTCAAAGAAAACAAGAAATGACAGCATAAGGTGAGATATCACAGCAGCAATTAGATTAATGCATTTACTCCAGTGTCTGACCAATGAAAAACCCTTTTTATGTATCTGATGATAACCTAAGGGGATGCAATTTGTTTTAACACCATGAAAGCTAAAAGCATGACAAATGTTCTCTGATTTTTAATTGTCTTCCTTGCATTTTGATACTTTTAAAAAGGAAAAATTGGTTCTTGATGTCATTTAAATCTAGTCACAAATAGTACTTGGTCATTAGCTTTGTTTGGGTACTTGATAAAATACATTGAAGTTGAAATTCCAAATGCTTATCACTTGGGAAGGTCAGGCCTAATGGGGGAGAGATGAGAGGAACAGGGAGCAAAACTGTGAGGGAAAAGTCAGTCCATCATATTTATTGAGGGCTTACTGTGTGCAGAGCATTGTACTAAGCGTTTGGGAGAGGACAATATAAAAATAGACACATCCTCTGCCCACAGTGAGCTTGCAGTCTAGAGGGAAAGAGAAAAGAAGTAGGTAAGAGGGACTTGGAAAGGGAAAGCGATAAGAAAGAAGGAGGGGGGCAGGAGGAGAGATGGGAAAAGGGAGAAGGGGGAGAGGAAAAGAGGAGAGTGGTTCCCTACAATTGGTAGTAATAGTAGAAGTCATTGTGGCACGTGCTTACTATGTGCCAAGCACTGTACTAAACACTGGGGTAGATACAAGAAGCAGCAAAATAGAAAGAGCACGAGCCTGGGAGTCAGAGGACCTGGTTTCTAATCCCCATTCCACCACATGTCTGTCGTGTAACTTTGGGCAAGATGCTTCACCTCTCTGATCCTCAGTTCCCTCATCTGTAAAATGATGATTAAGAGCATGAGCCTCATGTGGGACAGGGACAGTGTCCAGCCTGATTAACCTGTGTACCTTCCCCAGTGTTTAGAACAGTGATTGGTTCATAGTAAATGCAACTCAAGATCCTTCTCCAGCTTCATCAGCTGCAAGTTTGAGAACTGCTACACCTTCAACTCCCAGAAGTCTGGGGACATCTGGAGGTTGCCCATCGCCCCGGAGGGGCTGAACATCACCAAGGCCGGATTCAGGTACAGTAGGGGGAGGCTATGTGGAGCTCAGAGTGAGACAGGTAGGCCGTGGGAACGTCCTGCCCAACGCTGGTCTAGCTGGTTCAGCGGGGTGGCCCGGGTGGGAGGGGGCAGTCCGCTCTCTGTCCTGGGCATCGGGGCGATCCCACTGGCTTCCCTGAACTCCCTGAGCCCCAGTTGGGTGGAGGCAGCAAGACTGGGATGAGAAAGGTGGAGAAACAGTAGATAATGTTTAATATCTTAATGGATAGAGCACCGGCCCAGGAGTCAAAAGGTCATGGGTTCTAATCCTGACTCTGCCACATGTCTGTTATGTAGCTCTGGGCAAGTCACTTTGCCTCTCTGGGCCTCAGTTACCTCATCTGTAAAAACTGTGATTAAGAGTGTGAGCCCTATGTGGGATAGGGACTGTCTCCAAACTAACTTGTATCTACCCCAGAGCTTAGAACAGTGCTTGACACATAGTAAGTGCTTAACAAGTACCACAAATAGTATTATTAACAACTACCATAATTATTGACTCTAAACTCTAGACTGTAAACTCATGGTGAGCAGGGATTGTGTCTGTTTATTGTTCTACTGTACTTTCCCAAGCGCTTATTTCAGTACTCTACAAACAATAAGCACTCAGTAAAAATGTTTAAATGAACAAATAATAATAATAATGGCACTTATTAAGTGTTTACTATGTGCAAAGCACTATTCTAAGCACTGCAGAGGTTACAAGGTGATCAGGTTGTCCCACGGGGGGCTCACAGTCTTCATCCCCATTTTACAGATGAGGAAACAGGCCCAGAGAACTTAAGTGACTTGCCCAAAGTCACATAGCTGACAATTGGCATTTTACTTGTACATATTTACTATTCTATTTATTTTGTTAATGATGTGCATATAGCTTTAATTCTATTTGTTCTGACGATTTTGACACCTGTCTACGTGTTTTGTTTTGTTGTCTGTCTCCCCCTTCTAGACTGTGAGCCCATTGTTTGGTAGGGACTGTCTCTATATGTTGCTGATTTGTACTTTCCAAGTGCTTAGTACAGTGCTTTGCACACAGTGAGCACTCAATAAATGCGATTGAATCAATGAATAAATTGGTGGAGTTAGGATTTGAACCTATGACCTCTGACTCCAAAGCTTGTGCTCTTTCCACTGAGCCATGCTGCTTCTCAATAAATGGTCATACACACACATATACGCTCACATAAAATCAGTCACACGCTCATACAAATACACATAGGACCAGACACACACACACACACACACACACACACACACACACACACACACACACACACACACACACACACACACACACACACACACTGTCTCTCCTGTCTCTCCCCACTCCAGTCCATACTTCACTCTACTGGCCAGTTCATTTTTCTACAGAAATGTTCAGGCCATGTTTCCCCACCTCTCAAGAAACAGCATGGCTTAGTGGAAAGAGCCCAGGCTTGGGAGTCAGAGGACATGGGTTCTAATCCTGCCTCTGCCACTTGTCAGTTGTGTGACCTTAGGCAAATCACTTAATTTCTCTGTGCCTCAGTTCCCTCACCTGTAAAATGGGGATGAAGACTGTGAGCCCCAGAGGGACAACCTGATTACCTTGTATCTACCCTAGTACTTAGTGCTTGGCACACAGAAGCACTTAACAAATGCCTACATTATTATTATTATTAGTGGGAAGAGCATGGGCTTGGGAGTCAGGTGTGGGTTCTAATCCTGGCTCTGCCACTTGTCAGCTGTGTGACCTTGGGCAAGTTACTTAACTTCTCTGTGCCTCAGTTACCTCATCTGTCAAATGGGGCTTAAGACTGTGAGCCCCATGTGGGACAACCTGATTACCTGTAACTACCCTAGCGCTTAGAGCAGTGCTTAGCACATAGTAAGCACTTAACAAATACAATAATTCAATTCAGTTCAAGAAACTCCAGTAGTTGCCCATCCACCTCTGCATTGAACAAAAGCTCTTCTCCTTTGGATTTAAATCTGTCCACCGCCTTGTCCCCTCCTATCTCACCTCACTTCTGCCCTACTACAACCCAACCCACATACTTTATTTATTTTATTAATCAGTGGTATTTATTGAGTGCTTACTGCACAGACTGTAGACAATAAGCTGGTTGTGGGCCAGGAGCACATCTAACAACTCTGTTATGTTGTACTTTCCCAAGCGCTTAGTCCAGTGCCCTGCACACAGTAAGTGCTCAGTAAATACAATTGATTGATTGCAGAGCACTGGACTAAGTACTTGAAAGAGTACAATGCAACACAATTAGCAGAGAACAATATAACAGAATTAGCAGAAACATTCCCTGCTTGTCTAGAAGCATACTGAGAAGCAGCATGGCATAGTGACTACATCACGGGCCTTGGAGTCAGAAGGTCATGGGGTCTAATTCTGGCTCTGCCACTTGTCTATTGTGTGACACTGGGTAAGTCACTTAACTTCTCTGGGCCTCAGTTCTCTCATCTGTAGAATGGGGTGAAGACTTTGATCCCTCTGTGGGACAGGGATTGTGTCCAACCCAATTACCTTGTATCTACCCCAGCACTTAAAACAGTGGCTGGCACATAGTAAGCACTTAACAAATACCCTAATTATTATTATATTAATTCATTCAATTGTATTTATTGAGTGCTTACTGTGTGCAGAGCACTGTACTAAGTGCTTGAGAAGTACAAGTTGGCAACCTATAGAGATGGTCCCTACCCAACAGTGGGCTCACAGTCTAGAAGGGGGAGACAGAGAACAAAACAAAACATATTAACAAAATAAAATAAATAGAATAAATATGTACAAATAAAATAAATAAATAAATACAGTAATAAATACATACATATATACATATATACAGGTGCTGTGGGGAGGGGAAGGAGGTAAGGCGGGGGGGGATAGAGAGGGGGAGGAGGGGGAGAGGAAGGAGGGGGCTCAGTCTGGGAAGGCCTCCTGGAGGAGGTGAGCTCTCAGTAGGGCCTTGAAGGGAGGAAGAGAGCTAGCTTGGCGGATGTGAGGAGGGAGGGCATTCCAGGCCAGGGGGATGACATGGGCTGGGGGTCGACTGCGGGACAGGCGAGAATGAGGCATGGTGAGGGGAACAAGGCACGGTGAGGAGAATGAGGCACGGTGAGGGGAACAAGGCACGGTGAGGTATTAATGAGATATTAATGCCCATCTCCCCCTCTAAACTGTGAGCTTGGTGTGGTCAGTACAGTGCAACTCCATTGCACTGTACTCTCCCAATCATTTAGTACAGAAGAAGCAGCATGGCTTAGTGGAAAGAGCCTGGGCTTGGGAGTCAGCGGATGTGGGTTCTAATCCAGGCTTTGCCACTAATCTGCTGAGTGACCTTGGGCAAGTCACTTGACTTCTCTATGCCTCAGTTACCTCATCTGCAAAATGGGGATTAAAAGTGTGAGCCCCATGTGGGGCAACCTGATTACCTTGTATCTACCCCAGTGCTTAGAAGAGTGCTTGGCACATAGTAAGTGCTTAACAAATACCATAATTACTATTATTATTATTATTACAGTGTTCTGCACATAATAAGTGTTCAAAAATATGATTGATTGCATAAGTAAAGGGTTGATGGCAGGTGAGGTGAGAGAGAAGGGCAGTAGGTTGGTTTTAGAGGAACCAAGTGTGTCGGCTGGGTAGTTCCAGAGAAATAAATGTAGCTAATGGGGTAAAGAGCTGATCGAGTATCTTAAAACTAATGGTAAGGAGTTTGATGTGGAGGTGGAGTTGGGTGAGCCACCATTGGAGGTTGGAGGCACTGGTGAAATGGGGAGACATGCAGATGATTTTTTTAGGGAAATTCATTCAATCGTATTTATTGAGTGCTTACTGTGTGCAGAGCACCATACTAAGTGCTTGGAAGGTACAGAAGAACAATAAAGAGAGACAATCCCTGTCTACAGTGGGCTTCAGAAATGATCCGGGCAGCAGAGTGAAGTATGGTCTGGAGTGGGAAAAGGCTGGAAACAGGGACGTCAACGAGGAGGCTGAGGCAGCAGTCAAGGTGGAATATGACAAGTAGTTGAACCAGTATGACAGCTGTTTGGACAGAAAGGATGGAGAGATTTTTAGAGATATTCTGGGGATACAATTGAGGATAAGTGAGGTGAAGGAGAAAAATGAATTGAGGACAATCCCAAGCCTGAAGGCTCATGCGACAGGAAGGATGGTAGTGTTGCTTACAGTGATGGGAAAGTCAGAGGTAGTGGGGAGAGTTTGAGGGAAGATGAAAAGTTATGTTTTGAGTTTTGGATGTGTTGAGTTTGAGGTGACAGTTGGACATCGAGGTGAAGATGACCTGAAAGAAGGAAATGCGGGAGATTGTAGAGTAGGGGAGAGGGGTAGGATGTGGAGATGTAGATTGGGGAGTCATCAGCATAGGGGTGGTAATTGAAGCTGTGAGAACAGATGAGTTTCCAAAGCCAGTGGGGAAAATGGAGAATAGAAGGGGACTTAGAGCCCAGAATGTCATTCAATCCTATTTATTGAGTGCTTACTGTGTGCAGAGCACTGTACTGATCACTTAGGAGAGTACAAAATAACAATAAGCAGATATATTCCAGTCTGGCTTCCGTCCCCTACATTCCACGGAAACTACCCTCTCAAAGGTCACCAATGACCTCCTGCTTGCCAAATCCAACAGCTCCTACTCTGTCCTGATCCTCCTCGACCTCTCAGCAGCCTTCGACACTGTGAACCACCCCCTTCTTCTCAACACGCTATCTGACCTTGGCTTCACAGACTCGTCCTCTCCTGGTTCTCCTCTTATCTCTCCGGTCGTTCTTTCTCAGTCTCTTTTGCAGGCTCCTCCTCCCCCTCCCATTCTCTCACTGTGGGGGTTCCCCAAGGTTCAGTGCTTGGTCCCCTTCTGTTCTCGATCTACACGCACTCCCTTGGTGACCTCATTCGCTCCCACGGCTTCAACTATCATCTCTACGCTGATGATACCCAGATCTACATCTCTGCCCCTGCTCTCTCCCCCTCTCTCCAGGCTCGCATCTCCTCCTGCCTTCAGAACATCTCTATTTGGATGTCTGCCCGCCATCTAAAGCTCAACATGTCTAAGACTGAACTCCTTGTCTTCCCTCCCAAACCCTGCCCTCTCCCTGACTTTCCCATCTCCGTTGACGGCACTACCATCCTTCCCGTCTCACAAGCCTGCAAACTTGGTGTCATCCTCGACTCCGCTCTCTCATTCACCCCTCACATCCAAGCCGTCACCAAAACCTGCCGGTCTCAGCTCCGCAACGTTGCCAAGATCCGCCCTTTCCTCTCCATCCATACCGCTACCCTGCTCGTTCAAGCTCTCATCCTATCCCGTCTGGACTACTGCATCAGCCTTCTCTCTGATCTCCCATACTCGTGTCTCTCCCCACTTCAATCCATACTTCATGCTGCTGCCCGGATTGTCTTTGTCCAGAAACGCTCTGGGAATGTTACTCCCCTCCTCAAAAATCTCCAATGACTACCAATCAATCTGCGCATCAGGCAGAAACTCTTCACCCTGGGCTTCAAGGCTGTCCATTACCTCGCCCCCTCCTACCTCACCTCCCTTCTCTCCTTCTACAACCCACCCCGCACCCTCCGCTCCTCTGCCGCTAATCTCCTCACCGTGCCTTGTTCTCGCCTGTCCCGCCATCGACCCCCGGCCCATGTCATCCCCCGGGCCTGGAATGCCCTCCCTCTGCCCATCCGCCAAGTTAGCTCTCTTCCTCCCTTCAAGGCCCTGCTGAGAGCTCACCTCCTCCAGGAGGCCTTCCCAGACTCAGCCCCTTCCTTCCTCTCCTCCTCATTCCCCTCTCCATCCACACCATTTTACCTCCTTCCCTTCTCCACAGCACCTGTATATATGTATATATGTTTGTACATATTTATTACTCTATTTATTTATTTATTTACTTGTACATATCTATTCTATTTATTTTATTTTGTTAGTATGTTTGGTTTTGTTCTCTGTCTCCCCCTTTTAGACTGTGAGCCCACTGTTGAGTAGGGACTGTCTCTATATGTTGCCAACTTGTACTTCCCAAGCGCTTTGTACAGTGCTCTGCACACAGTAAGCACTCAATAAATACGATTGATGATGATGATAATGATGATGATGATATTCCCTGACCACAATGAGCTTACAGTCTGGGGGGTGGTGGGGGAGACAGACATTAATATAAATAAATAAATGACAGATAGGGACATAAAATCTGTGGGGTGGGGAGGGGGGACGAACAAAGGGCGCAAATCAGGGCAACACAGAAGGGAATGGGAGAAGAAGACTGGTGGGGGGGGGCGGGGGCTTAGTCAGGGAAAGCCTCTTGGAGGAGATGGGCCTTCAATAACTTTGAAAGGGGCATAAATCCTGAATAAGTCTTGAGCGAACCCCCCGCACCGCCCCCCCCCCGCAGTTATCTAGCATTCAAAGGGCATTCACCCAAGCTTTTTCAGATAATCAAGCAGGCCTGGGTTTGCACCCAATAGTTTTGGCTCTCCCGATTGGAGAAGAAGTGTTGAGTTTCCACTCTTTCCTAGTGGAAAGAGTACTGGTCTGGGAATCAGAGGTCCTGGGTTTTAATCCCGACTCCCCCACTTACCTGTTTGTGAGACTTTGGGCCAGTCTCTTCTCTGTGCCTCACTTTCCTCTCTGTGAATTGAGGATTCAATCCCCATTCTTCCTCCCCTTTAGACTGCAAGCCCCATAGGGGACAGGATTATCTTGCCAGGCCTGATTATCTTGTATCTACCTCAGTGTTTAAGTGTTTAATGACTACCACAATGATCATTATTGATATTATTAGCTGTTGTAAATGTAGCTCCTTTGCAACTCTGCCTGAGGGAACAGGGATCAAAAGGAATCCGGGCCCAGGTGGTGGCTAAGCCAAGTCACCCCGGGGCTCGTTCTGGGGAGTTCCTAGATGGAAGGGACCTCCCCCCCCCCAACCGGACCCAGAGCTGGGCATCACCCCAAGTCAGGGGGGACTCCTCCCTTCATACCCCCTCCCCCCCCACCCCGGGAGTCAGAAGGTCATGGTCCCGGCTCTGCCACTTGTCCACTTTTTAGTGCCTCAGTTCCCTCGTCTGTAAAATGGGGATTGAGACTGTGAACCCCACATGGGACAGGGACTGTGTCCAACCTGACTTGCTGGAATCCACCCCAGCGCTTAGTACAGTGCCTGGCACAGAGTAAGCACTTAACAAATGCCATAATTATTATTGCTATTATTAATCCCAGCTCCACCACTTGTCTGCTGTGGGACCTTGGGCAAGTCACTTCACTTCTCTGTGCCACAGTTCCCTCATCTGTAAAATGGGGATTGAGGCTGTGAGCCCCACATGGGACAGGGACCGTGTTCAACCTAATTTGCTTGTATTCACCCCAGCGCTTAGTACAGTGCCTGGCACAGAGTAAGCACTTAACAAATACCATAATTATTATTGCTATTATTAATCCTACCTCTACCACTTGTCTGCTGTGGGACCTTGGGCAAGTCACTTCACTTCTCTGTGCCTCAGTACCCTCATCTGTAAAATGGGGATTGAGACTGTGAGCCCCACATGGGACAGGGACTGTGTTCAATCCAATTTGCTTGTATTCACCCCAGCGCTTAGTGCAGTGCCTGGCACAGAGTAATTACTTAACAAATACCATAATTACTATTGCTATTAATCCCAGCTCCACCACTTGTCTGCTGTGGAACCTTGGGCAAGTCACTTCACTTCTCTGTGCCTCAGTTACCTCATCTGGAAAATGGGGATTGAGATTGTGAGCCCCTCTGAGACAAGGACTGTGCCCACCCCGATTTGCTTGTATCAACCCCAGAGTTTAGTACAGTGCCTGGCACATAGTAAGCGCTTAACAAATACCATGATTATTATTATTATTATTATTATTATTATTATTATTATTATTATTATTATTATTCCCTCCCTCAGGCCGTGGCAAGTCTTTATCTGCAGCCTCTTCTCAGAGGGTCTGGTCAGATTAGTTCTTTGCTCTGTCGGGTGAGATGAGAGCCTGGCCAGCTGGGGTTCAATAAGTCATTAACAGGCCCAAATAAAGTTAAATAGTGAACTTTGCACTCCTCAGGAGAGATGGAGGGAGAAAACTCCAGTAGGTCACAAGCCCCACCCTTCTCCCCCAGCCCCTCACCCTCTGAGACCCAGTGGATCTGTTTGTATATGTGCTCATTCATTCATTCATTCATTCATTCATTCATTCATTCATTCATTCATTCCTATATTGAGCGTTTATTGTGTGCAGAGCATTCATTCATTCAATCGTATTTATCGAGCACTTACTGTGTGCAGAGCACTGTACTAAGCGCTTGGGAAGTACAAGTTGGCAACATATAGAGATGGTCCCTACCCAACAGCAGGCTCATAGTCTAGAAGGGGGAGACAGACAACAAAACAAAACATATTAACAAAATAAAATAAATAGAATAAATATGTACAAATAAAATAAATAAAAGAGTACCAGAGTAAGCGCTTGGGAAAGTACCATCCAGCTGTAAAGACAATCCCTGCCCACAACAAGCTTGCAGTCTAGAGGGAGCTTTTAGTCTATTAATAATAATAATAACAACAATAGTAATGGTGTTTGTTAAGTGTTTACCATGTACCAAGCACTGTTTTAAGCACCGGGGGAGATATGTTTATCAGGTTATCCCAAGTGGGGCTCACAATAAATACAATTGATGATGATCCCGATTTTACAGATGAGGTCAGTGAGGCACAGAGAAGTGAAGTGACTTGCCCAAAGTCACACAGCTGACAAGTGGCGGAGCCAGGATTAGGACCCACGACTTCCGACTCCTAAACCCAGGCTCTTTCCACTAAGCCATGCTGCTTCTCGGTGCTAAGCACCATACTAAGCAGCATTGGGGTCCCTGTCCCACATGGGGCTCACAGTCTCAATCTCCATTTTACAGATGAGAGAACTGAGGCGCAGAGAAATAAAGTGACTTGTCCAAGGTAACACAGCAGATAAGTGGCAGAGCCAGAATTAGGACCCAGGACCTTCTGACTCCCAAGCCCAGCTTCTATGCCACATACTGCTTAGTAGCATCCAGCAGATGCACACTCCATAGAGGGACTGAGCCCAGTCTGTTTTAATAATAATAATAATAATGGTAATAATAATAATAATGGTATTTGTTAAGCACTTACTATATGCCAAGCACTCCATAGAGGGACTGAGCCCAGTCTGTTTTAATAATAATAATAATAATAATAATAGTAATAATAATAATAATGGTATTTGTTAAGTGCTTACTATATACCAAGCACTGTTCTAAGCACTGGGATAGAGACAAGGTAATCAGGTTGTCCCACATGGGGCTCACAGTCTTAATCCCCATTTTACAGAAGAGGTAACTGAGGCCCAGAGAAGTGAAGTGACTTGCCCAAGGTCACACAGCAGACAAGTGGCGAACCCGGGATTAGAACCCATGTCCTCTAACTCCCAAGCCTGTGCACTTTCCACTAGAGTGCTTACTGTATGCAGAACACTGTACTGAGCGCTTGGAAGAATACAACAGAACGTTAGAATGGATACATTTCCTTCCCATTATGAGCTTACAGTCTAGAGGGTGAGACAAACATTAATAAAATAATAATAATAATAGTATTTGTTAAGCACTTACGCTGTGCCAAGCACTGTTCTAAGTACCGGGATACTAATAATAATGGTGGTATTTGTTAAGTGCTTAGGGCAGCAGCATGCCTCAGTGGAAAGAGCACGGGCTTTGGAGTAAGAGGTCATGGGTTCAAATCCCAGCTCCGCCAATTGTCAGCTGTGTGACTTTGGGCAAGTCACTTAACTTCTTAACTCACATGTCCAAGACTGAACTCCTTGTCTTCCCTCCCAAACCTTGTCCTCTCCCTGACTTTCCCATCACTGTTGACGGCACTACCATCCTTCCCGTCTCACAAGCCCGCAACCTTGGTGTCATCCTCGACTCCGCTCTCTCGTTCACCCCTCACATCCAAGCCGTCACCAAAACCTGCCGGTCTCAGCTCCGCAACATTGCCAAGATCCGCCCTTTCCTCTCCATCCACACCGCTACCCTGCTCGTTCAAGCTCTCATCCTATCTCGTCTGGACTACTGCATCAGCCTTCTCTCCGATCTCCCATTCTCATGTCTCTCCCCACTTCAGTCCATACTTCATGCTGCTGCCCGGATTGTCTTTGTCCAGAAACACTCTGGGCATGTTACTCCCCTCCTCAAAAATCTCCAGTGGCTACCAATCAATCTGCGCATCAGGCAGAAACTCCTCACCCTGGGCTTCAAGGCTGTCCATCACCTCGCCCCTCCTACCCCACCTCCCTTCTCTCCTTCTACAGCCCAGCCCGCACCCTCCACTCCTCTGCCCCTAATCTCCTCACCGTACCTCGTTCTCACCTGTCCCACCGTCGACCCCCGGCCCATGTCATCCCCCGGGCCTGGAATGCCCACCCTTTGCCCATCCGCCAAGCTAACTCTCTTCCTCCCTTCAAGGCCCTGCTGAGAGCTCACCTCCTCCAGGAGGCCTTCCCAGACTGAGCCCTTCCTTCCTCTCCCCCTCGTCCCCCTCTCCATCCCCCCATCTTACCTCCTTCCCTTCCCCACAGCACCTGTATATATGTATATATGTTTGTACATATTTATTACTCTATTTATTTATTTATTTATTTTACTTGTACATATCTATTCTATTTATTTTATTTTGTTAATATGTTTGGTTTTGTTCTCTGTCTCCCCCTTCTAGACTGTGAGCCCACTGTTGGGTAGGGACTGTCTCTATATATTGCCAACTTGTACTTCCCAAGCGCTTAGTACAGTGCTCTGCACACAGTAAGCACTCAATAAATACAATTGATTGATTCTCTGTGCCTCAGTTCCCTCATCTGTAAAATGGGAATTAAAAACTGTGAGCCCCCCGTGGGACAACCTGATCACCTTGTAATCTCCCCAGCACTTAGAACAGTGTTTTGCACATAGTAAGCGCTTAAGAAATACCATTATTATTATTATTATTACTATTTATTTATTGTATTTGTACATATTTACTCTATTTTATTTTGTTAATATGTTTTGTTTTGTTGTCTGTCTCCTCCTTCTAGACTGTGAGCCCACTGTTGGGTAGGGACCGTCTGTATATGTTGCCAACTTGTACTTCCCAAGCACTTAGTACAGTGCTCTGCACACAGTAAGCGCTCAGTAAATATGATTGAATGAATGAATGAATGAAAAGCGCTGGGTATCAGTTGACCCGCATGGGGTTCACAGTCTTAATCCCCATTTTACAGATGAGGTAACTGAGGCCCAAATAAGTTAAGTGACCTGCCCAAGGTCACACAGCAGACAAGTGGCAGAGTCAGGATTAGAAAGAAAGAAATTGCACTTTTCACTTGATTGGGAGTCACAGATAGTCAAGTGGAGGACTCACGGTCCCCAGGAAAAGATTCCCCAACTGTGGATGGTGGCAAGTTGCCCTCACACTAATTGTGGGGGGTGTTAAGCACTTACTATGTGCCAACCACTGTTCTAAGTGATGGGTGGAGGCAATGCCATCTAACAGTCCCCTGTCCCACCTGGGGGAGTCTAAGAGAAAATGGAGCTTTCATTCCTACTTTACAGATGAGGGAATTGAGACACAGAGAAATCAAGTGACTTGCCCAAGGTCACACAGCAGACAAGCGGCGGAGCTGTGATTAGAAGCCAGGTGCTCTGACTCAATCAATCAATCAATGGTATTGATTGAGTATACTCTTTCCAATAGGCCATGCTACTTCAAACCAATGTTGTACTGGGTTATGTAATATCTGTAATTTATTTATATATCTGTACCTTACTGATTTCTATTAATGTCTCTCTCTCCCTCTAGACTGTAGACTCGTGCTGCTGTTTATTGTCCAGTTGTACCTTGTATAATAATAATAATAATAATAATGGCATTTATTAACCACTTACTATGTGCAAAGCACTATTCTAAACACTGGGGAGGTTACAACGTGATGAGGTTGTCCCATGGGGGGCTCACAGTCTTAATCCCCATTTTACAGATAAGGGAACTGAGGCACAGAGAAATTAAGTGACTTACCCAAAGTTACACAGCTGACAATTGGCAGAGCTGGGATTTGAACCCATAACCTCTAACTCCAAAGCCCAGTCAGAAGGTCCTGAGTTCTAATCTAAGAGTGTGAGCCCCATGTGGGACAGGGACTGTGTCCAACCTGCTTAACTTGTAAGAGCATGGGTTTGGGAGTCAGAGGTCATGGGTTCTAATCCCGGCTTCGCCACTTATCGGCTCTGTGACTTTGGGCAAGTCACGTAACTTCCTGTGCCTCAGTTACCTCATCTGTAAAATGGAGGTTAAGATTATGAGCCCCAAGTGAGACAACCTGATCACCTTGTATCCCCCCCAGCACTCAGAACAGTGCTTTGCACATAGTAAGTGCTTAAATATCATCATTATTACCCCAGCATTTAGAACCGTACTTGGCTCCTAGTAAGTGCATAACAAGTACCATAATTATGATTATGGCTTACTTCATCAACAGTTATGATTGTTGATGAAGAGTTTGAGCCCCATTGCCTGTTTACATGTTTTGATGTCTGTCTCCCCTCTTCTAGACTGTAACCTCAGTGTGGGCAGGGATTGTCTCTATATGTTGCCAACTTGTACTTCCCAAGTGCTTAGTACAGTGCTATAATAATATGCTATTATCATTATTATTATTATTATAGTAGTACTAGTATTAATCACATTTATTGAGTGCTTACTGTGTGCAAAGCACCATACTAAGTGCTTGGGAGAGTACAGTATAACAGCATTATTATTATTATTATTATTATGTGGGCTCATGAACTTACCCCTCCTTCCCCCCCCACCCCCCCCAGGCTGGTCCCTCTCCCAACAAAGGGTCAGCGTAGTGGATGTAAGAGGTTGCACCAGGGGTCCGGCCCTGCCTGGCTCCCCGATGTCCAGCGGGGTGGCCATGACAGTTTTGTTGGTGGCTTGTGCCCCCGAGAGATGAGAGCCACAGGGGGGTTTTTGGAAGACCACCACACCACTCACTACCCACTACCCACCACCCAACGTCTGCAGAAAATGCCCCGATCGTCGGCTGGCCCCGGACCCCAGGAATACAGGTTTTTGGGCCCAGGGCTCACCTGACGACTGCCCCAGGCCTGGGGAAGATCCTGGGGACCCTTGCATGGGCGGACCCCAGGAATACAGGTTGTTGGGCCCAGGGCTAACCTGACGACTGCCCCAGACCTGGGGAAGATCCTGGGGACCCTTGCATGGGCTGACCCGACTCATCCACAGCCGGTGCCTTTTCATTCATTCAATCGTATTTATTCATTCATTCATTCAATCGTATTTATTGAGCACTTACAGTGTGCAGAGCACTGTACTAAGCGCTTGGGAAGTACAAGTTGGCAACGTATAGAGACGGTCCCTACCCAACAACGGGCTCACAGTCTAGAAGGGGATTTATTGAGCACTTACTGTGCGCCCAGCACTGTCCTAAGCACTTGGGCAAATACACTAGAACAATAAACAGACACATACCCTGCCCATGAGTTTACAGTCTAGAGGGGTAGACAGACATTAAAAGAAATTAATAAATTCTCCAAAGCAGAATTTTTCATCTCTGTGCACTCGGTCACTGCAGAGTTGCTGCCACACAGGAGGTCTGACTCTTACTTTTCCCTTCAGAGCTTCTTGGTGCGTCTTCTTTTCTTTCTTCTTTTTTTTAAAGGAGCAGTGCTAATACTGCCATTTGTATTATTCAGAAAAATGAAAATCACATTAGGAAAATGTCAGGTCTTCATCATCAGGTTGACAGATTGACTTTGTTTGACTTCATGGTCCCCAGGGATTGCAAAAGTGCTAACCTTCTCACTGGGCCTCTTTGCCTATCTCTTTGCCAACCCCTTGCCCACGTCCCACCTCTGGCCTGGAACGCCCTCCCTCCTCAAACCCGACAGACAATAACTCTCCCCTTCCCCCACCCCCTTCAAAGCCTTATTCATTCATTCATTCATTCAATCGTATTTATTGAGAGCTCACTTTGTGCAGAGCACTGTACTAAGAGTTTGGAAAGTACAATTCGGCAACAAAGAGACAATGCTTACCCACAGTCTAGAAGCGGGGTGACAGACAGCAAAACAAAACAAAGTAAGTGGGCAGGCATCATTAGCATCAATGTAAATAAATAGAAGTATAGATATAATAATAACAATAATGGTATTTGTCAAGCGCTTACTATGTGCCAAGCACTGTTCTAAGCACTGGAGTATACATGTCAATAATAAAATAAATAGACTAATAAATATGTACATACATACATGAGTGCTGTGGGGTGGGGAGGAGGCAGAGCAGAGGGAGGAGTGGAATGATGGGGAAGGGAGGAGGAGCAGAGGAAAAGGCACATCTCCTCCAAGAGGCCTTCCCAGACTAAGCATACCTCCCCCTTCCTCTTCTCCCACTCCCAACTTGCTCCCTTTGTTCTTTGCCCCACGGCACTTATGTACATATCTGTAATGTATTTATTTGTATTGCTGTCTGTCTCCCGCCTCTATAACTGTAAGCTCTTCATGGGCAGGGAGTGTAACTGTTTATTGTTGTATTGCATGCTCCTCCCCAGCCTTTATAGTGATAATAATGATGGGATTTATTAAGCACTTACTATGTGCAAAGCACTGTTCTAAGCGCTGGGGAGGTTACAAGGTGATCAGGTTGTCCCACATGGGGTTTACAGTCTTAATCCCCATTTTACAGATGAGGTAACTGAGGCACAGAGAAGTTAAGTGACTTGCCCAAGGTCACACAGCAGACATGTGGGGGAGCTGTGATTTGAACCCATGACCTCTGACTCCAAAGCCCAGGCTTTTTCCACTGAGCCACACTGCTTTAGTACAGTACCCTGCACACAGTAAGCCTTCAATAAATATGACTGAATGAATGAATGCTGGGAGCAGAGCAATAATAATGATGGCATTTGTTAAGCACTTACTACGTGCAAAGCACTGTTCTAAGTGCTGGGGAGGTTACAAGGTAATCAGGTTGTCCCCACGGGGGGCTTACAGTCTTAATCCCCATTTTACAGATGAGGCAACTGTTTTGTTCTCTGTCTCCCACTTCTAGACTGTGAGCCCGTTGTTGGGTAGGGACCGTCTCTTTATGTTGCCAACTTGTACTTCCCAAGCACTTAGTACAGTGCTCTGCACACAGTATGTGCTCAATAAATATGATTGAATAAATGAATGAATGAATGAATGAATGAGACACAGAGAAGTGAAGTGACTTGCCTAAAGTTACACAGCTGACAATTGGCAGAGCCAGTATTTGAACCCATAACCTCTGACTCCAAAACCTGTGCTCTTTTCACAGAGCCACACTGCTTCTTGTGTAATAAATGCATAAAAATGTATAAAAACACTGTAATAAACACTTACCTGGCACATAATAATAATAATAATAATAATAATGGCATTTATTAAGCGCTTACTATGTGCAAAGCACTGTTCTAAGTGCTGGGGAGGTTACAAGGTGATTAGGTTGTCCCATGGGGTGCTCACAGTTTTAATCCCCATTTTCCAGATGAGGTAACTGAGGCACAGAGAAGTGAAGTGACTTGCCCAAAGTCACACAGCAGACAGTTGGCGGAGCCAGGATTTGAACCCATGACCTCTGATTCCAAAGCCCGGGCTCTTTCCATTGAGCCATGCATGGTAAGTGGTTATTATTATTGTTAATAATAATGATTGTGGTACTTGTTAAGCACATACGATGAGCCAGATATTGAGTAAGTGCTGGGGTGGATGTATGCAAATCATGTTGGGCACCATCTGTGTGCCACACGGGGCTCACAGTCTTAATCTCCATTTTACAGATGATGTAAACTCAGGCCCAGAGAAGTAAAGTGACTTGTCCAAGGTCATACAGCAGACAAGTGGAGGAGGCAGGATTAGAACCCAGGTCCTTCTGACTCCCAGGCCCATGCTCTAATAATAATAGTGATGGCATTTTTTAAGCACTTACTATGTGCCAGGCACTATCCACTACCCACTGCTCTATCCAGTAGGCCAGGCTGCTTCTTAAACTGCTTCTTGAGAAGCAGCATGGCTCAATGGAAAGAGCGTGGGCTTTGGAGTCAGAGGTCATGGGTTCCAATCCTGGCCCTGCCAAGTGTCAGCTGTGTGACTTTGGTCAAGTCACTTAACTTCTCTGGGCCTCAGTTACCTCATCTGTAAAATGGGGATTAAGACTGTGAGCCCCCTGAGGAACAATCTGATCACCTTGTAACCTCCCCAGCACTTACAACCGTGCTTTGCACATAGTAAGTGCCTAATAAATGCCATTATTATTATTATTATTGTTTAACTAACACCATTTAAAAAGACTCTGCTCTCATTTTCATCTGCAACATGAAATGGCTCTTTGGTGCTATAATAATCTGTGACCCAAGACCAAAAGCTATCCCACTGACTCTCTTTCAAAACTGCGGCAAAATATCTGTTTCTCCACCCCTGATCTGCCCTTATCCTAACACTAGAGAGACCGGTACAATTGAAGTGGCACACTCAAACATCTGTGGGAGTAACTCTTCGCAAATCGTTAATTAACACATAGAAACAACTCTCCCTTGAAACTGAAATTGTTTCTTCAAACTCAGATTGGTCTCTTGCTCCCTCTGCTAGGGAGGTATTATGTCATGGAGACTAGAAGAAGGAGCATAAGTGAGACACTGTATGAGAAGCACTTTTCCTGAGAAATTGCTCCTCTTAGTTGGAATGTTATTTGGTTTCTCTTTGGCTTCTATTTGGGGTGAGGGCATTCATTCAATCGTATTTATTGAGCACTTACTGTGTGCAGAGCACTGTACTAAGCGCTTGGGAAGTACAAATCGGCAACAGGTAGAGACAGGCTCACAGTCCAGAACGATTAGAGAAGCAGCATGGCTCAGTGGAAAGAGCCCGGGCTTTGGAGTCAGAGGTCATGGGTTCAAATTCCAACTCCGCCAATTGTCAGATGTGTGACTTTGGGTAAGTAATTTAACTTCTCTGTGCCTCAGTGATCTCATCTGTAAAAACTGGGGATTAAGGCTGTGAGCCCCCCGTGGGACAACCTGATCAACTTGTAGCCTCCCCAGCGCTAGAACAGTGCTTTGCACATAGTAAGCACTTCACAAATTCCATCATTATTATTATTATTAGAATGGGATGCAAGAGCATAGGCGACACATAAGGAAAGACACATAAATAATAATAATAATAAACCTTAACCTTCTTTCAGCCTATATTTTTTTCCCCAAAGCACCCCACTTCTGTCAGTCAATCATATATCTATTCTATTTATTTTATTTTGTTAATATGTTTTGTTTTGTTGTCTGTCTCCCCCTTCTAGACTGTGAGCCCACTGTTGGGTAGGGACCGTCTCTATTTGTTGCCAACTTGTACTTCCCAAGCACTTAGTATAGTGCTCTGCACACAGTAAGTGCTCAATAAATACGATTGATTGATTAATTGATTGACGAGCACTGTCCTAAGCACTTGGGAGAGGATAATATTACAACAGACACATTACACACCCATAACGATTTACAGTCTAGAGGGGCACATCTGTGAGTCAAGGTAGCAGCATGGTCTAGTGGCTAGAGCACGGACTTGGTCGTCAGAAGGTCCTGGGTTCTAATCCCAACTCCTCCACGAGTCTGCTGTGTGACCTTGGGCAAGTCACTTTACTTCCCAGTTCTTCAGTTACCCCATCTGAGAAATGGGGATTAAGACAGTGAGACTCATGTGGGACAGGGACTTTGTCCAACCCAATTACTTTGTATATCTCTCAGCACTTAGTACGGTGCCTGACAGAGTAAGCATTGAACGAATACTATCGTTATTATTGTTGTTGTTAATATGATTTGCGATTGACCCCAGCGCTTAACACAGTACCCACGGGGTGTGATACCCTTAACTTCAGATCCACCCTCTCCCCCTCGGTTCCCCAGTCTAGCACTTACATCTTCCTCCTTCCTTTCTCTCCGGATCGCCTCCCCCTTCAGAGAAGCAGCATGGCCTGGTGGCTAGAGTCCGGGCTTGAGAGTCAGAAGGTCATGGGTTCTAATCCCACCTCCCCCACCTGTCTGCTGTGTGACCTTGGGCAAATCACACACAGTGGCTCAGTGGAAAGAGCACCGACTTTGGAGTCAGAGGTCACGGATTCAAATCCCAACTCCGCCAACTGTCAGCTGTGTCACTTTGGGCAAGTCACTTAACTTCTCTGTGCCTGTTAGGTCATCTGTAAAATGGGGATTAAAACTGTGAGCCCCCTGTGGGACAACCTGATCACCTTGTAATCTCCCCAGAGTTTAGAACAGTGCTTTGCACATAGTAAGCGCTTAACAAATACTATTATTGTATTATTAGTATTATTATTCTCTGGCTCTCACTTACCTCACCTGAAAAATGGGGATGAAGACTGTGACCCGCTGTGAGACAAGGACTGTGTCCACCCCAATTTGCTTGTATCCACCCCAGCGCTTAGTACAGCTCCTGACACATAGTGAGCGTTCAACAGAGACCGTAATTATTGTTCTATCACCCCAGAGGTCTTCCCACTTCGAGGGAACCGAGGCCTTGGGTAATAATAATAACTTCCTGCCCTCGGGAGGGCAAGAATGAAATCTAGACCGCTCGGCCTCTCGCCCCTGCCCATTAGGCTGAACTCCAAGGGGCTTTGATGGAAGGACGCAGGGGGGAAAGTCCCGGGGGGTCCGGGGGAGGGGGAGGATGTAACAGGTATTAGAAACCCCTCACCCCTGAATTAGCTCCCCCGGGTTCAGACTTCGTGGAGCCAAGGCAACGTGCGAACGGTCTCCTTTGTGTGGCTGAATGGATGACAATTAGGTGGTACTTATCTGGGGGCTTTGATGTCTGTTTACCCAAACCGGCTCTCCCCTCCAGCCCCGCGGGGGGCTCGCTGATTTTGTTATTTAAGGGCTGCGGGCCAGTAAGCCATCATCAGCCAGTCAGTAGCCCCCTTTTCCTCCCTGCCCCAGAGGCGGCCAGGATGACGAAGGCCCCGTTTTCGGTGGAGTGGCTATCTCAGAGCAGCCAGGACCAGGCCGGGAAGCCGGGGGTCGAAGGCGGCCTGCTCGAAGTGGGATCCTCCGGACCCCGAGACCTCCAGGAGGCCGCCCAGCCCCAGGTGCCCGTCGGAGGGGCTGCCAACTGTGCCCTCGGTAAGGAGGCCGGGGGTGGGGACCATGCCAGGGGACGGAGGGGAATCAGTTCAGGCCTGGAGAAACCGACTTGACCTTATACCCCACTTTTCTGGGATTGTTTCATTCATTCAATCGTACTTATTGAGGCTTGGTGTGTGTAAAACACTTTACTAAGCGGTTGGGAAATAATTGAGCCAGGCTGCCCGTCTGCCCGTGGGTGGGTGGGTTACTGGGGTGGGGACTTGGTTCCCAGACACCAGAACAAGGCCATCAGGGCAGTTCGAGGTATTCGCAGGGTGTTCAGTACGATGGTGCGCTCGTACCGGGCGTTCAGTACGGTCCTATGTATAGAGGAGGCCTTCAGTACGGTCCTATGACAGTGAGTGTTCAATACGGTCCTCCGCCCATCGTGGGTGGTCAGGACGGTCCTGCGCCCACCTCGGGTATTCACTACGGTCTTCTACCCACAGAGAATTTTCATTACGGTCTTGCACCCTCAGGGGGTGTTCAGTACAATGCTGCGCCCCCAGAAGGTGATCAGGATGGTTCTGAGCCCACCGCGGGTGTTCAGGACGGTCCTTACCCGCAGTGGAAGTTCAGTATGTTTCTGCGCTTATAGTGGGCGTTCAGTAAGATTGTGTACTTTCACCGGGCGTTCATATCGATCCTGGGCCCACAGCGGGTGTTGCGTCTGCAGTGGATGTTCAGGACGGTCCTGTGTCTACAACGGATGTTCAGGACTGTCCTGTGCCCACAGCGGGTGTTCAGTACAGTGCTGCGTCTACAGAGGGTATTCAGAACACTGCTGCATCTACAGCGGATGTTCAGGACGGTCCTACGCCCACAGCGGGTGTTCACAACAGTCCCGCGGCCACAGCGGCCGTTCAGTACAGTGTTGCGTCTGCAATGGATGTTCAGTGCGGTCCTGCGTCTACGGCGGATGTTCAGGACTGTCCTGCGCCCACAGTGGGTGTTTACTACACTGCTGCGTCTACAGCGGATATTCAGGACGGTCCTGCGCCCAAAACGGGCGGTCAGGACGGTCCTGCGTCCACAGCGGGCGTTCAGTACAGTCCTGCGGCCCCAGCGGGTGGTGGGTATGGGCTTTTTCCGTCCCGGATAGTGGGCCCGAGTGGACCCCTGCTGAGGGCGGGCTGTGCGTAAAGGACTGTTGGATGGCAGGTGCGGGCTCGGCGGCGGAGGAGGAGGAGGAAGAGGAGGAGGAGGACAACAGAGGAGAAAGGAGCAGCAGGAGGAGGAGGACGACGAGGAAGAGGAAGGGGAAGGCCCCGGGTCCGGAAGGGCCAGGCCCGGAGGGCAGTAGCGGTGGGCCCGCGGGCCGGAGGCTGCGCACCGCATTCACAGCCAACCAAATCAGCACCTTAGAGACCTCCTTCCAACGCCACCAGTATCTGGCCGCCCCCGACAGGCGCTACCTCGCCCGAAAGATGCAACTCTCCGAGGGACAGGTATCCTTGGGGGTCCGGGGGGCCTGTCTATTCTATTTATTGTCAATAATAATGATGATGGCATTTATTGAGCGCTTACTATGTGCATAGCACTGTTCTAAGCCCTGGGGAGGGTACAAGGTAATCAGGTTGTCCCACGGGGGGCTCACAGTCTTCACTTTACAGACGAGGTCACTGAGGCCCAGAGAAGTGAGGTGACTTGCCCAAAGTCACACAGGTGACAAGTGGCGGAGTGGGGATTTGAACCCATACCTTTAATTCTATTTGTTATGACGATTTTGACACCTGTCTACATGTTTTGTTGTCTGTCCCCCCTTCTAGACTGTGAGCCCATTATTAGGTAGGGACCATCTCTATATGTTGCCGACTTGTACTTCCCAAGCGCTTAGTACAGTACTCTGCCCACAGTAAGTGCTCAATAAGTACGATTGAATGAATGAATGGCGGGGCCCATGGAGCCCACCACCCCTACCCAGGCTGGAGAACGTCCCCTTCCTGCCCCGTCTCCCCTCTCATTCATTCCTATTTAATAATAATAATGCTTAATATTTATTAAATCCTATTTATTGAACACTTACTGTGTGCAGACCACTGTACCAGGGGAATAATAAGTAATAACAATTGTATTTAGAGAAGCAGCATGGCTCAGTGGAAAGAGCCAAGGCTTGGGAGTCAGAAGTCATGGGTTCTAATCTCAGCTCCTCCACTTATCAGCTGTGTGAGTTTGGGCCTCAGTTACCTCATCTGTAAAATGGGGATTAAGGCTGTGAGCCCCACACGGGACAACCTGATAACCTTGTAACCCCCCAGCGCTTAGAACAGTGCTTCACACAAAGTAAGTGCTTAACAAATGCCATTATTATTATTGTTATTATTATTAAAGCGCTATGTGCCAAGCACTGTTCTAAGAGCCCAGGTATATACAAGGTAACCAGGTTGTCCCACGTGGCTCAGTCTTCATCCCCATTTTACAGATGAGGGACCTGAGGCATAGAGAGGTGAAGTGACTTGCCCAACGTCACACAGCTGATAAGTGGTAGAGCTGGGATTAGAACCCAAGACCTGACTCCCAAGCCCGGGCTCTTCCCCGGCTTGTTGGAAGTACTTGTTAAGCACTGACTATGTCCCAGGCCCTGTACTAAGCGCTGGGGTGGATTCCAGCAAATTGGATTGGACACAGTCCCTGTCCCAAGTGAGGCTCACAGTCTCAATCCTCATTTTACAGATGAGGCAACTGAGGCCCAGAGAAACAAGTGACTTGCCTGAGGTCACACAGCAGACACGTGGTGGAGCTGGAATTAGAATTCATGACCTTCTGACTCCCAAGCCCATGCTCTTATCTACTATGCCATGAGTCCTTGCTGTATGCAAAGCACTGTACCAAGCACTTGGGAGAGTATAGCATAACAGTGCTCAAGCCCTTAGAACAGTGCTTTGCACTTAGTAAGCATTTAAGAAATGCCATCATTATTATAACATAAATCTCCCCTTTGTCCCATCCCTGTCCTGTCTTTCTGCTCCCCCAGCTTCACCCCTCTCCCTTGCCTTTTCAAATGTTTCCAACCCATCGCTCTGTCCCCGCATCCCTGTCTCCTATCCCATCCCTCTAATAATAGATGTTATTATTATTATAGTATTATTGTAGTAAGTACTTGTTAAGTGCTTACTATGTCCAAGCACTGTACTAAGTGCTGGGGGAAATACAAGTTAATTAGGTTAGGCACAGTCCCTGTCCCACATGGGACTCACAGTCTTCATCCCATTTTACAGATGCGGTAACGGGGGAGGGGGGGGCGGGGGGGAGCACATAAGTGAAGTAATAATAATAACAATGGCATTTATTGAGCACTTACTATGTGCAAAGCACTTTTCTAAGCGCTGGGGAGGTTACAAAGTGATCAGGTTATCCCACGGGGGGGGGCTCACAGTTTTAATCTCCTTTTCACAGATGAGGGAACTGAGGCACAGAGAAGTGAAGTGACTTGCCAAAAGTCGCAGCTGACAATTGGCGGAGGTGGCATTTGAACCCATGTCCTCTGACTCCAAAGCCCGTGCTCTTTCCACTGAGCCATGCTGCTTCTCAAATGGTTTACCCCAGGTCACACAGCAGAGATGGGGCGGAGTCAGGGTTAGAACCCAGTTCCTTCTGATTCTCAGGGCCGGGCTCTCTCCACTGGGGAACACTGCTTCTGTCCTCTGTCCCTTCCCTCTGTCCCTCTGACCCGCATTCCCGCCCCCCCCCCACACCTTCCATTCACCTGGGATTCTCAATTCAATGACTTTCTCTCTTTTTCCCTTCACCCCCGGCAGATAAAAACCTGGTTCCAGAATCGCCGGATGAAGTTCAAGCGGCAGCTGCAGGACTCCAGGCAGGACCCTTTCCCGCTACCCTTCTACAGCCCGCTGCCCATCCCGGCCCCCTCTGCGCCCAACCCCCTGCTGCCCTCTGGCCTCCATTACTTCTACCCAGCATTGGCACCACCCCCGCGGGTCCTGGGCCCTGACCCCTTCCCCTGCCTAACCTTCCCCCCGCCACTTGCCTGCCGAGTGGGGGGACCCCCGGGCCTCTCACAACCCCCTGTCACCTGCTTTCTGGACTGCAAGGACCCAGCCTCCTTCCTCTTGGCCATAGAAGCAGCATGGCCTAGTGGCTAGAGCACCGGCCTCGGTGTCAGAAGGTCATGGGCTCTAATCCTGGCTCAGCCACTTGTCTGCTGTGTGACCTTGGGCAAGTCACCGTAATTTACCTGGGCCTCAGTTTCCTCTGTAAAATGGGGATTCCAAGACTGTGAGCCCTTTGTGGGACAGGGTCTGTGACCAACCTCTTTTCGTAGCTACTCCGGCGCTTAGAACAGTGCCTGGCACATACTAAGCGCTTAACAAATACCATAATAATAATAATTAACCAGGGAGGGGAAGGGAAGACAAGCAGGGGAGAGATTTGCACTATGGAAGGTCAGGGAGCAGGGCTCCCCCTGCTATCATCCCCCATCTCGTGGGGAAATCTAGGGGTGTGGGGAGGGAGTGTTGAGAAAGGGGCTGAATCCGGGGAGAATCTCCAGCATCTCCAGGCAGCCTCCAGACCCCAATAAGCAGACGCCACCTCGCCGGGGTTCCATAGACTCTAAATTGAAGTGGATCCTGATTTTTGTACATGCCACCGAGATCATTCCTCTCCACAGGGCCCGACTCTTCCATTTCAAGAACTCGGTATAATTAAGCTCTGAGATGTACTGAGAAAAAAACGGTTAATATATTATGGTGCAACATGACTACCATGGCAATAATAAGGTTGGGCATGGGATCATTACACCATGTTTGTGAGAGTGAGTGTGCTGTGCTTTTAGGGACAGATACACACAAAAGTTCTTAAGTGTGTTTAATCTATTTACTACGTCAATAAAGTTTCTGTTGTGTTCTGCTTACAGTTGTGATTAAGTGCCTGGAGACCCCTCCCTCTCAAGGCTAACAGCACTCAATAAGGGAGGGGGCAAACGTTAACAGGCTGTTGGGCTATCATGTGTGCTGGCTTTTTGGAGGCTACAATGACCATATGAATGGCTTTGGCTCCTACTGATAAGTCCAGAAACAATCTGTTACTGTTTTGGGTGATTGGCAGGGAATTTCGTGGTTTGAACTGAGTGGCCTTTCTGGATAGTAAATGAATACTTAAGCCAAGTCGCTCTGCATGCAGTAAGCCCTTAATAAATCTGCTGAAGGAACTTTCAAAAACCCATGTGCCAGATTAGGTGGAGCAAAACAGGTAGGCTGATTTTTTTTTTCATTCAATCAATCAATCGTATTTATTGAGCACTTACTGTGTACAGAGCACTGTACTAAGCGCTTGGGAAGTACAAGTTGGCAACATATAGAGACAGTCCCTACCCAAGAGTGGGCTCACAGTCTAGAAGGGGGAGACAGAGAAGAAAGCCAAACATATTAACAAAATAAAATAAATAGAATAGATATGTACAAGTAAAATAAATAGAGTAAGAAATATGTACAAACATATATACAGGTGCTGTGGGGAAGGGAAGGAGGTAAGACTGGGGATGGAGAGGGGGAGAGGAAGGAGGGGACTCAGCCTGGGAAGGCCTCCTGGAGGAGGTGAGCTCTCAATCTTATTAAATGCTTGCTGTGTGCAAAGCCCTGTACTAAACGCTTGGGAGAGTACAGTAATAACACATTCCTGCTCACTGCTCAGTCTAGAGGGAGATATAAGACAGTAATATAAATAAATCACAGATAAATACATATGTTATGTGGGATGGGAGGGAGGGTGAATGAAGTTACAAGTAAGAGCAGCACAGAAGGGAATGGGAGAAGAGGAAAGGACTTAGAGAAGGCTTCTTGGAAACATTTATTCAATAAGGTTTTCATTTATTCATTCAGTCAATCATATTGAGTGCTTACTGTTTGCAGAGCACTATTAAGCACTTGGAAAGTATAATTCAATAATAAAAGTGAATCCCTGCCCACAGTGGGTTTTACTATCTCAAAGGGGGGAGACAGACGAGTAAACAGGCAAGTAAAACAAATAAACAGGCATCAATAGCATCAATGTAAATAGAATTATAAATACATACACATCAAGAAAAGTAAACAGGTGTTGATATATATAAATAGAATTATAGATACGTACATACATACACAAGTGCTATGGGGTGGGGAGGGGGAGGGCAAGGGAACAAGTCGGATTGATGGAGAGAGGGAGCTGGGGAAAAGAGGGACTTAGTATGGGAAGGCCTCTTGGAGGAGGTGAGCCTTCAGTAGGGCTTTGACGGCGGGGGGGGGGGGGGGGGTAAGAGAGCTAGTTTGGTGGATGTGCTGAGGGAGGGCATTCCAGGCCAGAGGTAGGACATGGGGCAGGTGAGAATGAGGCGCAGTGAGGAGGTTAGCTGCAGAGGAGCAGAGGGTGTGGGCTGGGATGGAGAAGGAGAGAAGGGAGGTGAGGTAGGAGGGGGCGAGGTAATGGAGAGCTTTGAAGCCAGTAGTGAGTTTTTGCTTCATGCGAAGGTTGATAGGCAACCACTGGAGATTTTTGAGGAGGGGAGTGACATGCCCAGAACGTTTCTGTAGAAAGATAATCCGGGCAGCAGAGTGAAGTATGGACTGAAGTGGGGAGAGACAGGTTGGGAGGTCAGAAAGGATGCTGATGCTATAATCCAGTCGAGATAGGATGAGTGAATGTACTAATGTGGTAGCAGTTTGGATAGAGAGGAAAGGGCAGATCTTGGCGATGTTGTGAAGGTGAGACTGACAGGGTTTGGTGACGGATTGGATGTGTGGGGTGAATGAGAGAGCAGAGTTAAGGTTGTGAGCTTGTGAGACAGAAAGGATGGTAGTGCCATCCACAGTGACAGGAAAGTCATGGAGAGGACAGGGTTTGGCGGTGTGGGGGAGATAAGGAGCTCAGTCTTGGACATGTTGAGTTTTAGGTGGCAGAAGGACATCCAAGTACAGAAGTCCTGAAGGCTGGAGGAGATGTGAGCCTGAAGGGAGGGAAAGAGAACAGGGAAGGAGATATAGATTTGGGTGTCATCTGCTTAGAGATGATAGTTGAAGCCTTGGGAGCAAATGAGTTCACCAAGGAATTGAGTGTAGATGAAGAATAGTTTTGAAGTGGGGGAGAGCAAGTATCTGTCTGTCTGCGTGGCTCAGTGGAAAGAGAACAGGCTTTGGAGTCAGAGGTCATGGGTTCAAATGCTGGCTCTGCCTATTGTCAGCTGTGTGACTTTGGGCAAGTCACTTAACTTCTCTTTGCCTCAGTTACCTCATCTGTAAAATGAGAATAAGGTTGTGAGCCCTCTGTGGGACAACCTGATCACCTTGTAAACTCCCCAGCACTTAGAACAGTGCTTTGCACATAGTAAGCGCTTAATAAATGTCATCATCATTATTATTATTATTACATGAGGAAGGGCATTCCAGGTCAGAGGTAGGATGTGGGCGAGAGGTCGGCTTTGAGATAGATGAGATCGAGGTACAGTGAGAAGGTTAGTATTAACAAAGAACTATAAGTTGAATGTTTAACCGTCTTTTCCTGATTACCCAATTGGTTAAATGGAAGGTTATGGGAATCATGTGCCAAGTACTGTACTACATGTTGGAGCAGATACAAGATAATCAGGTCTCACAGGAGGCTCACAGTTTAAGTGGGAGGGAGAACAGGTATTGAATCCTCCTTTTGCAGATGGGCCCAGAGGCCCAGAGAAGTGAAGTGACTTGTCCAAGGGCCCAGCAGGAATGTGGTAAAGCCAGGATTAGAACTCACATCCTCTGGCCTGACATATGTTGCCAACTGGTACTTCCCAAGCGCTTAGTACAGTGCTCTGCATACAGTAAGCACTCAATGAATACAATTGAATGAATGAATGACTTCCAGGCCCTTGGTCTTCCCAGTGGGCATCATTGCTTCCCAGAAGAAAAAAGGAGGAGAAAAGGCGGGGATAATTTCAAATTAAGTCATAATCAGGTTTGACAGATGATTTCATTCATTCATTCAATTGTATTTATTGAGCACTTACTGTGTGCAAAGCATGGTACTAAGCACTTGGAAAGTGCAATACAGCAATAGAGACAATCCCTGTCCACAACGGGTTTACCCATGGGAGGCTCACAATCTCAGTCTGTGTGATATAGATGAGGTAATTGAGGTGGAGTGAGTTCCCCAAGACCACACAGCAAACCAATGGCTGATCTGGAATTAGAATCCAGGTCCTACTGACTCCCAGCCGAGTGCTCTATCCACTAGACAACACTTCTCCTTCTTAATCTAGGCATTCAGGGTTACACCATGGAAGCTCAGGAAGGGGTGATCATGTTTTGCGTGTCTAGGCTAGTTAAGATCTGGGCTCCTTTAGCAAACTTTGGCCCACTGAACTGGCAGACCAATCAATTAGGAGCATTTATTGAGTCCCTACTGTGTGCCAAGCTCAAGGTACCCAGAGCACTTTAGAATTAATAGACCTCCAAAAGTTAGCCATCTAGATGGTGAGACACTCTAAAGTAAATAAAAGCAAAGACTAATCAACGAGATTACACATAGTAGGTTTTAAATACAGAGAAGCAGCGTTGCTCAGTGGAAAGAGCATGGTCTTGGGAGTCAGAGGTCGTGGGTTCTAATCCCGGCTCTGCCACTTGTCATCTGGGTGACTTTGGGCAAGTTACTTCACTTCTCTGTGTCTCAGTGACCTCATTTGTAAAATGGGGATGAAGACTGTGAGCCCCACGTGGGACAACCTTGATTACCTTGTATCCCCACACCCCAGTGCTTAGAACAGTGCTTGACACATAGTAAGTGCTTAACAAATGCCAACATCATCATTATTATTATTATTAAATATGCTCAACCTGTGCCTAGAGCATTTAATCAATCACTCATATTTATTGAGAGTTTACTGTGTTTAGAGCACACAGTAGACTGTGAGCTCCTTGTGGGCAGGGAATGTGTTTATTGTTATAGTGTATTCATTCATTTATTCAACCGTATTTATTAAGCACTTATTGCGTGCAGAGCACTGCACTAAGAGCTTGGGAGAGTACAGTACAACAATAAACAGTGACATTCCCTGCCGAAAACGAGGTCACAGGCTAGTGTGCTCTTTCACGTGCTTAGTACAGTGCTCTGCACACAGTAAGCGCTAAGGAAACACGATTGACTGGCTGACTGACAGAGCACTGTACTAAATGCTTGGGAGAGCACAAGGTATTAAATATGCTCTACCTGTGCCCGAAGCATATAATCAATCTCTCGTATTTTTTGAGGACTTACTGTGCGCAGAGCACTGTATTTAGTGGTTGGGAGACACTAAAGTTGTTTCCTGAGCCATTCAATTACTCTAGGATCACAAAATCTTAGACCCCTTCTCTTTCCATGTACTGCATTTACTCATTCATTCAATCGTATTTATTGAGCACTTACTGTGTGCAGAGCACTGTACTAAGCACTTGGGAAGTGAAAGTCGGCAACATATAGAAATGGTCCCTACCCAACAACGGGCTCACAGTCTAGAAAGAGCCTACATGGGCTCTTCTATGAGCTTAGTGAGGGACTGAGAGCACATCTGAACTGAATTGTATCTAGTCCAGAATTTAGCAGAGTGCTTTGGTACATAGTGAGAACTTTATAACTAATAATAATTCATTCATTCATTAAATTGTATATATTGAGCACTTACTATGTGCAGAGCACTGTACTAAGTGCTTGGGAGAGTACAATACAACAATAAAAAAACATATTCCCTGCCCACAATAAGCTTACAGTCTAGAGGGGGGCAGACAGACATTAATAGAAATAAATAAATGACAGATACGTACATAAGTGCCATGGGGTTGGGAGGGGGGAAGAACAAAGGAAGCAAGTCCACCAACCACTTTAGCTTGTAGCTATCATAGAGCTTAGAATAGTGCTTGACACATAGTAAGCGCTTAACAAATACCATAGTAATAATAATAGCATGGCCTAGTGGACAGAGCACGGGCCTGAAAGTCACAAAGACCTGGGTTCTAATTCCTACTCCATCACTTCTCTGCTGTGTGACCTTGGGCAAGTCGTTTAATTTCTCTGTGCTTCAGTTCCCTCATGTGGAAGATGGGCATTACAGCTGTGAACCCATGTGGAACAGGGACTGTGTCCAAACTGATTAATTTGAATCTAGCCCAGTACCTGACACATAGTAAGTGCTTAACAGATACCATAAATGAGAGTAATAACAATAACAGTAATAATAGATTCTCACCTCCCTCAGTCAGTCTGCACCAATTGGTTCCTAGCACCTTGTCATGAAACAGTAGCCTCCACCTCCAAGCACCCCTGCATTTATTTATAGCCACCCTGAGCACTTTGTATAAATTCATTCTTCATTTACTTAAATTCATTACTTTATTTGTGAATATCATCAATCGTATTTATTGAGCGCTTACTGTGTGCAGAGCACTGTACTAAGCGCTTGGGAAGTACATATTGGCAACATATAGAGACAGTCCCTACCCAACAGTGGGCTTGTGTATGTCAGTCTCCTCTATTAGAAGGTAAGCTCCTTGTGGGTAGGAAATGTGTCCCTTCTGTTTTGTAAGTGGCATGACATAGCAGAGAGAGCACAGACCTGGGAGTCATGGGTCCTAATTTCGGCTCCACCACTTGTCCACTGTGTGACCTTAGGCAAGTCACTTCACTTCTCTGTGCCTCTGTTCCCTCATCTGTAAAATGGGGATTAAGACTGTAAGCCCCACGTGGGACAGGGACTGTGTTCAACCCAATTTGCTTATATCCACCCCAGAGCTTACCTACAGTGCCTGGCACATAGTAAGTGCTTAACAAATACCATTATTATTATTATTATTATTATTATTATTATTATTATTATTATTACTTCTCAAGCCCTTCTTCATTCAATCATATTTATTGAGTGCTTACTGTGTGCGGAGCACTGTACTAAGTACTTGGGAAAGTACAATATAGCAATAGAGAGAATCCCTGACCACGACCAGCTCACAGTCTTGAGTGGGGAGACAGACAATAATACAAGTAAACAGACATCAATATAAATAAATAAAATGACAGATACATGCTAATCAGGTTGGTTTGGGGCTCACAGTCTAAGTACTCACAGCATTCATGTACATATCCGTAATTTATTTATTTATATTAATATCTGTCTCTCCCTCAAAACTGTAAACTCATTATGGGCAGGGAATATGTCTGTTACATTGTTGTATTATTATTAATAATAATGGCATTTATTAAGCACTTACTATGTGCAAAGCACTGTTCTAAGCACTGGGGAGGTTACAAGGTGATTAGGTTGTCCCACGGGGGGCTCACAGTCCTAATCCCCGTTTTACAGATGAGGTAACTGAGACCCAGAGAAGTTAAGTGACTTGCCCAAAGTCACACAGCTGACAATTGGCCGAGCTGAGATTTGAACCCATGACCTCTGACTCCAAAGTCTGTGCTCTTTCAACTAAGCCACGATGCTTCTCTTGTGTATAATAATAATAATAATAATAATAATAATAATAATAATTGTGGTATTTGTTAAACGCTTACTATGTGCAAAGCACTGTTCTAAGCGCTGGGAAGGATACAAGGTGATCAGGTTGTCCCATGTGGGGCTCACAATCTTCATCCCCATTTTACAGATGAGGTAACTGAGGCCCAGAGAAGTGAAGTGACTGGCCCAAAGTCACACAGCTGACAAATGGCGGAGGCAGGATTTGAACCCCTGACCACTGACTCCAAAGCCCGGGGTCTTTCCACTCAGCCATGCTGCTTCTCTGTTGTATTGTATATTGTGTATTGTGTTTTATCGAAGCAGGATGGGGTAGTGGCTAGACCCTTGGCCTGGGAGTCAGAAGGAAATAATAATAATAATAATGATGGCATTTATTCATTCATTCATATTTATTGAGCACTTACTGTGTGCAGAGCACTGTACTAAGTGCTTGGGAAGTACAGGTTTATTAAGTGCTTACTATGTGCAAAGCACTGTTCTAAGCTCTGGGGAGGTTACAAGGTGATCAGGTTGTCCCATGGGGGTGCTCACAGTCTTCATCCCCATTTTACAGATGAGGTCACTGAGGCACACAGAAAGTAAGTGACTTGCCCAAAGTCACACAGCTGACAAGTGGCGGAGCCGGGATTTGAACCCATGACCTCTGACTCCAAAGCCCAGGCTCTTTCCACTGAGCCACGCTGCTTCCCGATCATGGATTCTAATCTCTACTCTGCCACTTGTCTGCTGTGTGGCCTTGGGTAAGTCACTTCACTTCTGTGTCTCAGTTCCCTCATCTGTAAAATGGAGATTAAGATTGTGAGCCCCCCATGGGACAACCTGATCACCTTGTAACCCCCCAGCGCTTAGAACAATGCTTTGCACATAGTAAGCACTTAACAAATACCAAAATTATTATTATTATTATTATTATTATTATTATTATTACTAAGCACTGGGGTGGAGACAAGCAGAAAGCAGAGAAGCAGTTTGGCTCAGTGGAAAGTGCATGGGCTTTGGAGTCAGCGGTCATGGGTTCAAATCCTGGCTCTGCCACTTAGCTGTGTGACTTTGGGCAAGTCACTTCACTTCTCTGGGCCTCAGTTCCCTCATCTGTCAAATGGGGATGAAGACTGTGAGCCCCCCGTTGGACAACCTGATCACCTTGTAACCTCCCCAGCACTTAGAACAGTGCTTTGCACATAGTAAGCGCTTAATAAATGCCATTATTATTATAGTAAGCGCTTAACAAATATCAAAATTATTATTATTATTATTACTAAGCACTGGGGTGGATACAAGCAGAAAGCAGCATGGCTTAATGGATAGAGATGGGTCTGGAAGTCAGCAGGTTGTGGGTTCTAATTCACTCATTTATTCATTCATTCATTCAATCAATCGTATTTATTGAGCACTTACTGTGTGCCGAACACTGTACTAAGTGCTTGGAAAGTACGATTCAACAACAGAGACAGTCCCTACCCATCAACGGGCTCACAGTCAAATCACACCACCTCCATTTGTCTCCTGAGTGACCTTGAGCAAGACACTTCACTTCTCTGTGTCTCAGTTTCCTCATCTGCAAAATGGGGACTGAGACTGTTAGCCCCACTTGGGACAGGGTCTGTGTCCATGATTTGCTTGCACCCACCCCAGCCCTTAATAAAATGCCTGGCACACAGTAAGCGCTTAACAAATAATAATAATAATAATGGCATTTGTTAAGCACTTACTATTCATTCAATCGTATTTATTGAGCACTTACTGTGTGCAGAGCACTGTACTAAGCGCTTAAATGAGGACGTATCAGATATTAAACTGATAAGAACAGATACTACACTTAATCTTGGCCAAAAGACCGAGAAGCGCAGAAGTGCAGAACACTGTTTTAAGCGCTGGGGAGGTTACAAGGTGATCAGGTTGTCCCAGAGGGGGCTCACAGTTTTAATCCCCATTTTACAGATGAGGTAACTGAGGCATGGAGAAGTTAAGTGACTTGCCCAAAGTCACACAGCTGACAGTTGACAGAGCCAGGATTTGAACCCATGACGTCTGACTCCAAAGCCTGTGCTCTTTACACTGAGCCATGCTGCCAGAATTATTATTATTATACAAGCAAATCGGATGGGACACAGTCCCTGTCCCATGTTGGGCTCACAGTCTTGATCCCCATTTTATATTTGAGGTAACTGAGGCCCAGAGAAGTGAAGTGACTTACCTAAGGTCACAGAGTGGACAAGTGGCGGAGACGGGATTAGAACTCATGACCTTCTGACTCTCAGGCCACTGTTCTATCCACTACACGAGGCTCTGCGGAGACATGAGGATTAAATTGAGGGATCCAGAGATTAGGATTTTTTTTCACTGAGCAAATCCCTCAATTACACTGCTGCTTCTTTTTGGAGAGGAGGGGGGTGCTGGGAAGTGGGGGAGGGGGGCGGGGAGGGACTAGCTTCTATCTACATCGACAGAAGAATCCCTGTTTCCCCTAAAGGTCTTTTCCACCCCGGCCTGCCCTGATTTCAGACAATCGGGGAGATTCATTCATTGTAATTAGATTTATGGGTCTCCTTTATCTGGTTCCTTTGCAAACAATGAGGCCTTCTGGACCCAGCTAATATTGGGGGGTGTTGGGTTGTTTTTCGGTCCCGCCTTTGATCCTGGGGCTAACTTCTGCCCTCCCGAGAAGAGCTTGTTTAAACGAGTCCGTCGCCGGCGTCCTGGGGTGACTTAAAAAGGTGTTAATGACTTTTTAAAATAATGACCTTCTGGTCACTTGTCTGCTCGGGGCCTCTGAGGCCGGAAAATGCCCTGATTATTCGATCCTAATGGCTATTTACTCTTTGGGGATGCTACATCCGTCCTACTCAGAAAGGGGAGGAGACACTCCCCCCTCGGGTCACCCCAAACATATGAGGGTCCACCTTCTGTCATTCATTCAGTCATTCAATCGTATTTATTGAGCACTTACTGTGTGCAGAGCACGGTAATAAGCGCTTGGGAAGTACAAGTCGGCAACATATAGAGACGGGCCCTACCCAACAACGGGCTCACAGTCTAGAAGGGGGGGGACAGACAACAAAACAATTATAAAATATCATATTTTTTTTTAAGGTCGGGGATCCCTTGGCCTCCATCTTCATAGTGCTGCAGAGGCTGGCAAGGGTGGAGGAGTGAGGGAGGGGGACAGTTGAACCACCCGATCAGACTCCCCGGAGCCTCGCTGGGACTTGTTTACGGGGCTGCGACCAGGCTTCGGTCCTGCGGGCTGATCTGAAGGCATCTCACTCGGCCAGGCCATTCCACCTAATTGCTGCCATTAACTCCCTTTGATGCTCAATTAAATGGCAATTAAGTTGGAGAACTGCTGAGCGGACTGGCTGGGGACAAGGGGGTGGGGGTGGGGGATTCAGACCTTCACATCCAGCCAGGCTTCATTCAGTTGTATTTACTGAGCGCTTTCAAATAATAATAATAATAATGATGATGGTATTTGTTAAGCGCTTACTATGTGCCAAGCATTCATTTATTCATTCAATCGTATTTATTGAGCGCTTACTGTGTGCAGAGCACTGTACTAAGCGCTTGGGAAGTACTAGTTGGCAACATATAGAGACGGCCCCTACCCAACAACGGGCTCACAGTCTAGAAGGGGGAGGACAGACAACAAAACAGAACATGTGGACAGGTGTCAAGTCATCAGAATAAATAGAAGTAAAGCTAGAAGCACATCATTAACAAAATAAATAGAATAGTAATAGAAAATAAATGAATAGAACATAAAATAAATAGAATAGAAATAAATAGAATAGAATAGAATAAATAGAATAGAATAAATAGAATAGAATAGAATAAATAGAATAGAATAGAAATAGAATAGAAAATAAATAGAATAGTTCACAGTCCCACATGGGGCTCACAGTCTTAATCCCCATTTTATAGATGAGGTCACTGAGGCCTTCCCAGACTGATCCCCCTCCTTCCCCTCCCCACCGCACCTGTATATATGTATATGAGTTTGTACGTATTTATTACTGTATTTATTTATGTATTTAATTTGTACATATTTATTCTATTTATTTTATTTTGTTAATATGTTTGTTCTCTGTCTCCCCCTTCTATCATCATCATCATCATCAATCGTATTTATTGAGCGCTTACTATGTGCAGAGCACTGTACTAAGCGCTTGGGAAGTACAAATTGGCAACATTCTAGACTGTGAGCCCACTGTTGGGTAGGGACCGTCTCTATATGTTGCCAACTTGTATTTCCCAAGCGCTTAGTACAGTGCTCTGCACACAGTAAGCGCTTAATAAATACGATTGAATGAATGAATGAATAGATGCACAGCATTAACAAAATAAATAGAATAGTAATAGAAAATAAATAAATAGAATAGAAAATGAATAGAATAGAATAGAATAGAAAATAATAGAATAGAATAGAAAATAGACTAGCTCACAGTCCCATATGGGGCTCACAGTCTGAATCCCCATTTACAGATGAGGTCACTGAGGCATAGAGAAGTGACTTGCCCAAGGTCACACAGCAGACAAGTGGCAGAGCTGGGATTAGAACCCACGACCTCTGATTCCCAGGATCTTTCCACTAAGCCACGTGTGTGCAGAACACGGAACTAAGCTATTGGGAGAGGACAATACAACCATGAACAGACACATTCCCTGCCCACAACGAGTTTACAACCTTACCAACTGGGTCTCTCCCTCCTCTTCCCCCAGAGACGTTCTCCTCCTACCCCGATAAAAAATAAATAAAATAAATTATGGTATTTATTAAGGGCTTCCTATGTGCCAAACACTGTTCTAGGCACTGGGATGGATGCAAGGTAATCAAGTTGGACACAGTCCCTGTCCCACATGGAGCTCACAATCTCAATCCCCATTTTCCTGGTGAGGGAACTGAGGCCCAGAGAAGTGAAATGACTTGCCCAAGGTCACACTGCAAACAAGTACACGGGCCTGGGAGTCAGAAAGTCATGGGTTTTAATGCCGGCTCTGCCACGTCTCCATTTATTGAATGTTTCCTATATGCTCTGCTTTCCGTACTAACTTCCGAAACTCCAAATTCCACAAACGCACAGCTCTGTCGTATTTACTCCCAACCTCAGCATTTATGTATATGCATAATTTAGTCAATCGATAGTATTTATTGAGCACTTAGCTGTGTGTAGAGCACTGCACTGATCACTTGGAACCATACCATAAAATAGAGTGGTAGACACTTCCCTGCATTCATTCACTCAATCATACTTATTGAGTGCTTACTGTGTAATAATGATAATAATAGCATTTGTTAAGCACTTACTATGTGCCAGGCACTGTACTAAGTGCTGGAGAGAGTACATAATAACAATAGGCAGACGTGTTCCCTGCCCACAATGACCTTACAATATAATAATAATAATAATAATAATAATAAATAATGGCATTTGTTAAGTGCTTACTATGCATAAAGCACTGTCCTAAGCAGTGGGGAGGATAAAAGGTGACCAGGTTGTCCCACGGGGGGCTCACAGTCTTAATCCCCATTTTACAGATGAGGGAACTGAGGAACAGAGAAGTTAAGTGACTTGCCCAAAGTCACACAGCTGACAAGTGGCAGAGCCAGGCTTAGAACCCATGACCTCTGACTCCCAAACCCATGCTCTTTCCACTGAGTCACGCTGCTCGCTCTGCACACAGTAAGTGCTTAATAAATACGACTGAATGAATGAATTGAAAGAATAGAGAGCAGGAATCCATGTCCAACTGTATAATCCTGAAATTCAATGGTGATATTCACTACAACCTACTTTATCCTTGTTCTTCTAGGCCATGCTGGAGAGATCATGGGCCTAGTGGAGAGATCATGGGCTTGGGAGTCAGTCATGGGTTCTTAACCCAGCTCTGCCACTTGTCTGCTGTGTGACCTTGGGTGAGCCACTTCACCTCTCTGTGCCTAGCTACTTCATCTGTAAAGTGGGGTTTTAGACTGTGATACGCATGTGGGACCAGGAACTGTGTACAGTCCAATTTGCTTGCATTCATTAATTCATTCATTCAGTTGTATTTATTGAGCGCTTACTGTGCGCAGAGCACTGTACTACGGTCTTGGGAAGTACAAATCCGCAACATATAGAGACGGTCCCTACCCAACAACGGGCTCACAGTCTAGAAGGGGGAGACAGACAACAAAACAAAACAGGTAGACAGGTGTCAATACCCTCAGAATAAATAGAATTATAGCTATATACACATCATTAATAAAATCAATAGAGTAATAATTATGTACAAATATATACAAGTGCTGTGGGGAGGGGAATGGAGTAGGGCGGTGGGGGGGTAAGGGGGAGGGGAGGAGGAGAAGAGGAAAATTCAACATGTCCAAGACTGAGTTCCTTATCTTCCCTCCCAAACCCTGTCCTCTCCCTGACTTTCCCGTCACTGTAGACGGCACTACCATCCTTTCCATCTCACAAGCCCGCAACCTTGGTGTCATCCTTGATTCCGCTCTCTTGTTCACCCCTCACATCCAATCCATCACCAAAACCTGCCCAGTCTCACGTCCGCAACATCGCCAAGATCCGCCCTGTCCTCTCCATCCAACCTGCTACCTTGCTGGTTCAATCTCTCATCCTATCCCGACTGGATTACTGCATCAGCCTCCTCTCTGATCTCTCTTCCTCCTGTCTCTCCCCACTTCAGTCAATACTTCACCCTGCTGCCCGGATTATCTCTGTGCAGAAACACTCTGGGCATGTCACTCCCCTCCTCAAAAATCTCCAGTGGCTGCCTGCCAACCTTCAAATCAAGCAAAAACTCCTCACTCTTGGCTTCAAGGCTGTCCATCCCCTCACCCCCTCCTACCTCACCTCCCTTCTCTCCCTCTCCAGCTCAGCCCGCACACTCTGCTCCTCTGCCACCGCTAAACTCCTCACTGTGCCACGTTCTCCCCTGTCGCGTCATCGACCCCTGGCCCACGTCCTCCCTCTGGCCTGGAATGCCCTCCCTCCACACATCTGCCAAGCTAGCTCTCTTCCTCCCTTCAAAGCCCTACTGAGAGCTCACCTCCTCCGGGAGGCCTTCTCAGACTGAGCCCCCCCTTTTTTCCTCTCCTCTTCCTCCTCCCCTCCCAGATGCCCCCCTCCCTCCCTCTGCCCTACCCCCTTCCCCTTCCCCACAGCACTTGTATATATTTGTACATATTCATTACTCTATTTTATTTGTACATATTACTCTATTCATTTTATCAATGATGTGTATATAGCTATAATTCTCTTTATTCTGACAGTATTGACATCTGTCTACTTATTTTGTTTTGTTGTCTCTCCCCCTTCTAGACTGTGAGCCCATTGTTGGGTAGGGACCATCTCTATATGTTGCCAACTTGTACCCAAGTGCTTAGTATAGTGCTCTGCACACAGTAAGCGCTCAATAAATTAATGATGGCATTTATTAAGCGCTTATTATGTGCAAAGCACTGTTCTAAGTGCTGGGGAGGCTACAAGGTGATCAGGTTGTCTCCCGGGGGGCTCACAGTCTTCATCCCCATTTTACAGATGAGGGAACTGAGGCCCAGAGAAGTGAAGTGACTTGCCCAAAGTCACACAGCTGAAAATTGGCGGAGCCGGAATTTGAACCCCCAACCTCTGACTCCAACGCCCGTGCTCTTTCCACTGAGCCACGCTGCTTCTCTCGAAATTGTAACCTCCCCAGCACTTACAACAGTGCTTTGCACATAGTAAGCACTTCATAAATGCCATTATTATTATTATTAATAATAAATATGATTGAATGAATGAATGAATGAAAAAGGGGGGGCCTCAGTCTGGGAAGGCCTCCTGGAGGAGGTGAGCTCTCAGTAGGGCTTTGAAGGGAGGAAGAGAGCTAGTTTGGCAGATGTGTGGAGGAGGGCATTCCAGGCCAGGGGAAGGACATGGTCGGGGGTCGACAGCGGGACAGACGAGAATGAGGCCCAGTAAGGAGGTTAGCGGTGGCAGAGGAGCGGAGGGTGCGGGCTGGGCTGGAGAAGGAGAGAAGGGAGATAAGGAAGGAGGGGGCAAGGTGATGGAGAGCCTTGAAGCCGAGATTGAGGATTTTTTCCACCCCCATCGCTCAGTAAAGTGTCTGGCACATAGTAAACACTTAACGAATACCATAATTATTATTTGTAAATCCTTTTTTTATAGTTTGGCTAAGCACTTAGTGCCAGACACTATTCTAAATGCTGAGGTAGATACAAATCAATCATATTGAACACAGTCCATGCCCTACATGGGACTACAGTCTTAATCCCTATTTTACAGGTGAAGGAATTGAGGCCCAGAGAAGTTAAGCAACTTGCCCCAGGTCAAACAGCCGACAAGTGGAGGAGCCATTATTAAAATTCAAGTCCAAATCCAAGTCCTTCTTTCTCCCAGGCCCGTTCTCTGTCCACTAGGCCATGCTGCTTTTCATGAATTAACCAATCCATCCTATTTATTGAGCAGTCACTGAGGGCAGAACACTGTACTAACCACTCCAGAGAGTACAGTAATTCTTGTCTGTCCATCTCCCCCATTAGTTATAAGAGCCTTGAAAGGAGTACTTCCTCCTTATGTTTTCCTTCCATTGTGAGCTGCTAAGCACTGTGCATGATTCTACCACACTCTATAGGTGTTTAGTAAGCACTATCGATCGATTGATTGATGGATTGATTGGGTGGGTGGATGAGCCAAATGGAAAGGACAGGCTATTACTCTCCCCACATTCAAAGCCTTATTGAAGGCCCATCTCCTCCAGGAGGCCTTCCCTGACTAAACCCTCCTTTCCTCTTCTCCCACTCCCTTCTGCATCACCCTACTTGCTCCCTCTGTTCTTTGCCCCCTCCCAGTCCCGCAGAACTTTTTTTTTAAATGGCATTTATTAAGCACTTACTATGTGCCAAGCACCATTCTAAGAACTTATGTCCATATCTGTCATTTATTTATTTCTATTAATGTCTGTCTTCTCTTCTAGACTGTAAGCTCATCGTGGGCAGCGAATGCGTCTGTTGAAATAATAATAATAATGATGGCATTTGTTAAGTGCTTACTATGTGCCAAGTACTGTTCTAAGTTCTGGGGTAGATACAAGCTAATCAGGTTGTCCTACTTGGGGCTCATAGTCTTAATCCCCATTTTACAGACGAGGTCACAAAGGCACAGAGAAGTGAAGTGACTTGCCCAAGGTCACACAGCTGAGAAGTGGTATTGTTATAGTGTACTCTCCCAAGGGCTTAGGACAGTGCTCTGCTCATGGTAACCCCTCCATAATTATGATTGACAGACTGATAAGACAACAATTGGTAGGGATGACTACACTTTGTGAACCAGCTGAGTTGCTGGACACTACGATACGGTCTAAATTGTAAGTTCTATGTGGGCAGGGAATGTGTCTACCAACCCTATTACACTGTACTCTCCCAAGCGCTTAGCTCAGTGCTCTGCACACCATGATTGCTCAATAAAGACCACTGATTTGTTGGCAGTCCTCGTATTTCTGGAGCAAAGTATGACTCCATGCAGACAGCTCAGTAGAAACACAGTGGCTTAGTGGAAAGAGTGCAGTCATAACAAGCAGCAATCTACCTTAGTCCTGAGCTCTCTGTAACCAGAAAGTTAGAATTGGATCTCAGGGCCCCAACTTTGTGAAAATCGTACTCAAACTCATCGCCGGAGGGTTGAATACCTCACTTCAGGGCAGCAGCATGGCTTAGTGGAAAGAGCCCAGGCTTGGGAGTCAGAGGACTCGTGTTCTAATAATAATAATTATAATTATGATGGTATTTGTTAAGTGCCTACTATGTGCAAAGCACTGTTCTAAGCACTGGGGAGGTTACAAGATGATCAGGTTGTCCCACAGGGGGCTCACAGTTTTAATCCCCATTTTACAGATGAGGTAACTGAGGCCCAGAGAAGTGACTTACCCAAAGTTACACAGCTGACAGTTGCTGGAGCTGGGATTTGAACCCATGACCTCTGACTCCAAAGCCCGGGCTCTTTCCACTGAGCCATGCTGCTTCTTTTCTAATCCCTACTCCACCACTTGCTGCTGTGTGATCTTGGGCAAGTCACTTCACTTCTCTGTGCCTCAGTTACCTCATCTGTATAATGGGGATTAAGACTGTGAGCCCCATGGGGGACAACCTGATTACCTTGTATCTGTTTCAGCGAGTAAACAGTGTTTGGCACATAGTAAGCGCTTAACAAATACCATTATTACTATTATTATCTCATGGATAGGTCATACCAAAACCAGCAGGTTATCTATAATTCTTATACTTTATCATCATCTTATTTTGAGTCTCCCCTTTTTACATACTGCCTCTGATTCTCCCCACATCCTCTGTGTCTGAGATGTTTGGTATCTGGATCAAGTTCTTTGGACACCCGCTGATAGCCGGTCGGATAAAAAGACTTTTTTTTTTTGTTTTCTTGCTTCCAAGGTCTGGTAACTTTCTACTGACAGAGTCTTTTGATGTTGGTTTCCCCCCCTCGGGCAGTATCACAGCCTATCTCCCAATGAATCCTGTTAAAAATGGCTCCTCTTTTTATCGATTAACCCTGCTTGAATGCAGTCTTTCTAAAATAACTCCATCCTAACCTCCCAAGTGAATGAGGGGAGTCAGCAGGTCGGTCTGTTTTTTTGTGGATCTGGGATGCTGCAATAGAATTAAATCTGATTAAATTAATCATCCGGTTTGTTGGCTTCTCCAGAACGTTTTCTTAATCTCTGTGGTTTGGAGCAAACAATTGCCAGAGTCCATGAATCAATTTATCTCACCAGGGCACCAGTACCGCTCCCATCCTGTGACTGCTTCATTGTCTACTCCTTTAACAATGGCATATGGGGCACAGTGTAAGGGGCATAGTGTAGGATCTTGGGGCACAACAAGGAAACTGTCTTTCCGAGTTGTAGCTCTTACTCTTCAATCCTTAGGACTCCGGAATCTTTATGATTCCTTATTGTGGAATGGGATGGGCCTTCCAATTTTTGCAGGGCCGTTGTTTGGATTAGTTACCTCATCACCCTTCCTGCCCTACTCCTTGAGGGAGAGAGAATTTCCTGGTTGAAAACACTGAGAAGCATCAACCTACCTTAGTCCTGTGCTCACTGTAACCAGAAAGTTAGAATTGGATCTCAGGGCCCCAACTTTGAGATAATCGTACTCAAACTCATTGCTGGAGGGTTGAATGCCTCACTTTAGAGAAGCATCATGTCATAATAATAATAATAATAGTATTTGTTAAGCACTTACTATGTGCAAGCACTGTTCTAAGCTCTGGAGTAGATACAGGATAATCAGGCTGTTCCACGTGGGTCTCACAGTCTTAATCTCCAGGACTCCAAAGCCCTGGCTCTTTCCACTAAACCAAGCTGCTTCTTAATGGAAAGAGGATGTGGGAGTCAGAGGTTGTGGGTTCTAATCCTGATCCACCACTTGTCTGCTGTGTGACCTTGGGTAAGCCACTTAACTTCTCTGGGCTTCAGTTACCTCATCTGTAAAATGGCCACTAAGACTGTGATCCCCACGGGGGACAACCTGATTACCTTGTATCTACCCCAGCACCGAGTACAATGCTTGGCACATAGGACAATGCTTGGCACATAGTAAGCACTTAACAAATACCATAATTATTATAATTATTATTCTAGGTTCTGTCGTGGTAAAACCCCCATGTGTGAAAGGAACTGTTTCCAATCCGATTAACTTGTATCTACGCCAGTGTTTAGAAGAGTGCTTGGCACATGGTAAGTGCTTAACAAGTAGCATTATTATTATAGAGAAGCAGTGTGACCTAGTGAATAGAGCATGGGTCTGGGAATCAGAGGGACCTTGGTTCTAATCCTGGCTCTGTCACTTGTCTCCTTTGTGACCTTGGGCAAGTCACTTCACTTCTCTGGGCCTCAGTTATCTCATCTAGAAAATGGAGATTAAGAGTGGGAGCCCCATCGAGAGAAGCAGTGTGGCTCAGTGGAAAGAGCACGGGCTTTGGAATCAGAGGTCATGGGTTTGAATCCCTGCTCTGCCACTAAGCAGCTGTGTGACCTTGGGCAAGTCACTTAATTTCTCTGAGCCTCAATTACCTCATCTGTAAAATGGGGATTAAGACTGTGAGCCCCCGTGGGACAACTTGATCACCTTGTAACACCCCCGGGTGCTTAGAACAGTGCTTTGCTCATAATAAGCACTTAACAAATGCCATCATCATTATTATTATTATTTGCACACAGTAAGCGCTCAATAAATACGATTGAATGAATGAATGAATTTGGGACATTCATTCATTCAATCAGATTTACTGAGAATTTACTGTGTGCAGAACACTATACTAAACGCTTGGGAAAGTACAAAAGAAACAGCTGGTATAGTGGATACAGCCTGGGCCTGGGAGTCAGAAGGTTCATTAATTCATTCATTCATTCAATCGAATTTTTTGAGCGCTTACTGTGTGCAGAGCACTGTACTAAGTGCTTGGAAAGTACAATTTGCCAACAGATAGAAACAATCCCTACCCAACAATGGACTCATAATCTAGAAGGGGGAGACAGACAACAAAACAAAACAAGTAGACAGGATGGCTCAGTGGAAAAAGCACGGGCTTTGGAGTCAGAGGTCATGTGTTCAAATCCCGGCTCCACCAATTGTCAGCTGTGTGACTCTGGGCAAGTCACTTAACTTCTCTAGGCCTCAGTTCCCTCATCTGTAAAACGGGGATTAAGACTGTGAGCCCCCTGTGAGACAACTTGATCATCTTGTAACCTCCCCAGTGCTTAGAACAGTGCTTTGCATGTACTAAGTGCTTAATAAATGCCATTGTTATTATTATTATTATTATTATTATTCTGGCTCCGCCACTTGTCTGCTGGGTGACTTGACCAAGACACTTCAATTCTCTGGTCCTCAGTTCCCTCATCTGTAAAATGGGGATGAATAATAATAATAATGTGGCATTTGTTAAGTGCTTACTATGTGCGAAGCACTGTTCTAAGCGCTGAGGGGGTACAAGATGATCAGGTTGTCCCACATGGGGCTCACAGTCTTAAACCCCATTTTACAGATGAGGTAACTGAGGCTCTGAGAAGTTAAGTGCCATGCCCAAGGCCACATAGCAGGCATGTGGCGGACCATGGATTCAAACCCATGACCTCTGACTCCCAAGCCCGTGCTCGTTCCATGAAGACTGTGAACCCCACGTGGGACAGGGACTGTGTCCAACCCGATTTGACGCTATCCACCCCAGCGTTTAGTACAGTGTCTGGCACATAACAAATACCATAATAATAATAATAATACAATATAAGAATATACAGTGACATTCCCTGCTAGAAATGAGTTTACAGTCTAGAGTGGACATGGATTGGGTACTACCTGATTACTTGTATCTACCCCAGTGCTTAGTAAAATGCCTGGCACAGAGTAAGTGCTTAACAAATACAACTAAAAAAATGAGGGGAGAGGAGGAAGGAATAGGGAAAGGGAAAGAGGAAGGAGAGGGGCAATGGGGAAGTAAAGGGGTTGGGAAAAGGGAAGAGGGAGGAGTGGACAGGAATGTTTCTACTAACTCTAATGTATTGTATTCTCCCAAGCACTTACTATAGTGCACCACACGTAGTAAGCACTCAATAAATACAGTCAATTGATTGGAAGGGAAAGGGATAGGCAGAGGATAGACACCGTGGTCTACTGGGAGAAGCATAACCCTAGGAGTTTGGGGACCTGGGAGGACCTGGGTTCTAATTCCTGCTCTGCCACTTGCCTGCTTTGTGAACATTTAACTTCTCTGTGCCTGTTTTCTCATCGGTAAAATGGAGATTATATACCTGTTTCCCTTCCGGCTTAAACTGTGAGCCCCAGGTGGGACAGGGGTTAATGTCCGATGTGCTCATATTGTGTCTTACCCAGTGTTTAGCATAGTGCTTTCACATGGTGAGTGTTTTGTTTTGTTTTTTAATATTTGTTAAGCCCTGACCATGTGTCCTGGTAAGCACTGGAAGAGATACAAATTCATCAGTCTTCTAGACTGTGAGCCCATTGTTGGGTAGGGACCATCTCTATATGTTGCCAACTTATACTTCCCAAGCGCTTAGTACAGTGCTCTGCACACAGTAAGCACTCAATAAATACGAGTGAATGAATCAGATTTGATACAGTCCCTGTCCCAAAGGGCACTCACAGTCTAAATTAGAGGGAAGGGGATTTTGCACTCATTTTACAGATAAGGTAACTGGGGCACAGAGGAATAAAATGATTTGCCCAAGGTCACACAGCAGAGAAGTAATAATGAAAATAAACATAATGCTATTTTTTGTTAAGCATTTACTATAATAATAATAATGGCATTTGTTAAGCACTTACTATGTGCCAAGCACTCTTCTAAGCACTGGGGTAGGTACAAGGTAATGAGGTTGTCCCACTAGTGGGGCTCCCAGTCTTAATCCCCATTTTACAGATAAGATAACTGAGGCCCAGAGAAGTTAAGTGGCTTGCTTAAGGTCACACAGCAAACAAGTGGTGGAGCAGGGATTAGAACCCAGGTCCTTCTGACTGCCAGACCTGTGCTCTATCCACTGGGCCATGCTGCTACTCAAGGGACAGACCTGGGTTTAAAATCCAGGTCCTCTGACTCCCAGGCTCATCTGCTCTTTCCATTGCAGCACACTGTATAGCCAGTACCTCAATTATTATCAGCACTTAGTATAGTGCTCTGCACACAGTAAGAGCTCAATAAGGCACATCTCCTCCAAGAGGCTTTCCTAGATGAAACCCCACTTTTCCTCATCTCCCACTCCCTTCTGCATCACCCTGACTTGCTCCCTTAGCTCTTCCCCCCTCCCAGCCCCACAGCCTTTATGTCCATATGTGAAATTGTATTTATCTGTATTTATGTCTGTCTGCCCCTCTTCTAGACTGTAAACTCGATGTGGGCAGGGATTGTCGCTGTTTATTGTTGTATTGTACTCTCCTAGGCGTTTAGTACAGTGTTCTGCACTCAATACATACTCCTGAATGAATGAATGTTTGGTCATGGGTTCGAATCCCTGCTCCACCACTTGGCAGCTGGGTGACTTTGAGCAAGTCACTTAACTTCTCTGGGCCTCAGTTACCTCATCTGTAAAATGGGGATTAAGACTGTGAACCCCCATGGGACAACCTGATCACCTTGTAACCTCCCCAGCACTTAGAACAGTGCTTTGCACACAGTAAGCGCTTAATAAATGCCATCATTATTATTACAGCCCAGAGTCAGCTGGATTTCCCTATAAGGAGGCAAGAGGAATTGTTCTTTGTATTCCAAGATGAAATTACTCAAAGGTAATCAGAACAGTTAAGAGGCCTGAATACTTTTGGTAACACTGGTATTTTCCTTTGTCTTTAGCAGTGTGCTCTGCCTTTGATAGGCCTTAATAAAATCAACTGATTGCTTGCTAATCTCCAAACTTCCTTTGAGGGTTTCAGTTTGTTTCCTTTTCATATGGCTGCTAACCAGGGGTAAAATTGGAGTTTCACCCCGCCCCGGGCTCCTCCATTAAGGAGGTGTTAATGATCCCCATGTAGGACTGGGACTGCTTCCAACCTGATTAGTTTGTATCTACCCCAGTGTTTAGTGCAGTGCCTGGCACATTGTTAGTACTTAACGACTACCATAAAAAAAATATTCACACATACCAAAAAAAAGAAAGGACCTGGGTCTAACCCCAGCTTTGCCACTTACCTGCTATGTGACCTTGGGCAAATCACTTAGCTTCTCTGTGCCTCAATTAAGACTGTGAGCCCCATGTGAGAAAGGGTCTGTGCCCAACCTGATTAGCTTGTATCTACCCCAGCGCTTAGTACAGTGCCTGGCACATAGTAAGCGATTAACTAATGTCAAAAGTATTGAAAAGCAACATGGACTAATGGAATGGGCCTGGGAGTCGTTCATTCATTCATTCAATCGTATTTATTGAGTGCTTACTGTGTGCAGAGCACTGTACTAAGTGCTTGGGAAGTACAAGTCGGCAACATATAGAGACAGTCCCTACCCAACAACAGGCTCACAGTCTAGAAGGGGGAGGCAAACAATAAAACAAAACAGTATCATCAGACCTCTACCAAGCGCTTAGTACTAAGCGCTGAGTAAAAACCTTTGATTGACTGATTGTACTCGGTCTTTGGGAGAATACAAAATAATTAGTGGATATGGTTCCCACCCTCAAGAAGAAGCTTACTTAGTGCTGGAAGCAAGCCCTGACTTTCAGATCAATCAATCAATCAATCAGTAGTATTTATTGAGCACTTACTGGGTGCAGAGCACTGTACTAAGCCCTTGGGAGAGATCAAAAGAATAAGTAGACATTATTCCTGCCCTTAAGAAGGATTCAGTGTAGTGCTGGAAACAGACCCTGATCAGTCAATCAACCAATGGCCTCCACACATCTGCCAAGCTAGCTCTCTTCCTCCCTTCAAAGCCCTACTGAGAGCTCACCTCTTCCAGGAGGCCTTCCCAGACTGAGCCCCCTTTTTCCTCTCCTCCTTCCCATCCCCCCGCCCTACCTCCTTCCCCTCCCCACAGCACATATATATATGTTTGTACAGATTTATCACTGTATTTATTTTACTTGTACATATTTACTATTCTATTTATTTTGTTAATGATGTGCATATAGTTATAATTCTGTTTGTTCTTACGATTTTGAAACCTGTCCACATGTTTTGTTTTGTTGTCTGTCTCCCCCTTCTAGACTGTGAGCCCATTGTTGGGTAGGGGCCGTCTCTATATGTTGCCGACTTGTACTTCCCAAGCACTTAGTACAGTGCTCTGTACACAGTAAGTACTCAATAAATACGATTGAATGAATTGAGCACTTACTGGGAGCAGAGCACTCTTACCCTCCCCCCCTTCAAAGAATTGCTGAAGGCCCATCTCCTCCAAGAGGCCTTTCCAGACTAAGCCCCACTTTTCCTTATCTCCCACTCCCTTCTGCATCACCCTGACTTGCTCCCTCTGCTTTTCCCCTCTCTTCCCACCCCACAGCACTTATATATCTGTAATTTTATTGATTTATATTGATGTCTGTGTACTTGTATTGTTGTCTGTCTCCCCCACTCTAGACTGTGAGCTCCTTATGAGCAGGGATTGTCTCTCTTTATCGCTGCATTGTACTTTCCCAGAAGTTTAGTACAGCGCTTAATAAAGATGATTGAATGAATGAATGAATGAATGATGAATGAATGAATTAAGCCCTTGGAAGAACACAAAATAATTAGTAGACGTGATTGCTGCCCTTAAGAAGCTTACTTAGTACTGGAAATAGGCCCTAACTTTCAGATAAATCAATCAATCAGTCAGTTGACTTTGGGCAAGTCACTTAACTTATCTGGGCCTCAGTTCCCTCATCTGTAAAACAGGGATGAAGACTGTGAGCCCCCTGTGGGACAACCTGATCACCTTGTATCCTCCCCAGCACTTAGAACAGTGCTTTGCACATAGTAAGCGCTTAATAAATGCTATCATTATTATATTATTATCATTATTATTTACTGAGCGCTTACTGGGTGCAGAGCACTGTATTAAGTGTTCAAGAAAGTAAAATACTGCAGAGTTGTAGATCACAGAGGACCTAATAGAGCATGAAAAAATGTACCTAAGTGTTTAAAGGGGTTTGTAGAGAAGCAGCGTGGCTCAGTGGAAAGAGCCCGGGCTTTGGAGTCGGAGATCATGGGTTCAAATCCCGGCTCGGCCATTTGTCAGCTGTGTGACTTTGGGCAAGTCACTTCACTTCTCTGGGCCTCAGTTCCCTCATCTGTAAAATGGGGATTAAGACTGTGAGCCCCCTGTGGGACAACCTGATCACCTTGTAACCTCCCTGGTGCTTAGAACAGTGCCTTGCACATAGTAAGCGCTTAATAAATGCTATTATTATTATTATTATTATTATTATTATTATTATTATTATTATTATTATTTGTACCAAGGGTTTAGTAGGACCAAAGTGCTGACAGTTGGGGATATACTATGTTGAGATTAGAAATTACAATAATAGTAATGATGATGATGAATTTCATTAAGTTTTCTTATGGTGTTTTTTAAGCACTTATTATGTGCTAGGCACTGTACTAATCACTAAGGAAAATACAAAACTAATCAGATTGGACACAGTCCCTGTCCCTCATGAGGCTCAGAATCTCAATCCTTATTTTATAGATGAGGGAACTGAAGCATAGAGAAGAAAAGTCTTGCCCAAGGTACACAATGGACAAGTGGCTGAGTAGGGATTAGAACTCAGATCCTTCTGACTCTCAGGCCCCCGCTTTATCCACTGGGTCATGCTATTCCTGAGCCCCCTCCTTCCCAGACTGAACCCCCTCCTTCCTCTCCCCCCCCACCTCCCTCCCCTCCCCACAGCACCTGTATATATGTTTGTACAGATTTATTACTCTATTTATTTTACTTGTACATATTTACTATTCTATTTATTTTATTTTGTTAATATGTTTTGTCTTTTTGTCTGTCTCCCCCTTCTAGCCTGTGAGTCAGTTGTTGGGTAGGGACCGTCTCTCTCCGTTGCCAACTTGTGCTTCCCAAGTGCTTAGTACAGTGCTCTGCACACAGTAAGTGCTCAATAAATGCGATTGAATGAATGAATGAATTAATTACTATGTGTCAAACACTGGGCCAAACAGTAGGCTAGAGGCAAGATTAATTAGATCAGACAGGGTCCCTGCTCAGTAGAGCTCAAGTTCTTAGTACAGTGCTTTGCACAAAGTTAAGTGCCTATTAAATATCACTAATTGATTGATTGGGTCCACAGCCTAAAATGAGGGAGAAAAGGTATTTTATCCCTATTTTACTGACGGAAAAACTGAGGCACAGAGGGAGAAAAGGTATTTTATCCCCATTTTACTGATGGGAAAACTGAGGCACAGAGGAAGTGAAATGACTTTCCCAAGGTCACATACCCCAGGCACGTGGCAGAATTGAGATTGGAAGTGAGTCACCTGACTCCTATCCGGATGGAACCCGGGCCTGGGAGCCAGAAGGTCACAGGTTCTAATCCCCACTCCACCACTTGTCTGCTTTGTGACCTTGGGCAAGTCCCTTCACTTCTCTGGGCTTCAGTTACCTCATCTACAAAATGGGAATTGAGACTGTGAGCCCATGTGGGACAGGGACTGTGTCTGACTCGATTTGCCTGTATCCACCCCAGCGCTTAATACAGTGCCTGACACATAGTAAGTGCTTAACAAGTACCACAATTATTATCATTGTTATTCAACTAGGCCACATGGAGAAAGTCTTCATAAAGAAGCCCAGGCCAGGAGGGAAAGGCCTGGAAACCGAACTGGGATGGTTTCTGGGAGTGGAAAACCTTCATTTGGAAGCAGCATGGCATAGTCGATAGAGCATGGGCCTGGGAATCATGGGTCATGGGTTCTAATTTCGGCTCAGCCACGTCTGCTGTGTGACCTTGGGTAAGTCACTTCACTTCTCTGGGCCTCAGTTACCCCATCTGTAAAATGGGGATTAAGACTGTAAGCCCCACGTAGGACAACCCGACTGCTTTGTATCTACCCCAGCACTTAGAAGCAGTGCTTAGAGAAGCAGCGTGGCTCAGTGGAAAGAGCCCGGGCTTTGGAGTCAAAGGTCATGGGTTCGAATCCCGACTCCGCCACATGTCTGCTGTGTGATCTTGGGCAAGTCACTTAACTTCTCTGGGCCTCGGGTACCTCATCTGTAAAATGGGGATTAAGACTGTGAGCCCCACGTGGGACAACCTGATCACCCTGTATCCTCCCCAGCGCTTAGAACAGTGCTTTGCACATGTAAGCACTTAACAAATGCCAATTATTATTATTATTATTATTATTATTATTATTATTATTATTAGAACAGTGTCTGGCACATAGTAAGTGCTTAACAAATACCATAATTATTATTATTAGTGGAGAAGCAACATGTCCTACTGGAGAAGATTGGTGGTCAGGTGGAAAGAGCACTGGCCTGGGAGCCAGAGAACCTGGGTTCTAATCCAGCTCTGCCATTCATTCATTCATTCGATCATATTTATTGAGTGCTTACTGTGTGCAGAGCACTGTACTAAGTGCTTGGGAAGTACAAGTTGGCAACATATAGAGACGGTCCCTACCCAACAGCAGGCTCACAGTCTAGAAGCCATTAGCCTCTTGTGTGACCTCATGCAAGTCTCTTAATTCCTCAGGGCCTCAGTTTCCTCAACTGTAAAATAGGGATTCAATACCTGTTCTTTCTTCTATTAAGACTGTGGAACAAGGACTGTATCTGACTAGATTAACTGGTTTCTACCGCAGTATTTAGAACAGCACTTGACACTTACTGAGTGCTTAACAAATACCACAATAATAATAATTATTATTGTTGTTATTAATTATTATTTGGAAAAATAGAAGCACTGGAAATCCTGGTTCCAACACTTGCCTGTGGTGTGACTTTGGGATGAGTCATTTCAACTTCTTGGCACCTCAGTTTCCCCCTCCCTCAGACCGTGAACCTGTGCTTGATCTGACTGATCATTTTATCACAGCATTTGCTTATAGCAAATGCTTAACAAACACCACAATAATCGGAAACTACTGTGGTTACCCATCCACTTCCACATCAAGCTAAAACTCCTCACCACAGGCTTTAAGGCACTCCATCATCTTGTCCCCTCCTACCTCACCTGGCTATTCTCCTTTGCTCCTTTAATTCTAACCTTCTCACTGTACCTCAATCTCTTCTAAACCCACGTTCTGCCTCTGGTCTGGAATGCCCTCCCTCCTCATATCTGACAGATAATGACTCTCCCCACCTTCAAAGCCTTATTGAAGGCCCATCTCCTCCAAGAAGCCTTCCCTGACTAAGCTCTCCTTTCCTCTTCTCCCACTCCCTTTTGTGTCACCCTGACTTGCTCCCTGTATTCATCTCCTCCCAGCCCCACAGCACTTATGTATGTAATCTGTAATTTATTTAATAATAATAATGATAATAATGTTGGTATTTGTTAAGCACTTACTATGTGCCAAGCACTGTTCTAAGCACTGGGGTAGATACAAGGTGATCAGGTTGTCCCACGTGGGGCTCACAGTCTTCATCCCCATTTTACAGATGAGGGAACTGAGGCCCAGAGAAGTGAAGTGACTTGCCCAAAGTCACACAGCTGACGAGTGGCGGAGTCAGGATTTGAACCCACGACGTCTGGCTCCAAAGCCCAGGCTCTTTCCACTGAGCCACGCTGCTTCCCCCAGCCACGCTGTCCATCTCCCCCTCTAGACTGTAAGCTCATTGTGGGTAGGAAATGTGATTTTTTATTGTTATAGTGTTCTCTCCCATGTGCTTAGTACAGTGCTCTGAAATGGAATGAATGAATAATTATTATTATTGGAATCCCTTCGGGCTTTACCTGCTGTACAGTACCTCTTTAAGAATTTACTGAAGGAATACCCGGCAGGTTTTAATTCTCACCGTGCTTGGCACATAGTAAGCGTTTAACAAGTACCATAATTGCTACTATTATTATTGCTGCCTGGAAGATCAAGGACAACCCTCCACAAACCATGGGTTTAGCCACAGAGCTGATCTCAGGTTGATCCTTTAATTCATCTGCTAAATCCTTCCCAACAAATCTCTGACCAGGGAAGATGCTCCCTTTCCTACAGAGTGCAGGAAACAAGACTCCCTTTTCTAAGCTTAGGTCACCAGGATCCTGTGGTGAGTCACAGTGGGAAAGGGATTAGAATTTGAATATTCCTTCCACTCTCCCCTACCCCGCCACTGGCCCTAGTCTCCAGCCTTTGTTTAGGCAACTGAGCTACATCATCTTTAAATAAAGGAGAACCAGACTTTCAAATCCTAGGAAGAAAAGTATTGCAAAGTCCTTAAGTGTTGGACAAATGCCTCAGTTTCCTCATCTGTAAAATAATAGTAATGATGGTATTTGTTAAGTGCTTACTATGTGCTCACTATGGAGAATCTGAGCTCCATATGGGACAGGGACTGCATCCAACCAGATTTACTTCTATCTACCCCAGTGCTTAGAACAGTGCCTGGCACAGTGTAAGTGCTTAACAAATGCCACACTTATTATTACTGTTGTTGTGGCTCAGTGGAAAGAGCACGGGCTTTGGAGTCAGAGATCATGGGTTCAAATCCCAGCTCCGCCAATTGTCAGCTGTGTGACTTTGGGCAAGTCTCTTAACTTCTCTGTGCCTCAGTTACCTCATCTGTAAAATGCGGATGAAGACTGTGAGCCCCCATGGGACAACCTGATCACCTTGTTACCTCCCCAGGGCTTAGAACAGTGCTTTGTACATAGTAAGCAATTAATAAATGCCATCATTATTATTACTATTATCATTATGCTACATGGGCTTTACATAAGGAGGTGCAAGTCAGTCAGTTATATTTATTGAATGCTTACTGTGTGCAGAGCACTGTACTAAGTCCTTGGGAAAGTACAGCAGAACAATAATCAGACATATTCCATGTCCATAGTAAGCTCACAGTCTAGAGGGGGAGACAGACATTAATATAAACAAATAAATTACAGATATGGACCTCAGTATCGATACGTGCAATCAACTAAGCCAAAAGCACTAGGAATTAATGCTATTGAAAGACACAGACTTTGGAAGGCTTAGATTTCAGCAGGGCCACACTCAGTTCTCTCTTCCACAGGAGGCGAGGTTTCTCCAAACTTTAAAAAAGAGATTACACCCTTCCAGGAGGGTGGCAGGAGCATTGGCAGAATTCATTATTGCGCTTACTATGTGTCAAGCACTGTACTTAGTGCTGGATTAGATTAGAATAGAGAAACAGCATGGCTCAGTGGAAAGAGCACGGCTTGGGAGTCAGAGGTCATGGGTTCTAATCCCGGCCCCATCACTTGTCTGTCAGCTGTGTGACTTTGGGCAAGTCACTTAATTTCCCTGTGCCTCAGTTACCTCATCTGTGAAATGGGGTTTAAGACTGTGAGCCCCAGGTGGAACAACCTGATAACCTTGTTTTGCCCCCCAAGTGCTTGGAATAGTGCTTGGCACAAAGTAAGCACTTAACAAATGCCATCATTATTATTATTGTATTGGGCAAGTCACTTAACCTTCCTGTGTCTCAGTTTCCTCACCTGCAAAATGGAGATCAAATACCAGTCCTCTTAGATTGTGAGTCTTAGGTGGGACTGATCTAACTCTATCTCCCACTGTGCTTGGAGCATAATAAGCGTGTAATAAATAGCCAAACTAACTAGGTTGTCTGAGATCCTCCCATAATCTGGGTCTCTTGGGAGAAGATCTAACAATAATAATAATAATATTTGGGATATATGCTAAGCACTTACTATGCACCAGGCAGTGTACAAAGCATTGGGGTGGATAGAAGTAAATCAGGCTGGAGACACAATCCCTGTCCCACATGGGGCTCACAGTCTCAATCCCCATTTTTCAGATGAGGGAACTGAGGCATAAAGAAGCCAAGTGTCTTGCCCAAGATCACACTGCAGACAATTGGAAGAGCCAGGATTAGAACCCATGACTCTCAGGACTGGGCTCCATCCACTAAACCATTCTACTACCTACTGTGGATACAGTGGGAGTTAGCACCACATTTTCTTTCTGGACTTGCCCCTCACCAGTTGGAAATGTGTAAATGTTCTACCAAATGTCACTTTTGAGAAGGTGTCCATAGTGTAGTGATTTCCTTCCAAGTTCACAAATAGTGTTTTACCTGGCAGATGGATCTTCATTATTCACTTCCCACCTGGCCCACATCCAGCACTTAGAACAGTGCTTGGTATATAGTAAGCGCTTAACAAATACCATAACTATTAATTATTATTTGCTGGAGGAGCAGCGTGGCTAAATGAATAGAGCACTGGCCTGTGAGTCAGAAGGTCATGGGTTTTAATCCCTGCTCTGGCACTTGTATGTTGTGTGACTTTGGGCACATCACTTCCCTTCTCTATGCCTCAGTTACCTCATCTGTAGAATGGGGATAAGGACTGTGACTGTCCAACCTGATTATTTGTATCTACCTCAGTGCTTAGGACAGTGCTTGACATGCAGTATGTGTTTAACAAATACCATTATTATTATTAATGCATCATACTAAGCACTTGGGAAATAGAAAACAAAGAAGTATCCCATTCCCTGCCCAGAAGGTGCTTACATTCTAAATATTAATTAGAATATTTTCAAATAGAATCATTGAGATAAATAATGAAATCTTCAAGTGAATACATTTATGTACAGATGTATTTGTTAAGTGCTTACTATGTGGCAAGCACTGTTCTAAGCACCGGGGTAGATACAAGGTAATCAGATTGTCCCACATGGGGCTCACAGTCTTAATCCCCATTTTACAGATGGGGTAACTGAGGTACAGAGAAGTGACTTGCCCAAGGCCACATAGCAGAAAAGTGGTGGAGTTGGGATTAGAACCCATGTCTTCTGACTCCCAAGCCCATGCTCTAATAATAATGTGGGTATTTGTTAAGTGCTTACTATGTGCCAAGCACTGTTCTAAGTGCTGGGGGAGATACAAGGTAATTAAGGTTGTCCCACGTGGGGCTCACAGTCTTAATCCCCATTTTACAGATGAGGGAATTGAGGCCCAGAGAAGTGATGTGACTTGCCCAAAGTCACACAGCTGACAAGTTTTGGAATAGGGATTCGAACCCATGACCTCTGACTCCCAAGTCCAGGCTCTCTGCACTGAGTCATGCTGCTTGCAGATTGTTTAAAAGGAGGGAGAGAAGTGATCTGTAGGGGACTCCCACTTGTAAATTCCAGTTCAGATATGTAGGGGCACTTACTAAATTCCAGTTCAGGTATTCATTATTTTTTTTTGTTGATGATGACTAAAGTAAGTAATGAGTTGCCTAGGGTACAGTGTTTAATTTATTGCTGATGCTGTTAGCAATAGTGGAAAATAAAAGATTTGCGTGTGTTTGGTAGATTGAGCGTTGTAGAGTCAGATTCTGACTCAAACTTCAAAACACTCATCTTCCACCCTTTTCTTGTCCAAGACATGTCAGATCAGGAAGGTGATCAAGGCTTAAAAACACAAGGTCTTTGCGTTCTAATCTTCTTTGACACTTGGTTGGGTATACAATGAGAAAATTATCCTGATTAATTGTGGTATTTGTTAAGTGTTAACTATGTGCCAAACACTGTATTAAGCACTAGAAGATAAAAGATCATCTGATGTGTATATATCTATAATTCTATTTATCTATTTTGATGCTATTGATGCCTGTCTACTTGTTTTGTTTTGTTGTCTGTCTCCCCCTTCTAGACTGTGAGCCCGTTGTTGGGTAGGGACCATCTCTATATGTTGCTGAATTGTATTTTCCAAGTGTTTAGTACAGTGCTCTGCACACAGTAAGCTCTCAATAAATACGATTGAATGAATGAATGAATGAATTGGACACAGTTGGACTATTTGGGTTCCTAGATATTCTTTAACTTCAATTACCCAGATATTTCAGATTATAACGTTTTGGCAGTGTGGTGGGGTATTAAAAAATATTAAGTTGAAAAGTGCTATTGGTACCTCTGGGTCACTTCTGGATCTCCAAATTTCCAAGTCCCCCAAGCAATCAATCAATCAATTGCTGGCAGTTATTGCGGAATTAGTAGCACTCAGGAGAAGTTCAGCTGAAGAGAAACACACATTCCCTGACCTCGAGGAGTTTACAATCCAATGGGGGACATAGACAGGTCTACATTCATTCATTCAATCAATCATATTTATTGAGCCCTTACTGTGTGCAGAGCATTGTACTAAGTGCTTGGGAAGTACGAGTCGGCAACATATAGAGACGGTCCCTACCCAACAATTCATTCATTCAATAGTATTTATTGAGCGCTTACTGTGTGCAGAGCACTGTACTAAGTGCTCACAGTATAGAATGGGGAGACAGACAACAAAACAAAACATGTAGACAGGTGTCAAAATCGTCAGAATAAATAGAATTATACCTACATGCACATCATTAACAAAATAAATAGAATAGTAAATATGTACAAGTAAAATAAGTAGAGTAATAAATCTGTACAAATATATACAAGTGTTGTGGGGAGGATCTACATGACAGAGCAATGTGGCTTAGTGGAAAGAGCACAGACCTGGGAATCAGAGGACCTGGTTTCTAATCCCCACTCTGCAGTTGTCTACAGTGTGACTTTGGGCAAGTCACTGAACTTCTCTGGGCCTGTGTCCTCATCTGTAAAATGGGGATTCAATGCCTGTTCTCCCTCCCACTTAGACTGTGAACTCCATGTGGGACAGGGACTGTGCCTCTATCTTGGATCTACCCCAAAACAGTGCTTCACACATATTAAGTGCTTAACAAATAATAATAATAATAATAATAATAATAATTATTATTATTATTATTATAAATTTGTTCACAAATAGTGGCAGCAGGAGGAAGAACGAAGAGGCAACAGGTAGTACAAATACAGCACAAATATGTCCTGATGAAACACATTAATAATCATTGAATATTCAAAGGAATATACATATATACATGAGTTCTGAGGTGAAGAATGAATTTTATAAGTACTAAAGGCAGATTTCTATGACGTTGGAGTTGTGGAAGCCAGGAAGGAGCTAGGTACAGAAGAAAACCTATATGCAGTTGTATGTATTTGTTATCATGTCTGTGTCCCCCACCTCAAGACTGTAAGCTCATTGTGGGCAGGGGATATGTCTATTTATTTTTGGATTGTACTCTCCCAAGCGCTTAGTATAGTGCCTCGCACACTGTAAGTGCTCAATAAATATGGCTGAATGAATGAATGAATGAAGGCTGTAGACATGTCTGGACAATGTCTCACTCCAGGCTAAAATTCAGAGTCAGAATATTGATATCTATTAAGCACTTACTATGTGCCAAGCACTGTTCTATGCACTGAGGTAGATACAAACTTAACAGGTTGTCCCAAGTGGGGCTCACAGTCTTAATCCCCATTTTGCAGATGAGGTAACTGAGGCACAGAGAAGTTAAGTGACTTGCCCAAAATCACATAGCTGACAGGTGGCAGAACCAAAATTAGAACCCACGACCTCTGACTCCCAAGCCCAGGCTCTTTCCACTAAGCCAAGCTGCTTTTGGGGTAGATACAAGATAATTAGGTTGGACATAATCCATGTCCCACTTGGGGCTCACAGTCTTAATCCCCATTTTACAGATGAGGTAACTGAGGCACAGAGAAGTTAAGTGACTTGCCCAGGGTCACACAGCAGGCAAGTGGAGGAGCCAGGGTATTTCAGACACTGGACCAAACCACACTGTGAACACAGCAGGAATGAGCCAAGAGTCATAGTTCATTCATTCATTTTATCGTATTTATTGAGCGCTTACTGTGTGCAGAGCACTGTACTAAGTGCTTGGGAAGTACAAGTTGGCAACATATAGAGATGGTCCCTACCCAACAATGGGCTCAGTTGAGAGGGGCATTTAGAGAAGCAGCGTGGTTTAGTGGAAAGAGCCCTGGCTTGGGAGACAGAGGCTGTGGGTTCTAATCTGGGTTCCACCACTTGTCAGCTGTGTGACTTTGGGCAAGTCACTTCACTTCTCTGGGCCTCAGCTACCTCATCTGTAAAATGGGGATGAAGCCTGTGAGCCCTACGTGGGACACCCTGAAGCAGCATGACTCAGTGGAAAGAGCCCAGCCTTTGGAGTCAGAGGTCACAGGTTCAAATCCCGGCTCCACCACTTGTCTGCTGTGTGACTTTGGGCAAGTCACTTCACTTCCCTGGGCCTCAGTTCCCTCATCTGTAAAATGGAGATTAGGACTGTGAGCCCCCCATGGGACATCTTGATTACCTTGTAACCTCCCCAGCGCTTAGAACAGTGCTTTGCACATAGTAAGCGCTTGATAAATGCCATTATTGTTATTGTTATTATTATTATTATTCTCTGTGCCTCAGTTCCCTCATCTGTAAAATGGGGATGAAGACTGTGAGCCTGCCGTGGGACAACCTGATCACCTTGTAACCTCCCCAGTGCTTAGAACAGTGCTTTGCACATAGTAAGCGCTTAATAAATGCCATTATTATTATTATTATATCTACTTCAGCACTTAGAACAGTGCTTTGCACATAGTAAGTGCTTAACAAATGCAATCATTATTATTATTCATTCATTAAATAGTATTTATTGAACACTTACTGGGGCAGCATGACAGTTCAAACAGAGAATGCTGTAAAGACTCCAGTAATGCTGTAGAATATTAGGACTGTCTCTTCACTTGTTCTGCAGTTCAGTAGGGAACAGGATACTTCTTCAAAGTAGTACTAACTGTTCTTTTAATGGTAGCTAAGACATCATCTCTCATGGAATGATCTGGAAAGGGAAATTTTAAATCAGCCACTCCACTGAAACATAGAAAATGTTTGGAAGAAAAAGGATTCCTAGAAAATAATTGAAGTTTGAGTCAATTCTTCCACATCTGACAAGGAGTGGAAGCTTTTTTTGAGGGTGTAAAATTAAACCAGCGTGGCCTAGTGGATAAACGATGGGCCTGGGAGTCAGAAGGACCTGGGTTCTCATCCCGGCTCTGCCACTTGTTTGCTACATGACCTTGGGCAAGTCACTTCACTTCTCTGTGCCTCAGTTCCCTCATCTGTAAAATGGGGAAGAAGACTGTGAGCCCCTTGTGGGACAGGAACTGTGTCCAACCCAATTAACCTTGTTAAGCACTTGCTACAATGCCAGGCACATAGTAAATGCTTAACAAATATCATAAAAAACTACATAAATTAAGACAACCTCCTTGTATGACTCCTTTGTCCTTAAAAATCCATATATCTAAATTTGTAAGCCCTCCATAATAAGGGAGAAAGGAAGCTCAATAAGTTTTGGCAACTGGGATCCTTGACTCCTTTGTTCAGAAATGGGTTTGTGGTTAACTAGTGTTGAGATTGAGGAGTTTGTTTAGTAAACAAAGGTAGTCAGACAAAATTGAATTAATGAAAAGTGGAAAAACAATTGTGATTTGCTAATGAATAAAATGTAATAGGCCTAGACTTTCTGAAGGACAAGAGGGTGGGGTGAAACATTACAAAAGAGCATTCTCAATTGGTATCTGTTTAGCTGAATTCCCAGACTTGACAAATGCCTGTAATCTTCAGTGTTCTAGGATGTCAGGAGATCTGTAAGAATGGCCATTGAAACATCTAGAGAGACTCTCCAGAAAGAAACTAAAATATTGATAATAATAACAAAAATGGCATTTATTAAGTGCTTACTTTGTGCAAAGCACTGTGCTAAGCGCTGGGGAGGATACAAGGTGATCAGGTTGTCCCCACGTGGAGCTCACAGTCTTCATCCCCATTTTACAGATGAGGTAACTGAGGCACAGAGAAGTTAAGTGACTTGCCCAAAGTCACACAGTGGACAATTGGAGGAGCTGGGATTTGAACCCGTGACCTCTGACTCCCAAGCCCGGGCTCTTTCCACTGAGCCATGCTGCTTCTCATATAAGGACCAGTCATAACAATAATAAAATTGCAGTATTTGCTAGGCTAAGCACTTTTCATAATAATAATATAATAATTATGGTATTTGTTAAGTGCTTACTCTGTGCCAAGCACTGTACTAAGCTCTGGTGTAGATACAAGGTAAGCAGGTTGCCCCACGTGGGGCTCACAGTCTTAATCCCCATTTTACAGATGAGGTAACTGAGGAACCTCAGTTAAGCGGCTTGCCCAAGGTCACACAGCAGACAAGTGGTGGAAGCGGTATTAGAACCTATGTCCTCTGACTCCCAACCCGGGCTCTTGTCACTAAGTGATACTGCTTCTTTTATGGTATCTGTTAAGCATTTACTACGTGCCAGGCACAGTAAGAAGCGCTGGAGTAGATAGTATGTTCCAAGCCCTGTAGTAAGCACTGGGATAAATACAAGATAGGTCAGAAACTGTGCCTGTCCCACATGGGTCTCACAGTCAAAAGAGAGGGAGAACAAGTGTTTAATCCTCATTTTACAGATGAGAAAACTGAGGCCCAGAGAAGTGAAGTGACCTGCCCAAAGTTACATAGCAGGCAAGTAGCAGAGCAGGAATTAGAACCCAGGTCCTCTGACTCCCAGGCCTGTGTTCTTTCCACTGGTCCATTCTGCTTCCCCATCTCTCAACTGTGAAGCAATCACTTTTGCCTCACTAATAATAATAATAATAATAATAATGGCATTTGTTAAGCGCTTACTATGTGCAAAGCACTCTTCTAAACACCGGAGGGATACAAGGTGATCGGGTTGTCCCACGTGGGGCTCACAGTCCTAATCCCCATTTGATAGATGAAGGAACTGAGGCTCAGAGAAGTGAAGTGACTTGCCCAAGGCCACACAGCAGATACGTGGGGGAACGGGATTAGAACCCAGGACCTCTGACTCCCGAGCCCGGGCTCCTTCCACTGAGCCACACTGCTTCTCGTGTTTCTCGTAGCCTGTAACCTCATTGTGAGCAGGGAATGTATCTACTAAATCGGTTACATTATACTCTCCCCAGCTCTCGGTACAGGGCTCTGCCCACAGTAAGCACTCAACAAATGCCACTAATGATGATGTCAGATGCTTTTCAGTGGAACAGCTTTAGTTCATTCATTTATTCATTCAATCATATTTATTGAGTGCTTACTGTGGGCAAGATACTGTACTAAGCGCTTGGAAAGTACAGTTCAGCAACAAATAGAGGCAATCCCTGCCCACACTGGACTCACAGTCTAGAAGGGGGGAGGTGGGCATCAAAACAAGTAAACAGGCATCAATAATAATAATAATAGAATTTGTTAAGCACTTACTATGTGCAAAGCACTGTTCTAAGCACTATGGAGGATACAAGGTGATCAGGTTGTCCCATGTGGGGCTCACAGTCTTAATCCCCATTTTCCAGATGAGGTAAATGAGGCACAGAGAAAGTGAAGTGATGTGCCCAAAGTCACACAGCTGACAAGTGGCAGAGCTGGGATTAGAACCCATGACCTCTGATTCCCAAGCCCATCAATAGCATCAATATCAATAAATAGTGGAAAAAGCCCGGGCTTGGGAGTCAGAGGTCGTGGGTTCTAATTCCAGCTCTGCCACTTGTCAGCTGTGTGACCTTGGGCAAGTCACTTAACTTCTCTGTGCCTCAGTTACCTCATCTGGAAAATGGGGATTAAGACTGTAAACCCCACGTGGGACAACCTGATTACCTTGTATCTACCACAGCACTTAGGACAGTGCTCAGCATATAGTAAGCACTTAACAAATACCACCATCATCATCAGAAATATGATCGACTGATGACTGATTGATCTGCTTTGCAGTACTTGGCAGTTTCCCACGCTTCGGCTCCAGCCTGGGGCGCGGGGGTCTTCGAGGTGACATTGTTATTTCAGAGCCGACCCCTCCCCTGCATCCTAAAAGAATCTGGAGGAAAAGCTTATAGGCCTCGATGGTCGCCAATTGACATGGAAATATAGAAACCCTCCAGGCCAAGATTGTCTCCCGGAGTGGGTCCTGGGAATGATGATGATGGTCTTCCTTAAGCATTTACTATATGCCAAGCACTGTTCTAAACGCTGGGGTAGATACGAGCTAATCAGGTTGGACACAGTCTCTGTCCCGCATAGGACAGTCATCGCCCTCAGCTGTGTGACTCTGGGCAAGTCACTTCGCTTCTCTGTGCCTCAGTTCCCTTATCTATAAAATGAGGATTAAGACTGTGAACCCCACGTGGGACAACCTGGTTTACCTTGTATCTATCCCAGTGCTTAGAACAGCGCTTGGCACATAGGAAGTGCTTAACAAATACCAAAATTATCTTCTAGACTGTGAGCCCATTGTTGGGTAGGGACCGTCTCTATATGTTGTTGACTTGGACTTCCAAGCGCTCAGTACAGTGCTCTGCAAACAGTAAGCGCTCAGTAAATACGATTGAATGAATGAATGAATAATGATTATCATTATTACTATTATTATAGTGTTTGTTAAGCAATTACTATGTGCAAGACACTGTGCTAAGCGCTGGATTGGATACAAGTAAATCAGGCTGGACATAGTCCCTCGCCCATGTGGGGCTCACAGTTTCAATCCCCATTTTACAGATGAGGTAAATGAGGCCCAGAGAAGTAAAGTGACTTGCCCAAGGTCACACAGCAGATGTGGCAGAGCCAGAATTGGAACTCATGACCTAATGACTCCCAGGTCCCTCTATCCACTATGTCACGCTGTGTCTGTAGACTTTGAGCTCATTGTGGGCAGGGATTGTCACTCTTTATTGCCGTATTGTAGTTTCCCAAGTGTTCAGTACAGTGATCTGCACACAGTAAGCATTTAATAAAGACAATTGAATGAATGAATGAATGGAGCTCACAATCTTCATCCCCATTTTACAGTTTAGGTCACTGAGATTTAGGGAAGTGAAGTGACTGGCCCAAGGTTACACAGTAGACAAGTGCTGGAGATGGGATTAGAACCCAGAGCCTTGGGACTCCGGGCCCCTGCTCTATCCACTACACCATGCTGCTTCTGTAACTGCCCCCCCCCACCCCCCACCAGACTGTGAGCTTCTTGTGGGAAGGGATTGTCTCTCTTTATAGCTGCATTGTACTTTCCCAAGCGCTTAGTACAGTGCTCTGCACACAGTAAGTACTCATTAAATACAATTGAATAGATGAATAAACAGTTTGTGGACAGGGGATGTGTCTACCAACTCTTTTGTCCAGTTCATTCATTCTTTCATTCAATTGTATTTATTGAGCGCTTACCATGTGCAGAGCACTGTACTGAGCTCTTGGGAAGAACAAGTTGGCAACAACTTCAATCATATTTACTGAGTACTTACTGAATGCAGAGCACTGTACTAAGCACTTGGGAGAGTACAATTTCAACCATAAACAAACACAAACACATTCCCTGCCCACAATGAGCTTGCAGTCTAGAGGTGGGGAGACAGACATTAATAGAAATAAATAACAACAGATCCATTAATAGAAATAAATAAAGAAATGGCAGATCTGTACATAAATGCTGTGGGGTTGGAAGAGGGATCAATAAAGGGAGCAAGTCAGGGCGAAGCAGAAGGGAATGAGAGAAGAGGAAAGGAGGGCTTAGTCAGGGAAGGCGTCCTGGAGGAGATGGCCTTCAATAAGGCTTTGAAAGTGGGGAGAGTCGTTGTCCATGGGATTTGAGGGAGGGAGGGCCTTCCAAGCCAGAGGCAGGACTTGGGAGATAGGTCGGTGGTGAGATAGATGAAATCGAGGTACAGTGAGAAGGTTAGCTTTAGCAGTGCTCTGCACACAGTGAGCACTCAATAAATACCACTGATTAATTCATCAGCATTTGGGAAAGTATAGGAATGAAACCCTCAGTGATACTTATTATACACTGCTTACTGTATAGTGTATAGTGTATATACTGCTTAGTACAGTTAGTACTAAGTACACAGTACTTTACAGTGCTCTGCACACAGTAAGTGCTCAATAAATACGATTGAATGAATGAATGAATGCTTATAGAGAAGCAGTGTGGCTTAGTGGCAAGAGCCATGGCTTGGGAGTCAGAGGATGTGGGTTCTAATCCCGGCTCCACCACTTGTCTGCTGTGTGACTAGGGAAAACCACTTAACTTCTCTGTGCCTCAGTTACCTTATCTGGAAAATGGGGAATTAGACTGTGAGCCCCGCGTGGGGCAACCTGATTATCTTGTTATCTACCCCAGCGCCTACAACAGTGCTTGGCACATAGTAAGCGCTTAACAAATTCCATCGTTATTATTATTATTATTATTATTTGAGGAGGCAGGACGTGGGCCAGGGGTCAGCAGCGAGATAAACAAGATCAAGGGACAGTGAGAAGGTTAGCTTTAGCAGTGCTCTGCACACAGTGAGCACTCAATAAATACCATTGATTGATTCACCAGCATTTGGGAGAGTATAGGAATGAAACCCTCAGTGGTACTTACTGAGAACTTACTGTAGTACTCAGTACCCCCCCAGACTGAGCCCCCTCCTTCCTCTCCCCCTCCCCCTCCCCCCCCCCGCCTACCTCCTTCCCCTCCCCACAACACCTGTATATATGTTTGTACAGATTTATTACTCTATTTTACTTGTACATATTTACTATTCTGTTTATTTTATTTTGTTAATATGTTTTGTTTTGTTGTCTGTCTCCCCCTTCTAGACTGCGAGCCCGCTGTTGGGTAGGGACCGTCTCTATATGCTGCCAACTTTTACTTCCCAAGTGCTTAGTACAGTGCTCTGCACACAGTAAGCACTCAATAAATACGATTGAATGAATGAATGAATGAATGAATGTTGTCAACTTGTACTTCCCAGGCGCTTAGTACAGTGCTCTGACACAGTAAGCGCTCAATAAATACGATTGAATGAATGAATGAATCGCACTGTGTACTAAGTGCTCACAGGAAGCTCAAAAAGAACTGACAGTCTAATGTGGCAAACAGATATAGACTTGTTTACGAATAGAAAAGTCAAAGTAAGGGGATTCTTCAAACCCGAACTTCCTGAGGATGGGCATGAAGTACTAAGCAGTGTGCCTAATGGAAAGAGCACGGGATTGGGGGTCTGGGTTGCTGGGATTAATCCTGGCTCCACCACTTGCCGGCTGTGTGACCTTGGGTAAATCACTTCACTACTCTGCTTCGGTTTCCTCATCTGTAAAATAGCGATTCAATGCCAGCCCACTGTGGTCAGGGAATGAGTCTATTAACTCCCCTGACGTGCTTAGCACAGTGGTTTGCACACAATCAGGGCTCTATAAACGCCATTGATTGATTGATTGTTCTCCCTTCCCCTAAGATTGGGAGCCCCACTTGAACTAGGAACTGGGTCTGACCTGATTATCTTGTATCTACCCCAGCACTTAGTACAGTGCTTGACACATAGTTAAGTGCTGAACAAATACCACAATCATTATTAAATGAATATAATAATAATGATAATTGTGGTATTTGTTAAGCACTTCCCATGTGCCAAGCACTGTACTAAATTTTGGGATGGACATAAGATCATTAGGTCCCACATGGGGCTCACCGTCTAAATAGGAGGGAGAATGGGTATTTAATCCCCCTTTTTTGCAGATAAAGGCAAGTGAGGCACAGAGAATTTAGGTGACTTGCCCAAGGTCACAAAGAGAAGCAGCGTGGCTCAGTGGAAAGAGCACGGGCTTTGGAGTCAGAGGTCATGGGTTCAAATCCCGGCTCTGCCGATTGTCAGCTGTGTGACTTTGGGCAAGTCACTTCACTTCTCTGTGCCTCAGTTCCCTCATCTGTAAAATGGGGATTAAGACTGTGAGCCCCCCGTGGGACAACCTGATCACCTTGTAACCTCCCCAGCGCTTAGGACAGTGCTTTGCACATAGTAAGTGCTTAATAAATGCCATTATTATTAAAGCATATAGTGCCAGAGCCGGAATTAGAACCTAGGTCCTCTGACTCCCAGCTGGTGCCCAAGTTCCTTCCATGTGGCTGCTGGGTTGATGATGATGATGATGGTATTTGTTAAGCGCTTACTATGTGCAAAGCACTGTTCTCTCACCAAAGCGTTGATGTGATTAGGGGTGTTGGGAGTTAATCTGGGAAGGCTTCTTGAAAGAGGTTTGAGAAGAAGGAGGTGAGAAGCACCTTTTTTATGAGGTACTTTGAGAAGCAGCATGGCCTAGTGGCTACAGCACGGACCTGGGAGCAAGAAGGTCATGGGTTCTCATCCCAGTTCTGCTGCTTGTCTGCGGTGTGACCTTGGGCAAGTCACTTCATTTCTCTGGGCACCGGTTACCTCACCTTATCAAATGGGGGTTATCATCAAATGGGGGTTGTGACTGTGAGCCCCATATGGAACATGGACTGTGTCCAACTTGATTTGTTTGTATCCATCCCAGCGCTTAGTACAGTGCCTGGCACAAAGGAAGTGCTTCACAAATGTCATCATCATCATTTATTTATTTATACTAACGTCTATCTCTCCCTCTGGTCTGTAGCTCCTTGAGGGCAGGGGAATGTCAGTTTATTGCTGTATTGTAGTCTCCCAAGCTTGTGGCTTACTGGAAAGAGCCCGGGTTTGGGAGACAGAGGTCGTGGGTTCTAATCCCGGCTCCATCACTTGTCTGCTGTGTGACCTTGGGCAAGTCACTTAACTTCTCTGTGCCTCAGTTACAGCGTGGCTCAGTGGAAAGAGCCCGGGCTTGGGAGTCAGAGGTCGTGGGTTCTAATTCCGGCTCCGCCACATGTCTGCTGTGTGACCTTGGGCAAGTAACTTAACTTCTCTGAGCTTCAGTTACCTCATCTGTAAAATGGGGATTAAAGACTGTGAGCCCCACATGGGACAACCTGATCACCTTGTATCCCTCCCACAGCGCTTAGAACAGTGCTTTGCACATAGTAAGCGCTTAACAAATGTCATCATTATTATTATTATTCTCTGTGCCTCAGTTACCTCATCTGGAAAATGGGGTTTAAGACTGTGAGCCCCACGTGGGCCAAGCTGATAACCTCTTAACAAAATAATCGCTTAACAAATACCATTATTGTTATTATTATTACAATCCAGCAATAAAGAGAGACAATCCCTTCCCCCAACGGGCTTACAGTTTAGAGTGGGGTGACAGACATCAAAACAAGTAAACGGGCATCAATATAAATAAATAGAATCATATATATACATTATCCAGTCCCTGTCCCACGTGGGGCTCACAGTCTCACTCCCCATTTTGCAGGTGAGGGAACTGAGGCCCAGAGAATAATAATGATAATAATGATGGTATCTGCTTACTATGTGTGAAGCACTGTTCTAAGCGCTGGGGCAGGATACAGGGTGATCAGGTTGTCCCACGTGGGGCTCACAGTCTTCATCCCCATTTTCCAGATGAGGTCACTGAGGCCCAGAGAAGTGAAGCGACTTGACCAAGGTCACCCAGCAGCTAAGTGGCGGAGGCTGGATTAGAATCCATGACTTTCTGAGTCCCAGGCCTACACCACACTGCATTTGTTGGGGGGTTGAGGGGGTGTTTCTGCCCCACCCCACCAGGGAGGAGAGACATGAAAAGACCCCCGAGTTTGCATTTCAAGGGGCGAGCAGGGCAGGCCTCAGACTCTGTGGAGCCGGGCCAAGGTTTGGGCTGGGGGCGGGGGTCTGCTCCCATCGCCCCCTTTGATGTGGCATTGACACTTGCTAATGAGGACCCTACCGGGCCCGGGGTGGGGCGGTGGGGACTTCCTTATAAAACCTCGAGCCCGGCCCGCCTCCCTCCCGTTTGGCCACTGCGCGACCCGCACCGCACCGCACCGCACCGCATCGCATCGCATCGCATCGCCCCGCGCCATGGGCAAACCCGCTTGGGTGGAGGAGACCCCCGCCCCCGGCCGCCCGCACCTCTGCTGCGCTCCCCCTCCCACTTTCTTCGGCCGGGCGCCCCCCCGGGCCCTGGCCTTGGCCCGGGCCAAGGGGGAAACTGAGGCAGAGGCGCGGATCTCCCCTCCAGGGCCCCAGGACCTGTCGGAGGCGCGCCCCTGCAGCCCACCCCCCGGTCAGCGCCCCTCTCCACCCCGGACAAGGGGGGGCCCCCGGGAGGAAGGGAGGGAGGGCGGGCCTCGCGCTGTGGGGAGGCGGGGGCGCGTTGTAGGGGGACGTAACGCAGCACGTGGTCCGAGGGCCTTAACGATGCCTCGTGTCTCTGGTCTCCCTCCCGCAGGGCCGCAGTCTCTGGGTGGGACCCCCGACGACTCCTCCGGCTACGAGAGCGACAGTCCGGCCGCGGGGAGTTCCAGGGTCCGCCTGGGCCACCAGGGCCAAGGCCAGCCTGTCCTGGTCCACCAGGGCCACCCAGTCCTGGCCCAGGACAGCCAGCCTGTCCAGGGCCAGCCAGTCCTGGGCCACCAGGGTCAACCGGTCCTGGCCCAGGAGACCCAGCCGGTCCAGGGCCAGGCAGCCCTTGATCATCCTGGACAGGCAGTCCTGAGCCACCAGGGCCAGCCGGTCCTGGGCCACCAGGATCAACTAGTCCTGGCCCAGGAGAGCCAGCCGGTCCAGGGCCAGGCAGCCCTGGGTCAGCCGGGACAGCCAGTCCAGGGCCACCAGGGCCAGCCGGTCCTGGGTCACCAGGGTCAACTAGTCCTGGCCCAGGAGAGCCAGCCGGTCCAGGACCAGGCAGCCCTGGGTCAGCCGGGACAGCCAGTCCAGGGCCACCAGGGCCAACCAGTCCTGGGTCAGCCGGGCCAGTCAGACCAGGGCCCGTCAGTCCTGGGCCAGCAGGGCCAGCCGGTCGTGGTCCAGCCTGTGGTAGCCCGGGTCCAGGGCCTGGAGGGGCCTCCCCAGCCCCGCCGAGCGCGCACCGCCTTCAGCCCGGCCCAGGTCTGCCTCCTGGAGAAAACCTTTACAGGCCAGCGCTACTTGGGCATCGGCGACAGGAAGAAGCTGGCCACCAACCTCAACCTCTCTGAAGTCCAGGTGAGGGACCGCTCGCTCTCCCGCGCTAGGTGACAAGCGTTGTTCTAAGCGCCGGGTGGGTAGATGCAGGGTCATAATAATAATGGCGATATTTGGTAAGCACTTTCTATGTGCCAGGCCCTATTCTACGCGCTGGGGTAGGTAGAAGGTCATAATATAACAATAGTGTTGGTATTTGTTAAGCACTTGCTATGTGCCAAGCATTGTTCTAAGCACCTTTTACCATGTGCAAAGCACTGTCCTAAACGCGGGGGTGGGGGTGGGGATACAATGAATAGGTAGTCCCACGTGGGGCTCACAGTCTTAATCCCCATTTTACAGATGGCGGAACTGGTGCTCAGAGAAGTTAAGTGACTTGCCCAAGGTCATGCAGCAGACATGTGGCGGAGTCGGGATTAGAACCCATGACCTCTGACTCCCAAGCCCGGGCTCTTTCCACTGAGCCTTCTTAAGGTCATAAGTCACTTAATTTATGTGCCTCAGTTACCTCATCTGTAAAATGGGGATTAAAACAGTGAGTCCCATGTGGGACAACCTGATTACCGTGTACCCGCCGCCCCCCCAGCTCTTAGAATAGTGCTCGGCACATAGTAAGCGCTTAACAAATGCCATTATTATTATTATTATTATTAACCAATGGGGTAGATACAAGATCATAATGATGATGGTATTTGGTAAGCGCTTGGTGTGTGCCCGGAACTGTAGAACCGCTGGGGTAGATACGAGGTCATGATGATAATAATTACGGTGGGGAGACATTATTTCTTTTTCTTTTTGTTTAAATGGTATGTGGTAAGCGCTTACTATGGACCAGGCGCTGGACTAAGCGCTGGGGTGGATATAATAATAATTACGGTATTTATTAAACGCTTGGTAAGTGTCCAGTGCTTTTCTGACCGCTGGAGTAGATCAATCAATCAATCAATTGATCGTATTTATTGAACGCTTACTGTGTGCAGAGCACTGTACTAAGCGCTTGGGAAGTACAAGTTGGCAACATATAGAGACAGTCCCTACCCAACAGTGGGCTCACAGTCTAGAAGGGGGACAACCAAGATCATTATCATTATAACAATTATGGTATTTGTTAAGCGGTTGCCATGTACCCAGCAATGTTCTAAGCGCTGGGGTATATACAGGGACATAATAATTATGGTGTTTGTTAAACACTTGCTGTGTGCCCAGCATTGTTCTAAGCGCTTGGGTAGATAATAATAATGATGGTATTTGTGAAGCGCTTACTGTGTGCCAGGTACTGTTCACCGCTGGGGTGATTACAAGCAAATTTGGTTGGACACCGTTCCTGTCCCACATAAGGCACACCGTCTCAATCTCCATTTTATACCTGAGGGAACTGAGGCCCAGAGAAGTGAAATGACTGGCCCAAGACCACACAACAGACATAGCAGAGTCGGGATTAGAACCCATGACCTTCTGACTAACAGCCTCTGCTCTATCCACTACACCATTCTTTGTGCCTTTGCCACTTGTCTGCTGTGTGATCTTGGGCAAGTCACTTCACTTATCAGTGCCTCAGTTACCTCGCCTGTGAAGACAGCCCCTTATGGGACAGGGGCCATGTCCAACCCGATCGCCTTGTGTCTACTTAAGCGGTTAGCATAGTGCCTGTACGTTCTCAAGTAACCCTCTTGACCTTCTGTAGCATCCTGGCTCAGCTATTATTCGAGCTGAATGGTCCTATTCAAACAGAAAACCTACCAAGTTTTTTAATGGTATTTGTTAAGCCTCTACTATGTGTAGAACATTGTTCAAAGCGCTTGGGGTAGACACAAGTTAATAATAATGATGGCATTTGTTGAGCGCTTACAATGTGCAAAGCACTGTTCTAAGCGCTGGGGTGATACACGGTGATCAGGTTGTCCCATGTGGGGCTCACAGTCTTAATCCCCATTTTACAGATGAGCTAACTGAGGCTCAGAGAAGTTAAGTGACTTGCCCAAGGTCACACTGCGGACACTTGGCGGAGCTGGGATTCGAACCCATGACCCCTGACTCCAAAGCCCGTGCTCTTTCCACTGACCCACAATGCTTTGTCCCTGTCCCACGAGGGGCTCGACAGTCGGGTATTTTACAGTTGAGGAAATGGAAGGCCCAGAGAAGTGAAGTCATTTGCCCAAAGTCACACAAAAAACTAGAAACAGAGCCAGAATTAGAACTCAGGTCCTCTGGCTCCCAGGCCCGTGCTCTATCCACCAGAGACTGTGTGTCCAGTACCCAGGATCAGTAGCGTTTCAGGTTTGCTTTCATCTGGACTCTTTCTCTTGGATGAGAAGTCAGGAAAGCAGTTATTATTGCTTAATAATAACTGCCAGCACTGTTCTAAACATTGGGGTAGATACAAGGTACTCAGGTTGGACAAAGTCCCTGATCCATGACCCATGTGGGGCTCGCAGTCTTAATCCCCATTTTACAGATGAGGGAACTGAGGCATAGACAAGTGAAGTGATTTGCCCAAGGTCTATTTTTTATTAATAATGTGTATATAGGTATAATTCTATTTATTTATTTATAGTGACGCTACTGATGCCTGTTTACTTGTTTTGATGTCTGTCTCCCCCCTCTAGACTGTGAGCCCATTGTGGGCAGGGATTGTCTCTGTTGGTGAATTGTACTTCCCAAACACTTAGTACAGTGCTCTGCACACAATAAGTGCTCAATAAATACGACTGAATGAATGGCAGAGCAGGGATTAGAACTCACATCCTGTGACTCCCAAGCCCAACAACTCCCAGTCCCGGGCTTTTGCCACTAGGCCATACTGCTTCTATAAATGGTGGCATTAAAGGCTTACTATATGCCAAACATGGCAAATCTCCCGGTAGGAAATTTAAGATAATCTTCTTGGGCACAGGCCTTGATCCATGAATCACAGCCTAAGGGAGGAGGAACAACAGGTATTTTATCCCCATTTTACAGATTAAAGAATCAGGAAGCACAGAGAAGTAAAGTAATTTGTCCAAGGTTGCATAGCTGGTCACACTGTTCACAGCTAAGAGTTCCTTGAAGTTTGCTTTGTGTCCATTATGAAAATGACTCCTATCAAATGACTTGCTCAGAATGCCCTCTTTTTCCATTTTCCTGATTTTGTTTTGTCTTGTGGGCATTTTACTGTTCACAAAATCTTCTTCCCAGGGCAGATGAAATGACAAGTTTTAGTAAAGTCTGAGCTCTTTCCTCCCTTTACCTGAAAGTTTGGATGTTTTTGAAGTTACTCTCCATTACAAGCAATTTTTGTCTGTCTCCCCTCAACTGTAGGTTTCTCAACAATCCTATAATAGTTATATTCTTCCAAGCCATCGGTGTGATACTTAAAAATCAATACTATTAATTTGATAAGTCTTTTGTTGCAAAGGTGAACATTTTGAAATTATTCCTGTTTGCCTATTGCCATGGACAGTTCATTTACTTGTTTAGTGTTCGTGGAGATGGCTTTATGAGACTCCTGCTTTTAACTACAACTATTTGGTAGTAAAAATATTGATTGTACTTTCCCATACAGCTAGCACAGTAAATAATAGAGAAATAGTTTAGTGGATTGCACACAGGCCTGGAAGTCAGAAGGACCTGGGTTCTAATTCCAGCTCTGCCACTTGTCTGCTGTGTGACCTTGGGCAAGTCACTTCACTTCTCTGGGCCTTGGTTACCTTATCTGTAAAGTGGGGATTAAAAACAGCCCCACATAATAATGGCATTTATTAAGTGCTTACTATGTGCAAAGCACCATTCTAAGCACTGGGGAGGTTACAAGGTAATCAGGTAGTCCCACGTGGGGCTCACAGTCAATCCCCATTTTACAGATGAGGTCACTGAGGCATAGAGAAGTTAAGTGACTTGCCCAAAGTCACACAGCTGGCGATTGGCAGAGCTGGGATTTGAACCCATAACCTCTGGCTCCAAAGCCCGGGCTTTTTCTACTGAGCCACATGGGACATGGGCTGTGTCCAACCTGCTTAGCTAGTATCTACCCCAACACTTAGTACAGTTGCATGTAGAAGGTGATTGTCAAAGAATGTTTTGCTAGATCCCATAACAACTCTGGCCTAGATATTTCCCCAGCACTTAGAACAGTGCTTGGCACATAGTAAGTGCTTAACAAATACCACCATTATTAAAGCACTTAGTACAGTGCTCTGCACGCAGTAAGTGCTCAATAAATATGATAGAATGAATGAACTTGAGGTCCCTCCCTCTCTAGACTATGTCTACCATTTAGAGAAGCAGCATGGCCTAGTGGATAGAGCATAGGCCTGAGAGTCAGGAGGTCATGGGTTCTAATAATAGTAATGATGGCATTCGTTAAGTGCCCCCAGCACCGGTGGGCGGCATACAAGGTGATTAGGTTGTCTCACTTGGGGCAGTCCCATTTTACAGATAAAGGTAACTGAGGCCCATAGAAGTTAAGTGACTTGCTCAAAGTCACACAGCTGACAAGTGGCAGAGTCGGGATCAGAACCCATGACCTCTCGCTCCCAAGCACAGGCTTTTTCCACTGAGCTACGCTGCTTCTCTTGTGTACTGTGTGACCTTGGTCAGGTCACTTCTTCTGTGCTTCAGTTACCTCATCTGTAAAACGGGAATTGAGACTTACATGGGACAGGGACAGTGTGTAACCTGATTTTCTTGTATCCACCCCAGCACTTAGTACAATGCCTGGCACATAGGAAGCACTCAATAAATACAACTTGTACTTCCCAAGCACTTAGTACAGTGCACTGCACACAGTAAGCGCTCAATAAATGATTGAATGAATGAATAAACCTGGATCCAGGAGCTCTGGGGATCTGCTGATCAGAGTCAGAACCACAGGAAGGCTGCACTTCCTACAGAGGAAAGAGCAGTATGGCCTAGTGGGAAGAATCAAATCATGTTTATTGAGCACTTACTCTACTAAGTGCCTGGGAGAGTGTGATACTGGTCAGGATCTGGGTTCTAGTCCCAGCTCTGTCACTTGCCTGCTGTGTGACTTTGGGGAAGTCACTTAACATCTCTGCTTCAGTTAATTCCTGTCAAATTGGAATTCTAGACCTGTCCCCTCCACCCTTGTGAATCCCAAATAGGACAGGGACTGTGGCGGTCCAACTTAATTTTCTTGTGTGCACCCCAGCATTTAGAATAGTGCTTGTCACATGGAAAAAGCTTAACAAATACCGCAATTATTATTAACAAACACCATCATACTGAGATTTGGAATGTCCTGGAACTGGGTGACTCTGCTGCAGGCATCATTTCTCTAAACTAAACATGAGAAGCAGCATGGCTCAGTGGAAAGAGCCTCTGAGGTCGTGGATTCTAATTCCGACTCTGCCACTTGTCTGCTGTGTGACTTTGTGCAAGTCACTTCACTTCTCTGGGCCTCATTTCCCTCATCTGTAAAATGGGGATTAAGACTGTGAGACCCACCGGGGACAACCTGATTACCTTGTATCCCCCCAGTGCTTTGAACAGTGATTGGCACATAGTAAGCACTTAGCAAATACCATAATTATTATGTTTCCTCATTCAGGTGTCTCCAGTGATCCCCCATGCACCTCCCCCATCAAGCAGGAACGCCTCAAAATCAGCTTTAAAGCTCTCAGTCAGTTCTGTCCCCCTCATTCATTCATTCAATCGTATTTATTGAGTGGTTACTGTGTGCAGAGCACTGTACTAACCGCTTGGGAAGTACAAGTTGGCATCCATCCTTGCTACTCCCCACTACAACCATCCCCATATATTTTGCTTCTCCAATACCAACCTACTTACTCTGCCACTCTATCACTTCACCGCTTGCTCCCTCCCGCCTTTCCTCCTCCCTGGAACCTCTCCCTGCTTCATGTTGGACAGACCAACACTCCTATCTTAATAATAATGATAATGATGGTTTGTTAAGTGCTTACTATGTGCCAAGCACTGTTTTAAGCACTGAGATACAAGGTAATCAGGTCATCCCAGTGGGGCTTACAGGTAACAGGCATTGAGAAGTTAAGTGATTTCCCCAAAGTCAAAACATCTGACAAGAGGTGGAGCCAGGATTAGAACCCGTGACCTCTGACTCCCAAACCCATGCTCTTTGCAGAAAGGCACTTAAGTGCCCCTTAAGCACTTAGGTAGACCAATGGCATTTAGCTAACAGATCCTTAGTCTAAGTTGCTTCCCATACCTGTAATTTATCTCCCCGCAGAACTACTTGAGTTGAAAGCAGGGATTGTGTCTACTAATTGTATTATTCTTTCCCACTTAATTTTTTTTTTAATGGTATTTGTTAAGCACTTAACTGTGCCAAGTGCTGGGCAAGATACAAGATAATCAGGCCAAACAGTCCTTGTCCCACATGGGACTCACTGGTGGATTCATTCAATCGTATTTATTGAGTGCTTACTGTGCAGAGCACTGTACTAAGCACTTGGGAAGTGCAAGTCGGCAACTTAAAGAGATGGTCCCTACCAAACAATGGGCTCACAGTCTAGAAGGGGAAGACAGACAACAAAACAAAACATGTAGACAGGTGTCAAAATCATCAGAACAAATAGAAATAAAGCTATATGCATATCATTAACAAAATTAATAGTAAATATGCACAAGTAAAATAGAGTAATAAATCTGTACAAATATATATACAGGTGATGTGGGGAGGGGAAGAAGGTAGGGTGGGGGGGATGGGGAGGAGGAGAGGAAAAGGGGGCTTAGTCTGGGAAGGCCTCCTGGAGGAGGTGAGCTCTCAGTAAGGCTTTGAAGGGAGGAAGAGAGCTGGTTGGCTGATGTGTGGGGGGAGGGCATTCCAGGCCAGGGCTGGGGCCCGGCGGGACAGGCAAGAATGAGGTACAGAGAGGAGGTTAGTGGTGGCAGAGGAGCGGAGGGTGTGGGCTGGGCTGGAGAAGGAGAGAAGGGAGGTGAGGTAGGAGGGGGCGAGGTGGCTAGGTGGGTTGAGAGTTGTGAATGGGAGAGGATTTCCTCTCCATCCCAGGAGCCACCTCTGTAACCTTTCACTTTTTCTACATCTTGTTCAGGTCAAGACCTGGTTCCAGAACCGCAGGATGAAGCTCAAGAGGCAGCTACAAGATTTCCGGCATAGCCTCCTGCCTGCAGCCTCCTTCCCCCCTTTCTTCAGCCACAGCGAAGGAAACTTGCCAAAGTACCCCAGCTATCCTCTGCTCCATCAGCAACCGAGTCTGCCCTTTTCCTCAAAGCCTGTTCTCCAACTCAGCCCTCCCTCTTTTCAGCTCTTTGACTCTCCCCACAACAGGTCCCTCAGTCCCCAGATAGTCCCCGAACTGCCTTATTACCGTCAAACCTTCCTCCCTCAGTTGTCCATTCATCCTCTTCCCCTGAACAGAGTGGACTGTAGACAGCTTCACCCTTTCCACGGCCTATAACCCAAACCCTAAAAGATGCGATTGAAGGAAGGATGTAGCATTAATTTATTATTGTATGGATGAATAAACCATCTGAGATTTTTATTTGACATTTTCCTCATGGTGTTGTGGGGTGGGACACATTTTCAGACAGACACTCGGATCAATCAATCGTATTAAGTACTTACTGTGTGCAGAGTACTGTACTGAGCACTTGGGAGGAGAGTACAATATAACAGTTGGTTGCCACATTCCCTGCCCACAATGAGCTGACAGGTGAGAGTTTTTACTGGCTGACAACCTGGGTTTATCTTTAAAGTCATTCAATCGTATTTATTGAGCGCTTACTATGTGCAGAGCACTGTACCAAATTGAACAGATCACTTGATGAATGTCATTATTTCATTTAACCACCTTAATCATGAATATTGGGGTTAAAAATAAAAAGTAACCAGATATTTAAGGTCTTCAATTTGGGAAATAATTTTGGCTTTATCTCATCAGATTATATTGCTGGTTCCAGCTCTCTTTACATCAGTAAATTTGTGACCCTTAGGATTTACAACATTCCAGTGTATGGATGTGATCAGAACTAGCTCTCTTCCTCCCTTCAAAACCCTACTGAGAGTTCACCTCCTCCAGGAGGCCTTCCCAGACTGAGCCCCCCTTTTCCTCTCCTCCTCCCCATTCCCCCTCCCTACCTCCTTCCCCTCCCCATAGCATTTGTATATATTTGTATAGAGTTATTACTCTGCTTTACTTGTACATATTTACTATTCTATTTATTTTGTTAATGATGCACATATCTATTTGTTCTGACGATTTTGACACCTGTTTACATGTTTTATTGTTTGTCTCCCCCTTCTAGACTGTGAGCCCATTGTTGGGTAGGGACCGTCTCTAAATGTTGCCAACTTGTACTTCCCAAAAGCTTAGTACAGTGCTCTGCACATAGTAAGCGCTCAATAAATACGATTGAATGAATGAATGAATGCCCCCACAGGGCTGATTCAAGAGGGCATGCTCTTGCTTCAGATAAGAGTTTGCTTCAGGACAGTCAGTGGTATTTATTGAGCACTTACAATGTGCAGAGCACTGTACTAAGCGCTTAGGAAAGTACAATGCAACAATAAACAATGACATTCCCTGCCCACAAGGAGCTTACAGTCTAGAGGTGGAGAGGCAAGACATCAAGCACTTACTATGTGCCAAGCACTGTTCTAAGCCCTGGGGTAGGTACAAGGTAACCAGGTTGTCCCATGTGGGGCTCACAGTCTCAGTCTCAATCCCCATTTTACAGAGGAGGGAACTGAGGCCCAGAGAAGTGAATTGGCTTGCCCAAGGTCACACAGCTAAGAGGCAGAGTGAGGATTAGAACCCATGACCTCTGACTCCCAAGCCAGGGCTCCTTCCATTAAGCCATGCTGCTTCTTAATGAGATTGAGGAGTCAAAGATAATACCAAGGTTATGGGCTTGCAGGACAGGAAGGATGGTAGTGATGTCTACAGTCACGGGGAGGGCAGGATTGGGAGGAACTAACCCAATGACAGAGGCAGATAACTTTGTCCCCCTCCCCCTCACTGCTTGAATAATGATGTTCAGTGGTGAGTGTAGGACACTGGTGTGTTAATTAAAAAAAAAAAAGCACAGATCTGGGAGTCAGGACCTGGGTTCGATTCCTGCCCCTGCCACTTGCCTGCTAGATGACCTTGTCTCTGTTCCGTCTTCTGTAAAATAGATATTCAATACCTGTTCTCCCTCTTACCTTGAGTCCCACCTTGTTGTGCAAGAACTATCTGATTTTTCTGCCACAGCACCTGTACGTAGTCATCATTTCTCAAATATTACATTGTGAACATCAGTTTTTACTCATTTTTATTTTATTTGCTGGTAAGTGCTTATTCTGTGCCAGACACTGTATTAAATACTGGGATAGATATAAACTGATCTGGTTGGTCACAGTCCCTGTCACACATGGGGCTCACAGTCTTAATCCCCATTTTACAGATGAGGTAGCTGAGATACAAAGAAGTTAAGTTACTTGCCAAAGATCACACAGTAGACAAGTGACAGAGCAAGGATTAGAACCCAGATCTCTCTGCTTATATTTATGCCCACATATATTTCCACCTAACATCCTTTACACCTTTTGAAAACACAATTTGCTCTTTAAACACTCACCTCGAACAAATATTTATTAAAACAAAAATAAAATCGTAATATTGCATCCAACTCCCATAGCATAAGACAGCAAGTTTCCAGAACTATCTTCCTAAGACCCAAGTCACTGAAGATTCTCTCAGACTCCAGTTGAGAGAATCTCAAACGGGCTTCCCTGTTTATGAATAAGAAAATCCCGATTCAGTCAGACACCTCTGAATTTCCCCAGCCAAAGTCTAGGCATTTTTGGCCTAGTTCAGGGAAATGGAGCCTGATTTGAAGGGATTTGGCCAATCATAACCTCGAGCACATCCCTGGGGCCACCACAGCACCTGGGTCAGGCAGATCATCCCATTCCAGATGACCAGTTTCAAACCAGCACAACTTGGCATCCATCACTAATGGATTTAGCAGTTCGTTGTCTCTGCCACCCTGGGTGTTGGCTACATCTCCCAGCTGCCCTAACGGCGGGCATTTCTGTCTTTGGTCTTACGTAAAACTGAGCGAGAAGGTAGGACGGGTGAGGGGGTGTTAGGGAGAAGGGAGGAGATGCTAGACTGTGGGGGAGAGGAAGCATTAGGGAGAAGCTGGGAGGGGACATTAGGGGGAAGGGGAGAGGGGAATCTGAAGTGTGGAAGTGCCAGCTGAGACTCCTGAAAGGAGTAGTCTACCCGCAGTTCAGGGTGCATCTGGGGCAAAATTAACTGCCCGCTAAAGCCCGGAGGCTGACCATAAAGGAGAGCAGAAGGGGCTGGCGTCGTTGTCGTCATCATGGGTCTGGGGAGTGTGAAGGGCGGGCTGGAGATACAGGATCCGACAGGAAACATAGGGAGAGCCAAGCCAGCAGGAGGAAGAGCAGTCATCGGGAGTGCACAGTAAGTCTGAATGTAGCTGGAAACCACAGTTTGCGCCTCTGCTTGTCTTTGACGTTTAAATTTCATGCGGCGGTTCTGGAACCAAGTCTTCAACTGTAAATGCATAATGATGATTATTTCTATCCCTCAAATGGCCTTAGAAAAAAGGGACAGGGCTTATATTATCTGAGAACTCTGATGGTGTTATTAAGTGGTTAACATTTAATCATAGTAAATCCAATTTGGTGAGAATCTGAATCCCCCAGTGAAGTTAATTCTGATTTTAAAACAAAAGTATTCAGTGAGTGTTAGTTAAAGCTCAATTTACTTGACGCAAATTCAGCCCTCCACCCGCTCCCCCATCAAAATTAAGCCTGTTAGTCTTCCCTGGCTGCCCAGAAACTTGATTAGATTCAGGGGGTTTTGATAGAGGGGTGTTAAGGAAAAAACACAAGTGAAAAGCAGCGTGGCCTAGTGGATAGAGCAGGGGCCTGAGAATCAAAAGGTTCTGGGATCTAATCCAGCCTCCACTACTTGTCCACTGGGTGACCTTGGGCAAGTGACCTACCTTATCTGCGCCTCAGTTACCTCATCTGTAAAATGGGGATTAAGACCATGAGCCCCTTGTGGGACAGGGCAGTCCAACTTGATTAGCTTGTATCTACCCCAGAACTCAGTAGAGTGACTGACAAATATTAAGCCCTTAACAACAGCAACAAAAAAAATTAAAAAGTTGGGGAGCTTGGGGATGGAAGGTCAATAGAGGGGAGAACTTGTCCCTACAGAGTTTATTTGAATGCCTGTCTCCCCCATTAAATTGCTGCCCCTTGGAGGGCAGGATTCCTGGCTTTATACTTTAACTCCCAAGCTCTGCACTTAGGAAGCCCTCGATTAATACTGCTGATTGATAGCTCATCTGGTTAATGAGTAGCAAATTGGCAAGTAAGAAGAAAGTGAGTAGGAGCTAAATCTGGATACTCTACTCCCTGAATGATCATTCTTAATACCTGGAGCCTGATGGATTTAAAAGAAAATTCATTTCCTGAACAAAGAACTGAGTAATTTCCATCATTGTCACATTGGGCCATGGGTCCAGAGATCCTTTAAGCTTTAAGCAGTTGAAAGTCAGGGAGTGTAATATTTGACAATGCATTATTCTCCCCATAATGGGTGCTTGGCTAGGGGTTAATAGTGACGAGCTAGTGAGGGGAAATGTAGGGATTATGAAGAAGTCAGAGTCCCGACTCACAAATTCCTACCCGTTGCACCCCACGTTTTTTCCATGTTTTCCATGATTTTATAAATGTGAGCCAACAGGAACATGGACCCCCACTCCATCCTCTGCGGGACCCCTCTTCCCCACGTCTCAAAAAACCCCCATATATATTCATATATATATTCATCGAATCCCGGCTCCGCCACTTGTCTGCTGTGTGACCTTGGACAAGTCACTTCACTTCCTCTCTGCCTCAGTAACCTCATCTATTCATTCAACTGTATTTATTGAGCGCTTACTGTGTGCAGAGCACTGTACTAAGCACTTGGAAAGTACAATTCGGCAACAGAGACAGTCCCTACTCGACAACGGGCTCACAGTCTTGAAGGGGGGAGACAGACAACAAAACAAAGCAAGTAAACAGGCATCAACAGCATCAATATAAATAAATAAAATTATAGATATACACACATCATTAAGGGGAATGAGACTGTGAGCTCCATGAGGGACAGGGACTGTGTCCAACCCGATTTGCTTGTAATAATAACAGTAATTATGGTTTTTGTTAAGTGCTTACTCTGTGCCAAGCACTGTTCTAAGCGCTGGGGGGGAACAAGGTAATCAGGTTGTCCCATCTGGGGCTCAGTCTTAATCCCCATTTTAAAGATGAGGTAACTGAGGCACAGAGAAGTTAAGTCTTCTACACTGAGCCTGTTTTTGGGTAGGGACTGTCTTTATATGTTGTCAACTTGTACTTCCCAAATGCTTAGTAAAGTGCTCTGCACACAGTAAGTGCTCAATAAATATGAGTGAATGAATGAAGTAACTTGCCCAAAGTCACACAGCTGACAAGTGGCGGAGCCAGGATTAGAACCCATGACCTCTGACTCCTAAGCCTGGGCTCTTTCCACTGAGCCATTGCTGCTTCTCTGTATCTACCCCAGTGCTTAGTTCAGTGCCTGGAACACAGTAAATGCTTAACAAGTATTATTATTATCGAAGCACCATTATTTCCCTGGTTTAAAGGGGATTATTTCCCCTTCTCCCTGGATGGTTCGTGCCACGGCCCTCCCACCCACAGCCCACGCGGGATCACCTGGACGGGGCTCACCTGGACCGGAGAAAGTTTCAGCATGTGGAGGAGCCTCGCTTTCTCCTGCACACTTGGGTAACGCTGCTGCTGGAAGCTTCTCTCCAGTTCGAGGACCTGATTGCAGGTGAATTTTGTCCTGGGTCGGTTAATGATTCTGCCACCACTGCTGTGAGAAAAGTTATCCTCCTGGTGATCCTCCTCCTCCACTTCCTCCTCCTTCTCCACTTCCTCCTCCTTCTCCACTTCCTCCCCCTTCTCCACTTCCTCCTCCTTCTCCTGCTCAGGTGGACCCCAGACCAATTTCTTCTGTATGGCTGCAGAAAATTCGGGCAGAAAGGAAACACAGTTGAGAGAGGATCAAAATCCACCCCCAGCACCAACCTCTGCCTCTCCACCATGATGCCCATTTCGTGCCCTGCTGTGGACCCGAGGACACGGGAGCTTCACCTTAAGGTAAGCACTAATAATAACAGTATCTGTTAAGTGATTCATTTATTCATTCATTCAATCACATTTATTGAGCACTTACTATGTGCAGAGCACTGTACTAAGTACTTGGAAGGTACAACAGCATAGTTTAGTGGCAAGAACCCGGACTTGGGAGTCAGAGGTTGAGGGTTCTCATCCCGACCCTGCCACTTATCATTCATTCATTCATTCAATCATATTTGTTGAGCACTTACTGTGTGCAGAGCACTGTACTAAGCGCTTGGGAAGTACAAGTTGGCAACATATAGAGACGGTCCCTACCCAACAGCGGGCTTACAGTCTGGAAGACTTTGGGTGAGTCACTTCACTTCTCTGGGCCTCAGTTACCACCTCTGTAAAATGGGCATTAAGACTGAGCACCAGGTGGGACAATATGATTACCTACTATAATAATAATAAAAATAATAATGATGGCATTTATTAAGCGCTTACTATGTGCAAAGCACTGTTTTAAGCACTGGGGAGGTTATAAGGTGATCAAGTTGTCCCACGGGGGGCTCACAGTCTTCATCCCCATTTTACAGATGAGGTAACTGAGGTCCAGAGAAGTGAAGTGAGTTGCCCAAAGTCACACAGCTGACAATTGTCAGAGTTGGGATTTGAACTCACGACCTCTGACTCCAAAGTCTGTGCTCTTTCCACTGAGCCACACTATCTACCCCAGTGCTTAGTACAGTGCCTTTCACATAGTAAGTGCTTAACAAATGCCATCATTATTATCCCCCCCACAGATTGTGAGCCCATGTGGGCAGGGATTGTCTCTCTCTAATAAAAACAATGATGATGGTATGCTTGGCACATAGTAAGTGCTTAAAAATACTATCATTATTACTATTATTACTATTGTTACAGAGACAATCCCTACCCACAATGGGCTTACAGTCTCCAGGGGGTGGGGGGAGAGGGTGATAATAATGATGGTATTTATTAAGCGCTTACTATGTGCAGGACACTGTACTAGTGCTGGGGTGGATACAAGCAAACTGGATTGGACACAGTCCTTGTCCCACAGGGGGTTCCTAGTTTCAATCCCCATTTTACAGATGAGATAACTGAGGCACAGAGAAGTGAAGTGACTTGCCCAATGTCACACAGCAGACAAGTGGCAGAGTAGTGATTAGAACCCAAGACCTTCTGACTCCCAGGCCTGTGTTTATCCACTATTCCATTCTACTATGAGCCTGGCACCGTACGAAGCACTAGGGGGGATACAAGCAAATTGGGTTGGATAGTCCCTGTTTCACATGGGGCTCACAGTCTTAATCCCCATTTTACAGATGAGGTAACTGAGTCACAGAAGGGAAGTGACTTGCCCCAAGCCACACAGCAGACAAGTGGCAGAACCAGGATTAGAACCCATGACCTTTTTACTCCCAGGACCGTGCTCTGTCCACTATACCATGCTGCTTGATAATAATGATGGCATTTGTTAAGCGTTTACTATGTGCAAAGCACAGTTCTAACCGCTGGAGGGGGGATACAAAGTGATCAGGTTGTCCCACGTGGGGCTCACAGTCTTAATCCCCATTTTACAGATGAGGTAACTGAGGCACAGAGAAGTGAAGTGATTTGCCCGAGGTCACACAGCAGACATGTGGTGGAGCAGGATTAGAACCCATGACCTCTGACTCCCAATAATAATAATAATGGCATTTATTAAGCACTTACTATGTGCAAAGCACTGTTCTAAGCGCTGGGGAGGCTACAGGGTGATCAGGTTGCCCCATGGGGGGCTCACAGTCAATCCCCATTTTACAGATGGGGGAACTGTGGCACAGAGAAGTTAAGTGACTTGTCCAAAGTCGCACAGCTGACAATTGGCAGAGCCGGAATTTAAACCCATGATCTCTGACTCCAAAGCCCATGCTCTTTCCTCTGAGCCACGCTGCTTCCAACTCATCCCACCCTACCTGTCCCGGCAACTTTGCCTCAGTTTCTTAATCTGTAAAATGGGGATGAAATACTTGTTCTCCTTTCCTTCCTTAGACCATGAGCCCCATGCAGGGGCAGCGATTGTGTCAGATCTGATGATCTTGTATCTACCCTTATTCACTTGTGTATATTTGTACATATTCATTACTCTATTTATTTTATTAATGACATTTATCTTTAATTCTACTTATCTATTTTGATGGTATTGACACATCTTCTTGTTTTATTTCACTGTCTGTCTCCCACTTCTAATAATAATAATAGTGATAGCATTTATTAAGCACTTACTATGTGCAAAGCACTGTTCTAAGCGCCGGGGAGGCTACAAGGTTGTCCCACGTGGGGCTCACAGTCTTCATCCCCAATTTACAGATGAGGGATCTGAGGCCCTGAGAAGTGAAGTGACTTGCCCAAAGTCCCACAGCTGACAAGTGGCAGAGCCGGGATTTGAACCCATGACCTCTGACTCCAGAGCCCGGGCTCTTTCCACTGAGCGACGCCGCTTCTCTAGACTGTGAGTCCGTTGTTGGGTAGGGACCGTCTCTATACGTTGCCGACTTGTACTTCCCAAGCGCTTAGTACAGTGCTCTGCACACAGTAAGCGCTCAAATATGATTGAATGAATACACCAGGGTCTGTCAGTCGATCCTAATTATTGAACGAAGCCCCATAAGTGTGCGAAGCCCCATACTAAGAGATTAGGAGAGTGCAACAGAACAACAGAAACAGACACGTTCCCTGCCCACGACAAATTTACAGTGTAGAGCAGAGTTTAACACGGTGCTAGGCTCCTATGAAGCGCTCAACAAATACCACCATTATTATAATGTTTATTATGACGACACTTTTGAGCCACTAACGTGGACTCAAGAGCCCATTCATTCTTTCTGTCGTGTTTGAGCGCTTACTATAAAAATAATAATAATTACGGTATTTGTTAAGCGCTTACTAGGTGCCAAGCACTGTTCTAAACTCTGGGGTAGATACAGGGAATCAGGTTGTCCCGCGTGGGGCTCACAGTCTTAATCACCATTTTATTCATTCAATTGTATTTATTGAGCACTTACTGTGTGCAGAGCACTGTACTAAGCGCTTGATAATGGTATTTGTTATGCGCTAACTACATGCGAAGCACTGTTCTAAGCACTGGGGTGATACAGTGTGAACAGGTTGTCTCACAAGGGGCTCAGTCTTAATCCCCATTTTACAGATGAGGTCACTGAGGCTCAGAGAAGTTAAGTGCTTAGAACAGTGCTTTGCACATAGTAAGCGCTTAATAAATGCCATTATTATTATTAAGTGGCTTGCCTAAGGCACACAGCAGACAAGTGCCAGAGCCGGGATTAGAACCCATGACCTCTGACCCCCAAACTCGGGCTCTTGGACTAAGTTACGCTACTTCTGTGTGCAGGGCTCTGTCCTAAGCGGTTGGGAGAGTCCAATCGAACAATAAATACATTTCCCACCCACAACGCGTTTACAGTCTCTTCTTGACCCTCCCTCATTCAATCATATTTATTGAGCGCTTACTGTGTGCAGAGCACTGTACTAAGAGCTTTGGAAGTACAAATCGGCAACATATAGAGACGGTCCCTACCCAACAACAGGCTCCCCCCAAACGCAGCTGTCCAGGGGCAAATACTAATAATATTAATAATAATGATCTTGTTTCTTAAGTGCTTCCTACGTGCCAAGCACTGTTCTAAATGCTGGGTTAGGTACAAGGTAATCAGGGGTTTACAGTCTTAATTCCCATTTTCCAGATGAGGTCACTGAGGCACAGAGAAGTGAGGCAGTAACAGCAGCAGCAGTAGTAGTCGGAGCAGCATGGCTTAGTGGAAAAAACTCGGCTTGGGAGTCAGAGGCCGTGGGTTCTAATTCCGGCTCTGCCACTTGTCAGTTGTGTGACTTTGAGCAAGTCGCTTCACTTACCGTGTGTCTCCCCCAGCGTTTAGAACAGTGCTTGGCATATAGTAAGGATATAGTAAGCAAATAGTAAGCTTAACAAATACCATTATTATTATTATTCACTTCTCTGTGCCTCAGTGACCCCATCTGTAAAAGGGGGATTAAGATTGTGAGCCCCACGTGTGACAAGCCCGTCTTCTAGACTGTGAGCCCGTTGTTGGGTAGGGACCGTCTCTATATGTTGCCGATTTGTACTTCCCAAGCGCTTAGTACAGTGCTCCGCACACAGTAAGCGCTCAGTAAATACGATTGACTGAATGAATGAATCACCTTGCATCTACCCCGACGCTTAGAACAGTGCTTGGTACATAATAATAATAATGGCATTTTATTAAGCACTTACTATGTGCCAAGCACTGTTCTAAGGGCTGGGGAGGTTACAAGGTGATCAGGTTGTCCCGCGGGGATAGTAAGCGCTTAACAAATTCTATTATTATTATTATTATTAAGCTTGTATCTCCCCCAGCGCTTATAACAGTGTTTGGCACAGAGTAAGCGCTTAATAAATGCCAGCATTATTATTATCATTATTGTTATTCCCCAGCTGTGAAGTAGAGCCCACAACCCCTGAGTCCCCTCGCACAGTCCGTACCGGGGGGTCTCTCACCTTGCTGTCCGGGGGCGGCCTGTCCGGGGCTGCCGTCTGGGCCGCCGCAATCGGGGTCCTCCCTGGAGGAGGAGGCCTTGGGGCCGGAGCTGCCCTGAGCCAGCCACTCCACCGACCAAAAGCCTTTGCCCTCCATGATGATCGGTCCTTCAGTCCCCAGGCCCGTCTGCTCACCGCCCTCACTTAAATAGCCCCCCAGGGCCCGGGGCCCTCCAAAGGGGCGTCTTCCTGGAGAAGAGACTCCCACCCACCCACCACTAATCCCCCCATCAGGCCCGAACCGGGCGCTAAACCCATCAGAGCGCGTTGGACAGCTAATTCGCGGCCTTGTTAGCACCCAATGGGGGCCGCTTAATGGGTCTGTCCCCCTCCCCACTGCAAACTGTAAACCCTCTGCGGTTAGAGATAATCATAATGATGGTATTTGTTAAACGCTTACTATGCGTGAAGCATTGTGCTAAACGCTGGGGGGATACAAGGTGATCAGGTTGTCCCACGTGGGGCTCACAGTCTTAATCCCCATTTTACAGATGAGAGAACTAAGGCAGAGAATAATAATAATAATGGCGTTTACTAAGTGCTTACTATGTTCAAAGCACTGTTCTACGCGCTGGGGAGGTTACAAGGTGATCAGGTTGTCCCACGTGGGGCCCACAGTCTTAATCCCCATTTTACAGATGAGAGAATTAAGGCAGAGAATAATAATAATAATAAAAATGGCGTTTATTAAGTGCTTACTATGTGCAAAGCACTGTTCTAAGCGCTGGGGAGGTTACAAGGTGATCAGGTTGTCCCATGTGGGGCTCACAGTCTTAATACCCATTTTACAGATGAGGTAACTAAGGCAGAGAATAATAATAATAGTGGCATTTATTAAGCATTTATATGTGCGTAGCACTGTTCTAAGCACTGGGGAGGTTACAAGTTGATCAGGTTGTCCCACAGGGGGCTCACAGTCTTAATCCCCATTTTATAGATGAGGTAACTGAGGGAGAGAATAATAATAATGATAATAATAATGGCATTTATTAAGCACTTACTATGTGCATAGCACTGTTTTAAGCGCTGGGGAGGTTACAAGGTGATCAGGTTGTCCCACCAGGGGCTTACAGTCTTAATACTCATTTTCCAGATGAGGTAACTGAGGCCCAGAGAAGTTAAGTGACTTGCCCGAAGTCACACAGATGATAATTGGCAGAGCTGGGATTTGAACCCATGACCTCTGACTCCAAATCTCGTGCTTTTTCCACTGAGTTAAGTGACTCCCCCAATGTCACACAGCCCATAAGTGGCGGAGCCGGGGTTAGAACCCATAACCTCTGACTCCCAAACCCAGGCTCTTTCCATTGACCCGTGCTGCTTCTGTAGGGATCGTCTCTCTTTATTACTGTACTGTACTTCCAACCGCTTAGTACAGAGCCCTGCACAGTAAGTGCTCAATAAACAATAATATTATAGTTTAATTATTAATCATTATTATGTAATTATTTAATATTATTATCCATTAGAAGCCCCCTTGTAGACTGTGAGCCCGTTGTTGGGTAGGGACCATCTCTATACGTTGCCAATTCGCACTTTTCAAGCACTTAGTACAGTGCTGTGTACACAGTAAGCATTCAATAAATACGATTTAATAAATAAATGAATAATAATAATAATGGTATTTGTTAAGTGCTTACTAGGTGCCAAGCACTGTTCCGAGAAGCAGCGTGGCTTAGTGGAAAGAGCCTGGGTTTGGGAGTCAGAAGATGTGGGTTCTAATCCCAACTCTGCCACTTGTCTGCTATGTGTGACTCTGGGCAAGTCACAACTTCTCTGGGGCCTCGGTTACCTCATCTGTAAAATGGGGATGAAGACTGTGAGCCCCATGTGGGACAACCTGATCACCTTGTATCCCCCCAGTGCTTAGAACAGTGCTTGGCACATAGAAAGTGCTTAATACCATCATTATAATGAATGAATGAATGAATAATGGTATTTGTTAAGCCCTTCAAAGCCCTACTGAGAGCTCACCTCAATCAATCAATCGTATTTATTGAGCGCTTACTGTGTGTAGAGCACTGTACTAAGCGCTTGGGAAGTACAAGTTGGCAACAAGTTGACCTCCTCCAGGAGGCCTTCCCAGACTGAGCCCTCTCCTTCCTCTCCCCCTCCCCATCCCCCCCGCCTTACCTCCTTCCCCTCCCCACAGCACCTGTATATATGTATATATGTTTGTACGTATTTATTACTCTATTTTACTTGTACATATTTATTCTATTTTATTTTGTTAATATGTTATGTTTTGTTGCCTGTCTCCCCCTTCTAGACTGTGAGCCTGCTGTTGGGTAGGGACCGTCTCTATATGTTGCCAACTTGTACTTCCCAAGCGCTTAGTACAGTGGTCTGCACACAGTAAGTGCTCAATAAATACGATTGAATGACTGACTGAATGAATGAATTAGAAACCCGACTTGACACCTGTCCACATGTTTTGTTTTCTGTCTCCCCCTCTTCTAGACTGTGAGCCCATTGTTGTGTAGGGACCGTCTCTATACAGTGCCAACTTGTACTTCCCAAGTGCTTAGTACAGTGCTTTGCACATAGTAAGTGCTCAGTAAATGCGATTGAATGAATGAATAAGCACCTTAGTCTAGGGACGAGCTTATGGTCTAGAGAATGACTTTTCTTTATAATGGTATTTTTTGAGCACTTACTCTGTGTCTGGCACTCTATGAGGTGCTGGGATAGATGCAAGCTTTTTAAAAAAAAGTATTTGTTAAATGCTTATATGTGCTTAGAACAGTGCTTTGCACATAGTAAGTGCTTAATAAATGCCATCATAAGCACTGTTCTAAGCACTGGGGTAGATACTAAGCACTTGGAAGAATACATGTCATCACTGTGTGGGAAAGAAAGGCTGGCTTCCAGCAGAGGGGGGATAACAGCTGTTTGTTTGGAATAGACTGTAAACTTACTGTGGGCAGGGAATGTGTCTACCAACTCTGTTGCATTGTATTCTCCCAAGCACTTAGTGCAATGCTCTGCACACAGGAAGGGCTCAAAAATCTCCAGTGGCTATCAATCAACCTACGCATCAGGCAAAAACTCCTCACCCTTGGCTTCAAGGCTGTCCATCCCCTCGCCCCCTCCTACCTCACCTCCCTTCTTTCCTTCTCCAGCCCAGCCCGCACCCTCCGCTCCTCCACCACCACTAACTTCCTCACTGTGCCTCGTTCTTGCCTGTCCCACCGTCGACCCCCGGCCCACGTCCTCCCCCTGGCCTGGAATGCCCTCCCTCCGCACATCCACAAAGCTAGCTCTCTTTCTCCCTTCAAAGCCCTACTGAGAGCTCACCTCCTCCACGAGACCTTCCCAGACTGAGCCCCCTCCTTCCTCTTCTCCTCTTCCCCCTCCCCATCCCCCCCACCTTACCTCCTTCCCCTCCCCACAGCACCTGTATATATGTTTGTAAATATTTATTACTCTATTTTACTTGTACATATTTACTATTCTATTTATTTTATTTTGTTAATGTGTTTTGTTTTGTTGTCTGCCTCCCCCTTCTAGACTGTGAGCCCGCTGTTGGGTAGGGACCCTCTCTATATGTTGCCAACTTGTACTTCCCAAGCGCTTAGTACAGTGCTCTGCACACAGTGAGCGCTCAATAAATACGATTGAATGAAGTGAATGAACAAGGTGATCAGGTTGTCCCACGGGGGGCTCACAGTTTTAATACCTATTTTACAGATGAGGGAACTGAGGCACAGAGAAGTTGTGACTTGCCCAAAGTCACCCAGCTGACAATTGGTGGAGCTGGGATTTGAACCCATGACTTCTGACTCCAAATCCCATGCTCTTTCTCCTGAGCCATGCTGCTTCTCTAGTACAGTGTCTGGCACATAGTAAACACTAAGCAAATGCCACAACTATTATTATTATATGTTCTTCCCCTTTTTCCTTAGAGGAGGTCACAGAAATCAATCAATCAGTGGTATTTATTGAGCACTTAGTGCATTCTGAGCACTGTACAGACAGGCCCTTGAAAGAATAGAATTCAGACCTGCAAATAGACACTTTCCTTCTCCACAAGGAGTTCACACTCTACAAGTGTTAAGTGTTTGGGTGGAGTTCTGAATCAGACTCAATCTTGGTGTCAACCAATCAGTGGTATTTATTGGGTGCTCACTTCATGCTGAGCACTGTACTAGGTAGGCATTTCAGAGAATATAATGTGGTAAAGAAGATAGACACTTTTCTAGTTCACAAGGAGTTTGCAGTTTAGAGGTGTAAAGTGCTTGGGTGTGGTCATGGTGTCAATCAATCAGTGGCATTTATTGAGCACTTATTGTGTGCATAGCGCTGTACTAAATACTTGGGAGAGTACAATAAAATACAATACATGAGACATGATAAGCATAATGGCTTATTTGAAAGAGCACGGGCTTGGGAGTCAAAGGATGTGGCTTCCAATCCTGGCTCCACCACTTGTCTGCTGCGTGACCTTGGGAAAGCCATTTAACTTCTCTGTGCCTCGGTGACCTCATCTGTAAAATGGGGATTAAGACTGCAAGCCCCAAGTGGTACAACTTGATTACCTTGTATCTACCCCAGCGTTTAGAATAGTGCTTGGCACATAGTAAGTGCTTAACAAATACCATTATTGTTATTATTATTATTATTATTACAACAGAGTTGGTAGACACCTTCTCTACCCACAATGAGCTTAATATAAATAATATAACTAATTCATCTAAATAAATAGCTTACAGATGTGTACATAAATGCTGTAGAACTGAGAGTAGGGGTCAAAGGAACAGATCCAAGTGTATAAGTGATGCAGAAGGGAGAGGGAATCAGGGAAAAGACTTCTAGACTGTGAGCCCGTTGTTGGGTAGGGACTGTCTCTATCTGTTGCCGACTTGTACTTTTCAAGCGCTTAGTACAGTGCTTTGCACACAGTAAGCGCTCACATATTATTGAATACATGACTGAAAGAAAAGAGAGCTTAAAAGGTGAAGGCCTCTTGGAAGAGTTGTGACCTTAGTAATGCTTTGAAGGTGGAAAGAGTAGTTAAATAGAGGAGAAGGGAGTTCCAGGACACGGGGAAGAAGGTGGGAAAGGGGTCCGTGTTGAGATAGATGAGATCAGGGCCCAGTGAGTAAACTGATGCTAGAGAAGTGAAGCATGCGGGCTGGCATATAGGAGGAGGACAGGGAGGTAAGGTAAGATGGGGATGAAATACCTATTGTCTTTCTCTATTAGCCTGAGAGTCCACTGTGGGTCAAGGACTCTTTCTGATCTGATTATCCTGCGTCCATCCCTTTCCTGTTCCACGATTGGTCACTTATCAGGAGCAGGAATTTAATTTTTGTATATTATGGGGACTCTCCATTGTGTTAATTAAATAAAAAAAGGATGGCATTTGTTGAGCGCTTACTATGTGCCAAGCACTGTTCTAAGCACCGGGGTAAATACAAGGTAATCAGGTTGTCCCACATGGGGCTCACAGTCTTAATCCCCATTTTACAGATGAGGTAACTGAGGCACCGAGAAGTTAAGTGACTTTTCCAAGGTCACACGCTGACAAATGGTGGAGCCAGAATTAGAACCCTTCTCGCCTTTCCTCCCTTCTCTCCTTCTCCAGCCCAGCCTGCACACTCCACTCCTCTGCCGCTAACCTCCTCACTGGGCCTCATTCTCGCCTGTCCAGCTGTTGACCCCTGGCCCATGTCCTACCTCTGGCCTGGAACGCCCTCCCTCCTTATGTCCACCAAACTAACACACTTCCCCCTTTCAAATCCCTTCTAAAAGCTCACCTCCTCCAAGAGGCCTTCCCAGACTGAACCCCCCTTTTCTTCTGCTCCTCCTCCCCTCCTCATCACCCCGACTCCCTCCCTCTGCTCTACCCCCTTCCCCTCCCCACAGCACTTGTGTATATTTGTACATATTCGTTATTCTATTTTATTAATGATGTGTATATAGCTATAGTTCTCTTTATTTATATTGAAGCTATTGTTGCCAGTCTACCTGTTTTGTTTTGTTGTCTGTCGCCCCCTTCTAGACTGTTAGTCCGTTGTTGGGTAGGGATTGTCTCTATTTGTTGCCAAATTGTACTTTCCAAGCACTTAGCCCAGTGCTCTGCACACAGTAAGCGTTCAATAAATATGATTGAATGAATGAATGAATGAAGCCATGACCTCTGACTCCCAAGCACTTAACAGATGCCATCATTATTATTATATCAATCAGTTAATTGGTAGTATATAGTGAGTGCTTACTGTGTGCAGAGCACTGAGTTAAGCACTTGTGCAACTGTGATGAAACAGAGTTAGAAGTCACACTGCCTGCCTACAAGGAGCTCATATGATTGATTGATTGTTTGATTGAAGGCTGCTTTGGTTTAAAGGCATTAGTTGAATCATTTCTTCCCACCCTAGCTTGCAATTTTCCTCTGTTCTTCCACATTTAGCAGTGGGATCATGAAGCATTCTCCCTAGGGTACAGTCTCCAATAATAATAATAACAGTATTTTTAAGCACTTACAATGTCCCAAGCACTGAGCTAAGTGTTGAGATAGATGCAGGAAAATCAGATCAGAAAGAGTTCCTGACACACCCGGGGCTCTCAGACTAATAGAGAAGGATAACAGGTATTAATCCCCATTTTACAAATGAGGAAGCTGAAGAGAGGTAAACTGATTTGCCCAAGGTCACACAGCAGGTGGATCCAGGAGTAGAACCCAGATCTTCTGTCTCCCAGTTCTGCAGTCTTTCCACTAGGTTTCTCCTTTGCATTTAGGCACTTACACACACATCTTTAGCAAGTCTTTACACGCCAATAATAATAACTGTTGTATTGGTTAAATGCTTACTAAGAACCAAGCACACTACTAAATGTAGGGTAGATACAAGGAAAGCAGACCTTATCTTATATTTACATGGAGCTCAAAATCTAAGTAGGAGGGAGAGCGGGCATTGAATCCCTACCTTACAGATGAGGAAAGGAGGCCCAGGCTCAAAGTCAAATAGGAGGGAGAATAGTTATTGAATTCTCATTTGCACTTGAGGTAACATGAGAAACGGAGGAGTGAGGTGACTTGCCCAAGGCCACTCAGTGGGCAAATAGCAGAGCCAAGATTAGAACAAAGTCCTCTGGCTCCGAGGCCTGTGCTTTACTCACTAGGCCATGCTGCAGGCGTTAGCATCTACAGATCCACATTTCCAGTTTCTTTTTCCTCTCACCTGTCCTTATTCTGTGCCAGTATTCCTGCCATATATGTAAACTCCTTGAGGGTGGGGGCTGTCTTTTAATTCTATTGTACTACCCTAAGTACTTAGTACAGGCTCTGAAAACAGTAGGTGCAAATACCACCCATTGTGGAGAGAACACTTTCAATGTTTTCATCTTTTTATTAACGATTTCACCTACTCATAGACAAATCTCCTGAACCTTGGTATGTGTGGGGTAGGAAAGTGAATCCTATCTTTGTTGCTTAGCATACAATCTTTAATTACACATCTATTTCACATACAGCATAAATATAATAATAATGATGATGGTATTTGTTAAGCACTTACTATGTGCAAAGCACTGTTCTAAGTGCTGGGGAGGGTACAAGGTGATCAGGGTGTCCCACGTGGAGCTCACATCCTTAATCCCCATTTTACAGATGAAGTAACTGAGGCCCAGAGAAGTCAAGTGACTTGCCCAAAGTCACACAGCTGACAAGTGCAGAGCCAGGTTTCAAACCCATGACCTCTGACTCCAAAGCCCGTGCTCTTTCCACTGAGCCACGCTCCTTCTCTTAAATATGGTAAATATCCTAAAACAGTCCTTTCTTTGGAACATTTCAGCCCTCTATAATTCCCTTAAAATTGCAGGAATTTTTTTGTTAATCTTGGCTAATTAATGACCAAATTAAACATTTGTAATAATATTACATACAGCCGTGCAATAATGTGTGGTTGGTAAGTGTGATTGAGGGAGAGCACTCTAAAGAGTAAATATTAATGTCATCTTAATTACCGAAGCACTGTCACACTGGGGACTGTTACGCAATTCTTCATAATTAGTGAAATCATTAACTGTCCAACCATAGATTTTAATGCAACATGCAAATCTCTCATTGTGCAAATTGACTTTGTTGTTCCTTGTCCCATTTTGCTATATTTCAAGAGACTAGGCGTGTGTGCTTGTGTGAGAGAGAGAATGATAGAGAGAGAGAGGAGAGTGGGGAAAGAGAGGAGAAGAGCGAAGGAAAGAGAAGAGAAAGGGAAAGGGAAAAAGAGGAAAGAGCTAGAGCATTCAGGGCATAAAGCCCTCCACTCTTTCACTTTTAGACTCTCAGGGAGATGTTAGGTCTTTTGAAGCATTTCATATCATGATGAAACTTGAGAACATCCTGGGTTATGGTTTACACTGAACATTCAGTTCCAAATTAGTCTTCATTGTAAATGATTCTGGAGAGAACAAGGCCATTTATTAGAGCAGTCTGGCATCCTTTACTCCAACCCCCATGACTCTTCTATTCTTCACCTCCTCACTGGGATATAAGGTTAGAATGAGTGGCAGAGAGAGGAGGCCCTCAAAGGGCTTTTGGGGGCCCTTTTGGCTAGTGGAAAGCACAGGACTGGGAGTCAGGAGACCTGGGTTCTAATCTGCACTCGGTCACAACCCTGGGCAAATCATTTTAAAGTCTCTGTATCACAGGTTTCTCATCTGTAAGATGGAGATAAAATCCCTGCTCTACCCCCCATTCTTGGGATCTGAACCCTGGGTGGAGCAGGGACTGGGTTTGATATTATTTTATCTTCTCCCCCAGCTGTGGGATGCCCCCAGATCGATCAATCAATCAGTGATTTTTAGCCCTTTGTGGGCAGGGATTGTCTCACTTAACTGTTGTAATTCTCTGGGCCTCAGTTACCTCATCTGTAAGATCATCATCAATCGTATTTATTGAGCACTTACTATGCACAGAGCACTGTCCTAAGCGCTTGGGAAGTACAAATTGGCAACATATAGAGACAGTCCCTACCCAACATTGGGCTCACAGTCTAAAAGGGGGAGACAGAGAACAAAACCAAACATACTAACAAAATAAAATAAATAGAATAGATATGTACAAGTAAAATAAATAAATAAATAGAGTAATAAATATTTACAAACATATATACATGTATACAGGTGCTGTGGGGAAGGGAAGGAGGTAAGATGGGGGAGATGGAGAGGGGGGCGAGGGGGAGAGGAAGGAAGGGGCTCAGACTGGGAAGGCCTCCTGGAGGAGGTGAGCTCTCAGCAGGGCCTTGAAGGGAGGAAGAGAGCTAGCTTGGCGGATGGGCAGAGGGAGGGCATTCCAGGCCAGGGGGATGACGTGGGCCGGGGGTCGATGGCGGGACAGGGGAGAACGAGGTACGGTGAGGAGATTAGCGGCGGAGGAGCGGAGGGTGCGAGCTGAGCTGTAGAAGGAGAGAAGGGAGGTGAGGTAGGAGGGGGCAAGGTGATGGAGAGCCTTGAAGCCCAGGGTGAGGAGTTTCTGCCTGATGCGCAGATTGATTGGTAGCCACTGGAGATTTTTGAGGAGGGGAGTAATATGCCCAGAGCGTTTCTGGACAAAGATACTCCGGACAGCATCATGAAGTATGGATTGAAGTGGAGAGAGACACGAGGATGGGAGATCAGAGAGAAGGCTGATGCAGTAGTCCAGATGGGATAGGATGAGAGCTTGAATGAGCAGGGTAGTGGTATGGATGGAGAGGAAAGGGCGGATCTTGGCAATGTTGTGGAGCTGAGACCGGCAGGTTTTGGTGACGGCTTGGATGTGAGGGGTGAATGAGAGAGCGGAGTCGAGGATGACACCAAGGTTGCGGGCTTGTGAGACGGGAAGGATGGTAGTGCCGTCAACAGAGATGGGAAAGTCAGGGAGAGGGCAAGGTTTGGGAGGGAAGACAAGGAGTTCAGTCTTCGACATGTTGAGCTTTAGGTGGCAGGCAGACATCCAGGTGGAGATGTCCTGAAGGCAGGAGGAAATGCGAGCCTGGGGAGAGAGCAGGGGCAGAGATGTAGATCTGGGTGTCATCAGCGTAGAGATGATAGTTGAAGCCGAGCGAATGAGGTCACCAAGGGAGTGCGTGTAGATTGAGAACAGAAGGGGACCAAGCACTGAACCTTGGGAAACCCCCACAGTAAGAGGATGGGAGGGGGAGGAGGAGCCTGCAAAAGAGACTGAGAAAGAACGACCGGAGAGATAAGAGGAGAACCAGGAGAGGACGGAGTCTGTGAAGCCAAGGTCAGATAGCGTGTTGAGGAGAAGGGGGTGGTCCACAGTGTCGACGGCAGCTGAGAGGTCGAGGAGGATTAGGACAGAGTATGAGCCGTGGGATTTGGCAAGCAGGAGGTCATTGGTAACCTTTGAGAGGGCAGTTTCCGTGGAATGTAGGGGACGGAAGCCAGACTGGAGGGGGTTGAGGAGAGAGTTGTTGTTGAGGAATTCTAGGCAGCGCGTGTAGACAACTCATTCAAGGAGTTTGGAAAGGAATGGTAGGAGGGATATGGGGCGATAACTAGAAGGTGAGGTGGGGTCAAGAGAGGGTTTTTTTTTAGGATGGGAGAGACATGGGCATGTTTGAAGGCAGAGGGGAAGGAACCAGTGGAGAGTGCGCAGTTGAAGATGGAAGTTATGGGGTTTGAGACTGTGAGCCTCACATGGGACCAACTCGATTTGCTTGTATCCACCCCAGCGCTCAGTAAATTGCCTGGCGCATAGTAGGTGCTTGACAAATAACTGTAATTATTACTATTATTATTACTAAGCACTTGGGAAAGTATAATACAACAGAGTTGGTAGACACTTTCCTTGCCCACAAGGAGTTTACAGTCTAGAGGTGAGTTTACAGACTAGAGCTCTTCACAGGTCCACAGAAGACAATCTATGTAGTGAACTGAGAGGTATTTTTAATTTATGTATTTATTAAGTGCTTAGTATGTGCCAGACTAGGTACTAAGCACTGCAGTAGATACCAGAAAATCAGGTTGGACAGAATCTGTGTTCCACATGGGGCTCACAGTCTTAACCGCCATTTTACAGAGGAGGTAATTGAGGCCCAGAGAAGTTAAGTGACTTGGCCAAGGTCACACAGCAGGCAAGTGGTGGAGCGGTATTAGAACTCAGGTCCTTCTGACTCTCAGGCCTGTGCTCTATCCATTAGGCCACGCTGCTTCCCTAAATTCAATCCTCATCTCCTTCGAGACCTTTCCAGAATAAGCCTCCCTTTTCCTCTTCTCCCACCCGCTTCTGCATCTCCCTGACTTGCTCATTTTGTTCATTCATTCATTCATTCAATCATATTTATTGAGTGCTTACTGTGTGCAGAGCACTATACTTTGTTCTTCCTTCTTTCTTTGTTCTTCTTCTCTCCCAGCCCCACAGCCCTTATGTCCATATCTGTCCTTTATTTGTATTGATGTCTGTCTCCCCCACTCTAGACTGTAAGCTTACTGTGGGCAAAGAATGTATCTGTTTAATGTGGTAGTGTACTCTCCCAAGTGCTTTGTACAGTGCTCTGCACACAGTAAGTGCTCAATAGAGAAGCAGTGTGACAGTGGAAAGAGCACGGGCATGGTCAGAGGATGTTGGTTCTAATCCCAGCTCCTCTACTTGTCTGCTGTGTGACCCTGGGCAAGCCACTTAACTCCCAGTGCTTAGAAAAGTGTTTAGCACATAGTAAGTGCTTAACAAATATCATTATTATTTTTATTATTCTCTGTTCCTCATCTGTGAAATGGGGATTAAAACCGTGAGCCCCTCATGGGACAACCCAATTACTCTGTATCTACCACAGCACTTAGAACAGTGCTTGGCACATAGTAAATGCTTAACAAATCCCATTATTGTTATTAGTATTATTATTAAATCTGATCAAATGAATGAATGAATGGACCCCCATCTCCTGAGTTGGTAGTTCTGTGCCAACCTTCTCAGTGTGCCTCATTCTCGCCTGTCCCACCATCGTCCCCTGGTCCATGTTCTTCCCCTGGCCTGGAATATCCTCCCTCCGCACATCTGCCAAGCTAGCTCTCTTCCTCCCTTCAAAGCCCTGCTGAGAGCTCATCTCCTTCAGGAGGCCTTCCCAGACTAAGCCCCCCTTTTCCTCTGCTTTCCCTCCCCTCCCTTCACCCCCATTCACTCCCTCTGCTCTACCTGCCTCCCTGCCACACAGCTCTTGGGTGTATATATGTATATACTTATAATTCTATTTATTTTATTAATGATGTGTATATATCTACAATTCCATTGTTTATAATGATGCTATTGATGCCTGTTTACTTGTTTTGATGTCTGTCTCCGCCCTTCTGGACTGTGAGCCTGTTGTGAGCAGGGATTGTCTCTATTTGTCCAGAAGCATCTTGGCTTAGTGGAAAGAGCATAGGCTTTGGAATCAGAGGTCATGGGTTCAAATCCCAACTCCACCAATTCTCAGCTGTGTGACTTTGGGCAAGTCACTTAACTTCTCTGTGCCTCAGGTACCTCATCTGTAAAATGGGGATTAAGACTGTGAGCCCCACGTGGGACAACCTGATGACCTTGTAACCTCCCCAACGTTTAGACATAGAAAGTGCTTAATAAATGCCATCATCATCGTCATTTGTTGCTGAACTCTACTTTCCAAACACTTAGTACAGCGCTTTGCACACAGTAAGCACTCAATAAATACGATTGAATGAATGTTCTTTCCACTAGGGGACATTGCAGCTACTTCAGGGGATCCACTAGCTCCAGAACTACAGTATCTGTTAAGTTGCTCCATCAGGGCCTGGGCACAGCATCTCATTAGCTAGGCAAAAGGTGACTCAATGGCGAGGGCTGGAGGATGGGATTGATGTGCTCAATCAATCAATTGTATTTATTGAGCGCTTACTGTGTGCAGAGCACTGTACTAAGTGCTTGGGAAGTACAAGCTGGCAACATATAGAGACAGTCCCTACCCAACAGTGGGCTCACAGTCTAGAAGGGGAACGTGGGGCTCACCATCTTAATTCCCATTTTACAGATGAAGTAACTGAGGCCTAGAGAAGTGAGGTGACTTGCCCAAAGTCACACAGCTGACAATTGGTGGAGCTGGGATTTGAACCCATGACCTCTGACTCCCAAGCCCATGCTCTTTCCACTGAACCATGCTGCTTCTCTGCTGTGTGAGTTTGGGCAAGTCACTTCACTTCTCTGGGCCTCAGTTACCTCATCTGTAAAATGGGGATTAGGGCTATAAACCCCATGTGGGACAACCTGATTACCTTGTACCCCCCACCCAGCACTTAGAACAGTGCTTGGCATATAATAAGTGCTTAACAAATACCATTATTAGTATTATTATTCAATCATATTTATTGAGCACTTACTGTGTGCACAGCACTGTACTAAGCGCTTGGGAGAGTACAATAGAAGAACAGATGCATTCCCTGCCCACAAGGAGCTCACAACCAATCAATCAATCAATCGTATTTATTGAGAGCTTACTGTGTGCACAGCACTGTACTAAGCACTTGGGAGAGTACAGTAGAACAGACACATTCCCTGCCCACAAGGAGGTCACAATCAATCAATCAATCATATTTATTGAGTGCTTACTGTGTGCAAAGCACTGTACTAAGCGCTTGGGAAGTACAAGTTGGCAACATATAGAGACGGTCCCTACCCAACAGTGGGCTCACAGTCTAGAAGGGGGAGACAGAGAACAACACAAAACATATTAACAAAATAAAATAAATAGAATAGATATGTACAAGTAAAATAAATAAATAGAGTAATAAATATGTACAAACATATATACATATATACAGATATATATATATATATTTATCACAGTCTAGAGGGGGAGACATACATTAATATGAATAAATAAATTGCAGAGCTATACAACTATATACATATGTGCTGTGGGGATGGGAGGGAGGATGAATGAAGGAGCAAGTAAGAGTGGCATAGGGAGTGGGAGAAGAGGAGAGGAGGGCTTAGTCAGGGAAGGCTTCTTGGAGGAGAGGTCCAATATGAGGAGGGAGGGTGTTCCAGGTGAGAGGTAGATGGTGAGATAGATGAGGTTGAAGTACAGTGAGATGGTTAGCATTAGAGAAACAAAGTGTGTGGGCTGGGTTGTAGTAGGAGAGTAGCAAGACACTGTACTAAGCACTTGGGAAAGTACAACACAACACCCTGCTGTGACAAACAGAGACCTTCCAGCTTGCATTTCATAAAATAATGTCAGCTGAAGTGTCTTTTTGGTGGGAAGAACTTCTTTGAGAAGCTGTAAATTACTGCAGAGTTTCTCCTGGAAGGGCAGTGAGTCAAAAAGAAATAAATCCACAATAATTGCAACTTCTCGCCACGGCCCCCAGTGTTTCTATTTTCCTCCCACAAGTCATGAAGCAACAGCAGAACCAAAATAGACAGTTTGTGCTTTACTTGGGCTTGAATGATTTCAGTAACTGGGTACAAAGGGTCCATTTTGCGTCAGTCAAATGACTGCATGATTTTGTTCAGGATGACTTAGGTTTTAGCCCTTGTTGGAGGCAGGGGGATGAAAGAGAGAACTGTGGTATCTGTTAAGTGCTTACTGTGTGCCAGGCACTGTACAAAGCGCTGGGGTGGATACAAGCAAATCGAGTTAGCCCCTGTCCCGCATGGGCCTCCCAGTCTCAACCCCCATTTTACAGATGAGGGAACTGAGGCACAGAGAAGAGTGTGACTTATCTAAGGTCACACGGCAGACAAGAGGCAGAGATGGGATTAGAACCCATGACATTTTGACCTCTGGGACCACGTTTCAGACTGAAAGTTCTTAGGATTTTTATTCAATTTTTAAGAATTTCTCCTATGTCATTTGTTAAAAAGTATAAAAGCAGTAGCAACATTAGATACTACTAATGATTATTCATTCATTCATTCAATCGTATTTATTGAGCGCTTACTGTGTGCAGAGCACTGTACTAAGCGCTTGGGAAGTACAATTTGGCAACATATAGAGACGGTCCCTACCCAACAGTGGGCTCACAGTCTAGAAGGGGGAGACAGAGAGCAAAACAAAACATATTAACGGAATAAAATAGAATAAATATGTACAAGTAAAATAAATAAATAGAGTAATAAATACGTACAAACATATACATACATACAAGTGCTGTGGGGAAGGGAAGGAGGTAAGGCGGGGGGGATGCAGAGGGGGAAGACGGAGAGGAAGGAGGGGGCTCAGTCTATGATAATGATTATGGTTATGATAATAACTGTGGCATTTGTTACACACATACTACGTACCAAGCAGAGTATTAAGTGCTGGGTTAGATACACGATAATCAGGTCAGTCTTAGCCCCTGTCCTGCATGGGGCTCACAGACTAAAGGGGAGGGAGAACTGGTACTTACTACCCATTTTACTGATGAGAAAACTGAGGCTCAGAGAAGTTAAGTGATTTGCCCAATGTTCCACAGAAGGCATCAAGATTAGAACTCCGATCCCCTGAGTCCCAGGCCTGTGCTTTTGCTAACAGGCCAAGAACCATTCTATTGATAGCACGAGAAGAAAAATACTGACCCCAGAAATGACGAAATACACAGACTCCATTTATTCATTCATTCAATCGTATTTATTGAGCGCTTACTGTGCGCAGAACACTGTACTCCAGAAAAGAGCAGCAAAAGCTAGAGGAAATTCCCAGAGAAGCGAAATATTTGTGCAGCTAATCTGGACTCTTATTGATTCAGAGTCAGAACTGGGTTGGGCACATCACCTCAAAGAGAAAGTCAGAACAGGCTGGCCCTGAGAGACAATTGTTACGTCCCAGCTGATGAACCATGGGCTCCGGATTTCTTTCAGGCCCAGAGGGAATTATCAACAAGTCAATCAATCAATCAATCAATGGTATTGATTGAGTCTTAACTGTTTGCAGAGCTCCGTACTAAGCTCTTGGTTGAGTACAATCCAACAGGACAATGAGCTTACAGTCTAGAGGGGGAGACAAACATTAATATAAATAAATACATTATGGATTGGTACGTAAATGCTGTGGGGCTGAGTTAGGGGTGAATAGAGGGGGCAAAGCCAAGATCCAGGGAGATGCAGAAGGAAGAGGGAGGAGGGGGAAGTGGGAATTGATTGGAAAAAGCTTCTTGGAGGAGATATGACCTTAATAAGGCTTTGAAGGTGGGGAGAGTGGTGGTCTGTCAGTTGGATTACTGCATCAGCCTCCTTTCTGATCTCCCAGCCTCCTGTCTCTCCCAGCCTCAGGTTATACTTCACTCTGCTGCCCGGATTATCTTTCTACAGAAACGCTCTAGGCATGTCACTCCCTCCTCAAAAATCTCCAGTGGTTGCCTATCAACCTTCGTATCAATCAAAAAATCCTCACTATTGGCTTCAAAGCTGTCCATCCCCTTGCCCCCTCCTACCTCACCTCCCTTCTCTCTTCCTCCATCCCAGCCCACACACTCCGCTCCTCTGGTGCCACTGACCTCCTCACTGGACCTCGTTCTTGCCTGTCCCACTGTCGACCCCTGGCCCATGTCCTACCCCTGGCCTGGAATGCCCTCCCTCCTCACATCCAGCAAACTAGCTCTCTTCCCCCCTTCAAAGCCCAACTGAGAGTTCACCTCCTCCAGGAGGCCTACCCAGACTGAGCCCCCTCTTTTTCTCTGCTCCTCCTCCCTTCCCCATCACCCCAACTCCCTCCCCCACCCCGCTTCTACCCCCTTCCCCTTCCCACAGCTCTTGTGTATATTTGTACATATTTATTATTCTATTTATTTAATTAATGATATGTATATATCTGTAATTCTATTTATGTTGTTGCTATTGATGCCTATCTACTTGTTTTGTTTTGTTGTCTGCTTCCCCTTCTAGACTGTGAACCCATTGTTGGGTAGGGGTTGTCTCTATCTGTTGATGAATTGTGCTTTCCAAGTGCTTAGTACACTGCTCTGCACACAGTAAGTACTCAATAAATACAATTGAATGATTGAATGAATAAAATGGGGATTAAGACTGTGAGAATGAATGAATGAATAATGAATATGAAGGGGGAAGGAGCCCAGGCCAGAGTGAAAGAAAAGACACAAGTGAAAGAAAGAGGTAACTCAGGAGGTTGTCTTGGCTGTTCTATTAAAGAACTAATAAATTTTTATTTCCCAAGGACAAAAAAGAGGTCTGGTTTTTCCTCATCTTTGGTGATGATGATGATGATGGTATTTGTTAAGCGCTTACTATGTTCAAAGCACTGTTCTAAGCACTGGGGGGATACAAGGTGATCAGGTTGTCGCACGTGGGGCTCACAATTTTAATCCCCATTTTACAGATGAGGTAACTGAGGCCCAGAGAAGTGAAGAGACTTGTCCAAAGTCACACAGTTGAAAAGTGGCAGAGCCGGGTTTAGAACCCACTCCCAAACCCAGGCTCTTTCCACTGAGCCACGCTGCTTCTCAATATCCCAATCATATTCCTAGTGGTACGCCCCTCTAGACTATGAGCTGGTTGTGGACAGGGAACATCACTGTATACTGTTGCACTGTACTTTCCCAAGAGCTTAGTACAGTGCTCTGCATCCAGTAAGCGCTTAATAAATACGATTGCATGAATGAATGAATGAATGAACAAAGAAAGGCTGCTAATGAGTGGGCGGGAGGAAATGGGAGTTGGCAGTCAATCAATCAATTATACTTACTGAGCACTTGCTGTGCGATGATGATGATGATGATGGTATTTGTTAAGCGCTTACTATGTGCCAAGCACCGTTCTGAGCACTTGGGGAAGGACAATAAAACAGGGTCATAAGGTTATGAGTTCTAATCCCTGTTCCATCGCTTGTCTGCTGTGTGAGCTTGGACAAGTCACTTCACTTCTCTGGGCCTCAGTTAACTCATCAAAAAAAAATGGGGATTAAGACTGTGAGCCCAATGTGGGACAGGGACTGTGTCCAACCTGGTTAACTTGTACCTACCCCAGTGCTTAGAACAGTGCTTGGCACATAGTAAGTGCTTAATGAGCACCATTACTACTAACAGAGTTGGTAGACACACAGAGAATGTGTCTGCTTATTGTTGTATTGTACCCTTCCAAATGCTTAGTACAATGCTCTGCACACCACAAGCACTGAATAAATCTGGTTGAATGAATGAATGAACACAAGACCAGCCCTCAACAAATTTACAGGGCAAAGGGGAACATTTCCTCTGGGCATTTTGCTGATTCCATTTGACATCAAGTGAATTGAGGCAGAGAAAAGACTCCATTTTCCCAAGACAGAATCTCAGGGGAATCTTTATTCCAGGGCTCAGCACTGGAGGTGATTCATATTAGTACAGTGCTCTGCCCACAGTAAGCACTCAATAAATACGATTGAATGAGTGAATGAATGAATGAGAGCCTTACTGAAGGCCCATAATAATAACAATAATAATGGCATTTATTAAGCACTTACTATGTGCAAAGCACTGTTCTAAGCACTGGGGGGATATAAGGTGATCAGGTTGTCCCACGTAGGGCTCACAGTCTTCATCCCCATTTTACAGATGAGGTCACTGAAGCACAGAGAAGTTAAGTGACTTGCCCAAGGTCACACAGCTGACAATTGGCAGAGCTGGGATTTGAACCCATGACCACTGACTCCAAAGCCCGTGCTCTTTCCACTGAGCCACGCTGCCCATCTTCTCCCAAAGGTCTTCCCAGACTAAGCCCCACTTTTCCTTATCTCCCACTCCCTTCTGCATCTCCCTGACTTCCTCCCTTAGCTCTTCCCCACTCTCCCCACCCCACAACACTTATGCATATATCTGTCATTTTATTGATTTGTATTGATGGCTATTTGTATTGATCTCTCCCCCCCCCACCCCCATTGTGGGAAAGGATTATCTCTCTTTATTGCTGTATTGTACTTTCCCAAACGCTTAGTCCAGTGCTCTGCACACAATAAGAGCTCAATAAATATGATCAAATTGAATTGCATGAATGGAAAGGGGCTTGTTGCAGGGGTTTGGCATCACTACTTGTGAACTCAAACCATAATGATGGTATTTGTTAAGCGCTTACTGTGTGCCAGGCATTGTACTAAGCGCTAGCGTGGGTGAATACAAGCAAATCGAGTTGGACACAATCCCTGCTCCACGTGAGGCTCACGGTCTCACTGAGGCACAGAGAAGCAACTTGTATATACCTGTCATTTTACTGATTTATGTTGATGGCCATTTGTATTGATGTCTCCCCACCCCCACCCATTGTGGGAAGGGATTATCTCTCTTTATTGCTGTATTGTACTTTCCCAAAGGCTTAGTCCAGTGCTCTGCACACAATAAGCGCTCAATAAATATGATCAAATTGAATTGCATGAATGAAAAGGGGCTCGTTGCCGGGGTGTGGCATCATGACTTGAGATCTGAAACCATAATGATGGTATTTGTTAAGCGCTTACTGTGTGCCAGGCATTGTACTAAGCGCTAGTGTGGGTGGATACAAGCAAATCGAGTTGGACACAGTCCCTGCCCCAGGTGGGGCTCATGGTCTCACTGAGGCACAGAAAAGTGACTTGCCCACAGTCACACAGCAGAAAAGTGGAGGAGCCAGGATTAGAACCCAAGTCCTTCTGATTCCCAGGCCCATGCTCTATCCACTATACCATAAGTGCTTTATTATTATTATTATTAATAATAATAATTATTATTATTATTAGGACTCAAATTTTAGTAACCCTGGCAGAGCTCAGACAGCTGGAAGTCAGTACCTCTCGTGCCTTAGACTGGGTGCACCTGGTAGATAGGGCACGTGTCTACCCACTCTATTATAGGGTACTCTCCCAAGCGCTTAGTACAGTGTTCTGCACACAGTAAGTGCTCAATAAATATGATTGAATGAATGAATGACATAATGTGACTAATTTGGAGCAAAGTGATATTGAATGACCTTGTTCGGCTCTTTCTGTGACCAAATGATCAAGCAGTTCCCCAATCCTCCATTAGATTTAGTGGGCAAGCCAAGCTACTGTCAAGTTAATCCTTTGCACAAAGACTGAAGTTCTGATGGCGGTTCATTAATTAATTCATTCATTCAATCATATTTATTGAGCGCTTACTGTGTGCAGAGCCCTGGACTAAGCACTTGGGGAGTACAAGTCGGCAACATACAGAGACGGTCCCTATCCCACAATGGGCTCACAGTCTAGAGGGGGGAGACAGACAACAAAACAAAACATGTAGACAGGTGTAAAAATCGTTAGAACAAATAGAATTAAAGCTACATGCACATCATTAACAAAGTAAATAGAATAGTAAATATGTACAAGTAAAATAAATAGAGTAATAAATCTGCACAAATATATACAAGTGCCGTGGTGAGGGGAAGGAGGTAGGGTGGGGGTTCATTTATATGTTTGTTGCTTTCTAGGAACTCGCTTTAGCCCTTTCTATTTAAAATGTAAGATTTGATTTTGATTTTAATTAGAGGTAGTGGAAAGCACAATTCATTCATTTGATTGCATTTACAGTTGTGGGTTTCTTATTTTACTTGCACATATTTATTCTATTTATTTTATTTTGTTAATAGTTTTGTTTTGTTGTCTGTCTCCCCCTTCTAGACTGTGAGCCCACTGTTGGGTAGGGACCGTCTCTATATGCTGCCAACTTGTACTTCCCAAGCGCTTAGTGCAGTGCTCTGCACACAGTAGGTGCTCAATAAATATGATTGAATGAATGAATTAATTAATTAACCCTCCCTGAAAGCATCATCCAGTTTCCTCCCTGTTTAATAAGAGATCTGTCATATTTTCCCACCCCTGTTGGAGCCGAGCCCCAGTGTTCGCTCTTCCCCTCAGACCCTACCTGGGAACAAGTAAGGAAGAAGGACTACAAGCGACTGTGCAGAAGATTGTTTTTATTATCATTTCAGCAATGAAGAAGATTGTCCAAGAGACAAAAGAAAAACACCTCCATGGAGGAGCATGAACAAGACAATCGAAAACACGACAAAAGATTTAATACATCAATTTCAATGAACCACATAATACAACATAAGCTTGGTAATATCTAACTTTTCCCATCCCCACTTTTGGGTCCGAAACCTGCAAACATCTAAGAACATTACATCAAAGCAGGGAATGACTAGTACATTTTCATATCTCCTTGAACACATCAGGTTACTTTTGGAACAGACAAGGGTACGAAATGGAGCACATTGCAAAAACACAGATTTACCATGCAACTTATTTCTTCTAACTACAAAGATTTTTTTTTTAAGGAGCCTTTGGAGAGATCCATCTTGAAGAGCATCTGTGAGAGACACAAAACAGAAGTGTTATTTTTCTCATGACTTTCCACAAAATAAGCACTACGGGAAGAGAGTAGCCTGGGAGCCAGCCTTCTGAGGGTGTAGAATGAAGTAATTTGGGAAATAGAGAGATTAGAGTAGCCCAGAGAGCAGATGTAAGAGGAAGTTTACTAAGAGGAATCAATGAGAAATCCATCACCCAGTCCAAATACTATTGTTTCAGCCCCGGATATCCGTCAAAGGGCAGTAGGCTCACTCCAATTCTGGATCCTATTTTCCTGGTGACCTGCGCCAAGGTCGGAGGAGGGGAAGACCTCGATCGCCCCATTTTCCCATGCCTTATGCCTCTTTAGAACCACATTTCAAAGAAGTATATGCATAGGAAAAAGGAACGCCGAGCTGGATGGAGGGCGGACAGTTTCCCGGAGGTCAGCCCCCTGCAGGACACAAGCAGAGAGAGGTGAGATCCACAAGACAAATGATCAGCTCAAGGCCACCTTCCAGGAGTCCTCCACAACAAGAGAATCACTTCCCAAGTGAAAGTGCTTCTACTAGCAACGGGCTCAGACCAAAAAATCGCCCCCAACCCGGACTCCCCTCTCCACCCCTGGCCCACAGGGCTGAAGTCAGAGCCACCGACATGCTCCTAAACAATCCAGGGACTTACCCGTCCGGGGAGCAGAATCTCCGAGGAAGCTTCACCTCTTCCGCTGAGCCTTTGGGAAAAAGCACAAGGAGACACTTACCCTCTTGGCTCCCCGGAGCTCTGACTGCCGATGCCGCTTCCTCCGGGCAATTTATGCTGGGCCGGAGACCTTGGACAAGTATCCACCGTACAGAGCGGAGCTGTTTTCGTAAGTTCTAATCAATCTGGCGCTTGCCAAGGTCCTCCCTGCACCTGCTAGATTGGGGGCACAAAAGGCCCGTTCAGCTAAAAGGCCGAAAAAGTGGAAAAAAAGTTGCATTTCTGGATGGAGGGACCGCGGGGGGTGCCGCTGGGAAACAGGGGTGACGATAGGAACCCAGGGCCTCAATTGGCCGGTGCCTTCCATGGGGAGGAAGAGTTATCTCCTGTTGTCCTTTCGTGTGCGTCAGAGAGCAGGGAAACTGTAAATGGAAGGGAACTGGGAGTTCTGCAGACGCTCAGCTGCTTCTCTTTTCCCGCGGCCTCCACTGCAAAGTAAGAAATCTGGAAGGGAGAACTATCAAGGTCTCCGACAAGGCTTTTTCTCGCCCTGTCAGGCACCAGAGAAGTTTTCCCAGCCGGGTGTCAAGGACGAGGAGTCATCTGTAGCCATAGCCAGTCTCCCCAATGACTGCCGTTTAACCATTTATTATTATTATTATTATGATACTTGTTAAGCACTTACTATGTGCCAAGCCCTGCTGTAAGCACTGGAGGAGATACAGGTTAATTGGGTCGGACACAGTCCCTTGTCCAACTTGGGGCTCTCACTCCCGAAGCAGCATGGCATAGTGGATAGAGCACGGGCCCGGGAGTCAGAAGGACCTCGGTTCTAATGCCGGCTCCACCACTTGTCTGCTGTGTGACCTTGGGCAAGTTGCTTCACTTCTCTGGGCCTCATCTGTAAAATGGGGATTGAGACTATGAGCCCACATGGGACTCTGCACAACCTGATTTGCTTGTTTCCACCCCAGTGCCTAATTAATCAATTAGTCAATCATATTTATTGAGCGCTTACTGTGTGCAGAGCACTGTACTAAGCACTTGGGAAGTACAAGTTGGCAATATATAGAGATGGTCCCTACCCAACAGTGGGCTCACAGTCTAGGAGGGGGAGACAGAGAACAAAACAAAACATATTAACAAAATAAAATAAATAGAATAGATATGTACAAGTAAAATAAATAAATAAATAGAGTAATAAATGCGTACAAACATATATACATATATACAGGTGCTGTGGGGAAGGGAAGGAGGTAAGATGGGGGGAATAGAGGGGGGAGGAGGGGGAGAGGAAGGAGGGGGCTCAGTCTGGGAAGGCCTCCTGTGGGAGGTGAGCTCTCAGTAAGGCCATGATGCAGTGCTTGGCACATAGTAAGCACTTAACAAATACCATTATAATAATAATAACAGTAATCATTATTATTATTATTTTTACCCCCATTTTACAGATGAGGGAACTGAGGCATAGAGAAGTAAAGCGACTTGCCCAAAGTCATAAAACAGACATATGGAAGAGCAGAGATTAGAACTCAGGTGTTTCTCACTCCCAGGCCTGTGCTCTAACCACTAGACCACACTATTATCATCACTTTGTTCGCCTCCATGTCCTTTGTTTGCTCTATCCCCCTAATAACTGTGGTATTTGTTTCCTACCGCCATTTCCCCAGGCCCTGTCAGTCAGTCAGTCAGTTGTATTTACTGAGCGCTTACCATGTGCAGATACTAAGTATTTGGGAGAGTACAAAGTGCTCTTTACAGTAAGTGCTCAATAAATACGATTGAATGAACAAATGAATATAAGAATAAGCAGACACATTCCCTGCCCAAAACGAGTTTACAGTCTAGAGGGGGAGACACACATGAATAGAAATAAAGAAATGACAGATGTAGACATAAGTGCTGTGGGGCTGAGGGAGAAAGGGATAATAATAATGTCATTTATTAAGCACTTACTATGTGCAAAGCACTGTTCTAAGCGCTGGGGAGGTTACAAGGTGATCAGGTTGTCCCACAGGGGGCTCACAGTCAATCCCCATTTTACAGATGAGGTAACTGAGGTGCAGAGACGTTAAGTGACTTGCCCAAAGTCACACGGCTGACAATTGGCAGAGCCGGGATTTGAACCCATGACCACTGACTCCAAAGCCCGTGCTCTTTCCACTGAACCACGAGTAAAGGGAACAAGTCAGGGCGATGCAGAAGGAAGTGGAAGAAGAGGAAAGGAAGGCTTAGAGGCAGGGAAGGCCTTTTGGAGGAGGTGAGCTTTCAATAAGGCTTTGAAGGCAAGGAGAGTGTCTTTTGGGTGCCATGTTGTCTGCATCATCCTCTAGACTATTTGCTCCCTTCTGGACTGCAAGCTCATTGAGGGCAGGGAATGGGTCTGTCTATTGTTGTATTGTGCTCTCCCAAGTGCTTAGAACAGTGCTCTGCACATAGTAAGTGCTCGAGAAATAAGCCTGATGGACCGACCACTAGCTAGGTCCATAGGGGCCTACTTCAGAGGGGCCATGGCTTGCCCTACATGCCAACCCAGCTTCCGCAGCTGGCCTCCCAGTCAAGTATTGGTCGAACAGCATGGCCTAGTGGGTAGAGCTTAGACCTGGGCATCAAAAGGAACTGGGTTCTCCTTCCGCCTCTGCCACTTGTCTGTTGTGTGACCTTGGGCAAGTCACTTCACTTCTCCGGGCCTCAGCCACCTCATCAGTAAAATGAGGATGGAGGCTGTGAGCCTCATATGGGACAGAGACTGTGTCCAACCTAATTAGCTTGTATCTATCATCATCATTATCAATCGTATTTATTGAGCACTTACTGTGTGCAGAGCACTGTACTAAGCACTTGGGAAGTACAAATTGGCAACATATAGAGACAGTCCCTACCCAACAGTGGGCTCACAGTCTAAAAGCACTCAGAATGGTGGCTGGTATTTGTTGAGCACAGCATTCAACAAATACCATTTTAAAAAAAGGATTAGGACAAGGATCTGGGCGTACCTAGTCAGGGCTGAAAAACCCTCAAAGGATGGCTTTCACCCCTGTTTTATTAGAACTGGGGTTCTAATTCTAGCTTTGCCACTAGGCCTGCTGGGTGACTTTGGGAAAATCCCTTGACCTTTCTGGGCCTCAGTTTCCTCATCTGTAAAATGGTATATGCTACCTGCTCTCCTTGTTTGTCCTACCTCTTAGATCATGAACCCCATATGGGACTGGATTGTCGGCATTGATTAGCTTGCACTTATGTATCTCAATGCTTGACTGATAATTCAATTAGTATCTCAACTGCTTTATGCTTTCCATTGGAAACCCTATGGCTCACCATCTTTTCAAGCCAAAAGAATCCTGTCTTGCCTTAAATAGGTATCCAACCACCTACTTTTTCACAGGACTCTGAGGAAAGATTTCTGACTGAACATTAAGTGAACATTAAGTGTTTGCTCTCTCGTCTGGCTCACAGCTCCTTGCAATCTTTCAGGTCCCTTGATGGTTAATAATGGAGTCTCTAAATTGCTACTGTATAGACTCTGGTGGCCTCCTTGATGTCTTTCTCTTATTTGGGAGGTAGAAGACAATGTTGGTCATGCCACTTGTCTGCTGTGTGACCTTGGGTAAGTCACTTCACTTTTCTGTGCCTCAGTTACCTCATCTGTAAAATGAGGATTGAGACCGTGAGTCCCACGTGGAACAGTCTAGAGGGGAAGACAGACATGAATAGAAATAAAGAAATGACAGTTGTGGACATAAGTGTTGTGGGACTGGGAGGGGAGATGAATAAAGGGAACAAGTCAGGTCGACGCAGAAGTGTATATCTATAATTCTATTTATCTATTCTGATGGTACTGACACCTGTCTACTTGTTTTGTTTTGTTGTCTGTCTCCCCTTCTAGACTGTGAGCCTGTTGTTGGGTAGGGACTGTCTCTATCTGTTGCCGAACTGTACTTTCCAAGCACTTGGTACAGTGCTCTGCACACAGTAAGTGCTCAGTAAATATGATTGAATGAATGAATGAATGAATGACAGGGACTGTGTCCAGCCTGATTTGCTTGTATCCACCCCAGTGCTTAGAATGGTGCCTGGCACATAGTAAGTGCTTAACAAATACCATGATTATTATCATTATGAATTATATTTAACCCCCTTCATCCCCAGTGAGGCACTGAGATTATAGCTGTCATTTTATTTATTTATATTGATGTCTGTTTACTATATCTGTAATTTTATTTATTTTTATTTATTTCTATTGATGTCTGCTTACTAGTATGGCTCAATGGAAAGAGCACGGACTTTGGAGTCAGAGGTCATGGGTTCAAATCCCGGCTCTGCCAGTTGTCAGCTGTGTGACTTTGGGCAAGTCACTTAACTTCTCTGTGCCTCAGTTACCTCACCTGTAAAATGGGTATTAAGACTGTGAGCCCCCATGCGACAACCTGATCACCTTGTAACCTCCCCGGTGCTTAGAACAGTGCTTTGAACATAGTAAGCACTTAATAAATGCCATTATTATCATTACTATTATTGTATTGTCATCTTTCTCCCCATTTCTAGACTGTGAGCTCATTGTTGGCAGGGATTGCTATTGCTATATTGTACTTTCCCAAGAGCTTAGTGAGGCTCTCTGCACACAGTAAGTGCTCAATAAATACAATTGAGTGAATGAATGAATGAAGGAGGCTTGGAGCCTATTTTGTGGATTTGTTTATGTTGTCATTTAATGTTTCATGAACTGTCCTGATGTATCTGTCTCCCATCCCCTCTCTCCACTTACACTCTTAGATTGAGACTCTTAGATTGAGGGTCTCAAGAGCGACAGGGGACCATGTCTAATTTCCACCTGTATGTTCTCTCCTAGTACTAAGCACAGTGCTATGCACACAGTAAGTGCTTAATAAATGCTATTATTACTACTACTACGACGATGATGATGGTATTTATTAAGTACTTACTCTGTTCCAGACACTATTCTAATTGCTGGGGTAGATACAAGATAATGAGGTTGGACACAGTCCCTGCTCCACATTGGGCTCACAGTCTTAATCCCCATTTTACAGGTAAGGGAACTGGGCCACAGAGAAGTTAAGTGACTTGACCAAGGTAACACAGCAGACAAGCGGCGGAGTCAGGATTAGAACCACGTGCTCTATTCACTAGGCCATGCTGCTTTTACTACAGCTATTACCTCCTCTACTATATATTGATATTAATATCTGTCTCCCCCTCTAGACTGTAAGCTCATTGTGGGCAGGAGACATCTACCAACTCTGTAGTATGGTATTCTCCCAAGCACTTAGTACAGTGTTCTGCACACAGTAAGAGCTCAATAAATACCATTTATTGATTGATTAATTACTACTACTACTATGATTATCCTCTCAGGATCACAGCTGGAGAGTTTCCAGTACAACTTGAGTTGACTGCGTGGAAGGCGGCAGTGGTAAACCACTTCCAGATTTTCACCAAGAAAACTCTGGATCCACTACCAGACCGATTGCAGATGGAGGTGGAGTATTCTGGGAAAGGGGTGTCCATGGAGTTGCTGTGGGTCGGAGACAACTCGATAGCATAAGACAAGACGAGACTACTAGGATTACTATTAAGCACATATAAATACTACTGCCAGTTATGTCCGTCAGCGGGAAAAAGGGCAGAGCACTTGTCCCACTTTACAGATCTGGAAACAGATGCAGAGAAAGGTAGAGTGGCCAAGGTAGCTCAGGGAGCCAAGATTGTTTTCTTATGCTGTCGAGTCACATCCGACCCATAGTGATGCCATGGACACAGCTCTCCTAGATCACCCCACCTCCATCTGCAATTGTTCTGGTAGTGGATCCGGGGAGTTTTCTTGGTGAAAATCCTGAAGCAGTTTAGCATTGCCTCTTCCACACAGTAAACCTGAGTCTCCACCCTTGACTCTCTCCTGTGCCACTGCTGCCTAGCACGGGTGAGTTTTGACTTGTAGTAGATTGCCTGCCACTCGCTGGCCACTGCCCATGCTAGGAATGGAATGGACGGGCCTCTGCTTGACTCTCCCTCCCATAGTTGAGACTGGTAGAAGACTGGAAACTCCCCTGATGTGACCCTGAGAGAGATAGGCAAGGTGGAAGCCTATTAATTAGGACATAAGCCTCTTTTTGGAAAGCTTTACTCTTTGGAAAAACAATACCTCTCCAGGGAATTGTTATAAATTAGACTCAGGTTGAATGAGAAAAGCACTTTCATTCAAGTGCTTTGTCAGACAGTCAGTCAATCATATTTATTGAATGCTTCCTGTGTGCAGAGCACTATACTGAGCACTCAGGAGAGTACAATACAACAATAAACAAACAAACACATTCCCTGCCTGCAACTAGCTCACAGTCTAGACGGGAGACAGACATTAACAGAAATAAATAAATTACAGAAAATAATAATAATAATGATGATGGTATTTGTTAAGTGCTTACTATGTGCACAGCACTGTTCTAAGCACTGGGGAGGTTACAAGGTCATCAGGTTGTCCCACGTGGGGCTCACAGTTTTAATCCCCATTTTATTCATTCATTCAATCGTATTTATTGAGCTCTTACTGTGTGCAGAGCACTGTACTAAGCATTTGGGAGGTACAAGTTGGTATCATATAAAGATGGTCCCTACCCAACAGCAGGCTCACAGACTAGAAGGGGGAGACAGACAACAAAACAAAACATATTAACAATATAAAATAAATAGAATAAACATGTACAAGTAAAAAAATAGAGTAATAAATATGTACAAACATATATACATATATACAGGTGCTGTGGGGAGGAGAAGGAGGTAAGGTTGGGGGGAGGGGGGGAGGAGAAGGAGGTAAGGTTGGGGGGAGGGGGAGAGGAAAGAGGGGGTTCAGTGTGGGAAGGCCTCCTGGAAGAGGTGAGCTCTCAGTAGGGCTTTGAAGGGAGGAAGAGACCTAGCTAGATGGATGTACAGAGGGAGGGCATTCCAGGCCAGGGGGAGGATGTGGGCCGGGGGTCGACAGCAGGACAGGCGAGAACGAGGAACAGTGAGGAGATTAGCAGCTGAGAGTGGAGGGTGCAGGCTGAGCTGTAGAAGGAAAGAACGGAGGTGAGGTAGGAGGGGGCGAGGTGATGGAGAGCCTTGAAGCCGAGAGTGAGGAGTTTTTGCCTGATGCGTAGGTTGATCGGTAGCCACTGGAGATTTTTGAGGAGGGGAGTAACATGCCCGGAGTGCTTCTGCACAAAGACGATCCGGGCAGCAGCGTGAAGTATAGATTGAAGTGGGGAGAGACAGGAGGATGAGAGATCAGAGAGGAGGCTGATCATCATCATCATCATCATCAATCGTATTTATTGAGCGCTTACTATGTGCAGAGCACTGTACTAAGCGCTTGGGAAGTACAAATTGGCAACATATAGAGACAGTCCCTACCCAACAGTGGGCTCACAGTCTAAAAGGGGGAGACAGAGAACAAAACCAAACATACTAACAAAATAAAATAAATAGAATAGATATGTACAAGTAAAATAAATAAATAAATAAATAAATAAATAGAGTAATAAATATGTTCAAACATATATACATATATACAGGTGCTGTGGGGAAGGGAAGGAGGTAAGATGGGGGGGATGGAGAGGGGGACGAGGGGGAGAGGAAGGAAGGGGCTCAGCCTGGGAAGGCCTCCTGGAGGAGGTGAGCTCTCAGCAGGGCCTTGAAGGGAGGAAGAGAGCTAGCTTGGCGGATGGGCAGAAGGAGGGCATTCCAGGCCCGGGGGAGGACATGGACCGGGGGTCGATGGCGGGACAGGGGAGAACGAGGTACGGTGAGGAGATTAGCGGCAGAGGAGCGGAGGGTGCGGGGTGGGCTGGAGAAGGAGAGAAGGGAGGTGAGGTAGGAGGGGGCAAAGTGATGGAGAGCCTTGAAGCCCAGGGTGAGGAGTTTCTGCCTGATGCACAGATTGATTGGTAGCCACTGGAGATTTTTGAGGCTGATACAGTAAACGACTCAGGATAGGATGAGAGATTGAATGAGCAGGGTAGCGGTTTGGATGGAGAGGAAAGGGCAGATCTTGGCGATGTTGCAGAGGTGAGACCGGCAGGTTTTGGTGACAGATTGGATGTGAGGGGTGAACGAGAAAGCGGAGCTGAGGATGACACCAAGGTTGCGGGTTTGTGAGACGGGAAGGATGGTAGTGCCGTAAACAGTGATGGGAAAGTCAGGGAGAGGGCAGGGTTTGGCAGGGAAGATAAGGAGTTCAGTCTTGGACATACTGAGTTTTAGATGGCAGACAGACATCCAGATGGAGATGTCCTGAAGGCTGGAGGAGATACGAGCCTGGACGGAGGGAGAGAGACAGATGAGGTAACTGAGGCATAGAGAAGTTAAGTGAGTTGCCCAAAGTCACACAGCTGACAGTTGGCAGAGCCGGGATTTGAACCCATGACCTCTGACTCCAAAGCCCGGGCTCTTTCCACTGAGCCACGCTGCTTCTCATATGGACATTAGTGCTTTGGGGCTGGGAGTGGGGGAGTGGAGGAGCAAGGGGAGTGAATAAAGGTAGCAAGTCAGGGTGACGCAGAAGGGAGTGGGAGAAGAAAGGAGGGCTTAGTCAGGGAAGGCCTCTTGAAAGAGATGTGCTTAGTGCTTAGTAGGCTAAATTGCAGCGTCCCTAGTTTTTTTTTTTTAAATAATAATTATGGTATTTGTTAAGCACTTACTATGTGCCAAGCACTGTTCTAAGCACTGGGGTAGATACAAAGTCATCGAGTTGTCCCACATGAGGCTCACAGCCTTTATCCTCATTTTACAGATGTGGTAACTGAGTCATGGAGAAGTTAAGTGGCTTGCCCAAGCTCACATAGCAGATAAGTGGCGGAACTCAGATTAGAACCCATGTCCTTTGACTAGAAGCTACGCCCTCCATTTTGAAGATTTTGCTCCTGATGGTGAAATTGCCTTTGCTGTATTGTACTTTCCAAGTACTTAGTACAGTGCTTTGCACGCAGTAATAATAATAACAATAATAATAATAATAATGATGGCATTTATTAAGCGCTTACTATGTGCAAAGCACTGTTCTAAGTGCTGGGGAGGTTACAAGGTGATTAGGTTGTCCCACGGGGGGCTCGCAGTCTTAATCCCCATTTTACAGATTAGGGAACTGAGGCCCAGAGAAGTGAAGTGACTTGCCCAAAGTCACACAGCTGACAATTGGCGGAGCCAGGATTTGAACCCACGACCCACAACCTCTGACTCCAAAGCCCATGCTCTTTCCACTGAGCCACACACATGTATATTTGTACATATTTATTACTCTTTATTTTATTAATGATGTGTATATAGCTATAGTTCTATTTATTTTGATGGTTTTGACATCTGTCTACTTGTTTTGTTGTCTGTATCCCCCTTCTAGACTGTGAGTCTGTTGTTGGGTAGGGGCCGTCTCTAACTTTTGCCGAGTTGTACTTTCCAAGCGCTTAGTCCAGTGTTCTGCACACAGTAAGCGCTCAATAAACATGATTGAATGAATGAATAAAGACAACTGAATGAGACGGGTCAGGGCAGGCGGGCTGGCCGCAGGGCCCGGCACCCTTAGTCTAACACAGTGCTCTGCGCCCAATAAATATGACCAGTCGACTGTGAGCCCACTGTTGGGTAGGGACTGTCTCTATATGTTGCCAACTTGTACTTCCCAAGTGCTTAGTACAGTGCTTTGCACACAGTAAGCGCTCAATAAACACGATTGATTGATTGAATGAATGAACGAAAGAGTGTGAAAGTCCTTGGGTGAGAATCCCTTACACTTTTACATCATTCAATGGGGGCACCTTTCCTGGCCCCTTGTAGGGAGGGTGCCATTGCCAGACACTAGTGGCTAAGAGGGTGTCCTTCTCTTAGACTTGTTTTTACATTAATAATAATAATGATGGCATTTGTTAAGCTCTGACTATGTGCAAAGCACTGTTCTAAGTGCTGGGGGCATACAAGGTGATCAGGTTGTCCCACGTGGGGCTCACAGTCTTCATCCCCATTTTACAGATGAGGTAACTGAGGCACAGAGAAATTAAGTGGCTTAAGGCCACACAGCAGACAAGTGGCAGAGCCAGGATTCGAACCCTTGACCTTTGACTCCCAAGCCTGTGCTCTTTCCACTGAGCCACACTGTTTCTCACATTTGTGTTGCTGGTGTGCGCGAAGCCATCTACACTCTCCCTCCCAGTCTCCCTGTGCTCATCCCAACAGCATCCAAAATAATAATAATAGTAATAATATTAATGGTATTTGTGAAGCCTTACTGGAAGTGCTGAAGGGAGAATGAATGTTGTCAAGCATCACGGAACATTTTATCTGGGTCTCAGCAACTCCAGGCCCCATGTGACTTCGTCCATTTCGTAAACTGTAGTTGAGTGTTTTAGGATGTGATCTTGTACAGAGCTCTGCATGTAGTAAGTGCTCAATAATAAATACGATTGATTGATTAATTAGTCTAGGATGGGGGGAGAGGGCCTTTCTATTCATTAAGAAAATTCCCACCCTCCTCACCCTATTCCAGAGAGAGTGGGTGGGTCAGAGGTCCCCGGATCTATGTGAATTAGAAAGGAGTCATTAATCCCGGCCTTCTCAAACAATGGCCCCTAGATTAACCAATCTCAGATCCAATACCTCTTGAATAGTCCCCGGTTTTGAGTGAACAGAATATATTTTTCCCCTAGTTAATGGGTTAACTCTCCCTTTTGCTATCACCATAAAAGTTGACTGTAGCGACTTTGTAATCTTATGCAAGAATCCCAAGCCACTTATAAAGAGGACAGTGCTGGGTATCTACAATAATTGGGGCTATATAAAAGGAAAGAGATTGGTTTGCTAAATAATTGATAACAGATTGGAAGGGGATCTAATCTTTATGGACTGGGTTGACTCATTGCTTCAATTCTCCAGGCAGTTAGCAGATAAGCACTAAGCCGATTTTATTAAGAAAGAAAAATAAAAGCAAAAACGTTATCAAGAAGATCAAAAGATCTCACAGGATTTCAGGTCTGGTACTTTTTCTGGTTGAAGAAAAAAGTCTGGCAGATTTGGGAAAGAAGCTTGGATGAGCGCAGAGAAAGAGGGATTTTTTTTTTCCTTTAAGTCAAATTAAAACCCTGTTTTTAGCAATGTGAACAAGCAAGCTCAAGATGAATATACCTGATCTGTGCACGGAACCTGGTGAAATACTAATAATAGTTTACATTGTATTTTGATGTGATTTTTGTTCCCTGAGTGTCTTTCTTCATTCTAACTCAAAAAGTGAAACAGAGAAGTTTCTGAAACCATCATTTGTTTGAGATTATTTTAATTGCTTTAGCCGAGGTAATAATAGTAATGGCATTTATTAAGCGCTTGCTATGTGCAAAGCACTGTTCTAATCGCTGGGGAGGTTACAAGGTGATAAGGTTGTCCCACGGGGGGCTCACAGTCTTAATCCCCATTTTACAGATGAGGTAGCGGAGGCACAGAGAAGTGAAGTGACTTGCCCAAAGTCACACAGCTGACAATCACCGGAGCTGGGATTTGAACCCATGACCTCTGACTCCAAAGCCTGTGCTCTTTCCACTGAGCCACGCTGCTTCTCTAAGGAATTGAGTGCTCAGTACAGTGCTCTGCACACAGTAAGTGCTCAATAAATACTATTGAATTGAATGAAAGAAAAACGTCGACTTAGCTTCCCTCAAAAATTAGTGCCACAATGTTATACTAATAATAATAGTGGCATTTATAAAGTGCTTACTAGTGACGAAGCACTGAGCTGAGCGCTAAGGAAGATGCAAGATAGTCAAGTTAATGATGTGTATAGATCTATAATTCTATTTATTTATACTGATGCTATTGTTGCCTGTCTACTTGTTTTGTTTTGTTGTCTGTCTCCTCCTTCTAGACTGTGAGCCCATTGTTGGGTACAGATTGTCTCTACCTGTTACCAAATTGTACTTTCCAAGCGCTTAGTACAGAATGCTCTGCACACAGTAAGCGCTCAGTTAATATGACTGACTGAATGAATGAATGAATGAAGTCCCTCATAGTCCCTAACCCTTGTGGAGCTCACTGCCTGAGAGGTATTTTATTCTCACTTTACAGAGGAGGAAAAGGAGGCCCAGGGAAATTAAGTGACTTGTCCAAACTTGCACAGCAGGCCAGGGGCAGAGCTGGGGTTAGAACCCAAGACTCTTGAATCCCAGCTCCCTGTGTCTGCTGTGTGACCTTGGGTGAGTCACTTCACTTCTCTATACCTCAGTGACCTCATCTGTAACATGGAGATTAAGACAGTGAGTCCTAAGTGTGACAGAGACTGTGTTCAACCCAATTATCTTGTTTCTTTCCCAGAGCTTAGTACAGTGATTGGCACATAGTAAGTACTTAAAAAAAAATAATGGTGTTCGTTAAGCCCTTACTGTGTGCCAGGCACCGTACTAAAAGCTGGGGAGGATACAAGCAAATTGAGATGTCCCATGTGGGGCTCACAGTCTCAATCCCCATTTTACAGATGAGGTAATTGAGGCCCAGAGAAGAGAAGTGATTTTCCCAAGTTCCCACAGCAGACAAATGACAGAGCTGGGATTAGAACCCAGGTCCTTCTGAATCCCAGGACCGTGTTCTATCCATTAATAATAATAATTATAATTATGGTATTGTTAAGTGCTTACTAGGTGCCAAGCACTGTTCTAGACACTGGGGTAGATAACAAGGTAATTAGGTCGTCCCACTTGGAGATCACAGTCTTAATCCCCATTTTACAGATGAGGAAACTGAGGCACAGAGAAGGTAAGTGCCTTGCCCAAGGTCACAGAGCAGACAAGTGGTGGAGCTGGAATTAGAACCCATATCCTCTGACTCTCAAGTTCATGCTCTTTACACTAAGCCATGTCACTAGGCCATGCGGTTTCTCAACAAATACCATAGTTATTATTATTATTATTATTATTCATAAATATACATTAAAAAGTCCCTACACCCTGGAGCTCCCATGTAGAAGCGGGTGATTTCAAGCCTGTTTTTCTGGCTGAAAGGTCCAGTTTTGTTTTCTTCCAGTAGACTGCTCACAGAGACAAAATTAAACAAGCCCCTGTCCGATCAGGCAAATCTCCATTCATTCAGTCATTCATTCTATCATATTTATTGAGTGCTACTCTGTGCAGAGCACTGTACTAAGTGCTTGAGAGAGTCCAATAGAAGACTAGAACAGACACATTCCCTGCCCACAACGAGCTTACAGTTTAGAGGGGAAGACAGACATTAATAGAAATAAAGAAATGACAGATATGGACATAAATGCCGTGGGGCTGGGAGTGGGAATGAATAAAGGGAGCAAGCCAGGGTGACAAGGAAGGGAGTGGGAGAAGAGGAAAGGGGGGACTTAGGGAAGGTCAATGACTTCATTGCTATGAAGAATTTGTAGGGTAGGCCATACAATTCATTCATTCATTCATTCAGTTGTATTTATTGAGCGCTTACTGTGTGCAGAGCACTGTACTGAGCGCCTGGGAAGTACAAGTCCGCAACACATAGAGACGGTCCCTACCCAACAACGGGCTCACAGTCTAGAAGGGGGAGACAGACAACAAAACAAAACATGTAGACAGGTGTCAAAATCGTCAGAACAAATAGAATTAAAGCTATATACACATCATTAACAAAATAAAAGTAAATATGTACAAGTAAAATAGAGTAATAATTTTGTACAAATATATATACAAGTGCTGTGGGGAGGGGAAGGAGGTAGGGTGGGGGGATGGGGAGGAGGAGAGGAAAAAGGGGGCTCAGTCTGGGAAGGCCTTCTGGAGGAGGTGAGCTCTCAGTAGGGCTTTGGAGGGAGGAAGAGAGTTAGCTTGGCGGATGTGTGGAGGGAGGGCATACCAGAAACTAGAAAGAGCCTTAGCAACCTTTTTCGGCTGTGCTGCCTCAGCCTTTCGTTGGAGGCCCTTTTTCCAGATGGGGAAATCGAGGCCCTGAGAGGTGCTGCTGTCCTTAACAGTGGAGCCATCCGGGTGGGTAGGGGTATTACCTGAGGCAGCACAACGCCCAGGTGGCCTCTGCACCCCCTTCCTCTCATCAGCGTGACTCAGTGGAAAGAGCCCGGGCCTGGGAGTCAGAAGGTCATGGGTTCTAATCCCACTCCTCCCCTTTTCTGCTGTGTGACCTTGGACAAGTCACTTAACTTCTCTGTTCCTCAGTTACGTCATCTGTAAAATGGGGATTAAGACTGTGAGCCCCACGTGGGACAACCTGATCACCTTGTATCCTCCCCAGTTCTTAGAACAGTTCTTCTAGACTGTTAGCCCGTTGTTGGGTAGGGACCGTCTCTATATGTTGCCAACTTGTACTTCTCAAGCACTTAATACAGTGCTCTGCACACAGTAAACCCTCAATAAATACTACTGAATGAATGAATGAATGCTTCACACATAGTAAGCGCTTAACAAATGCCATTATTATTATTATCTTCTCCAGGAAGCCTTCCCTGCCTAAATTCCCATCTCCCCACCCAATGTTTCCTTCTCTACTGTGTCATTCATTCATTCAGTCATATCTACTGAGCATTTTCTGTGTGCAGAGTACTGTACTAAGTGCTTGGGAAAGTACAATACAGCAATAGAGACAATCCCTGCTGACAACCAACTCACAGTCTAGACTCACACACTTAGTCCCGCCCTCTAAGCACTGAGGTGCTTCAGCTCACTCCAAATCCTCAGTTGTTCTATATCTATCAATCAGTCAGTCAGTCATATTTATTGAGTGCTTATTGTGTGTAGAGCACTGGTACTGAGATGTTGCGAGAGTACAATATAACAATACAACAGACACAAATTCCCTGCCCAAATTGAGTTTACAGTCTAAATGGAGCTTATATATCCTTATACATGGTTATTTCCCCTTCCTGTTATTTATTTTAATGTCTGTCCACCTACCTGGATTATAAACTTCTCAAGGGCAGGGATCATATCTACAAACTCTATTGTATTATACTTTTCCAAGCACTTAGCTCTAGACTGCAAGCTCACTGTGGGCAGGGAATGTGTCTACCAACTCTGTTGTGGCTTAGTGGAAAGAGCACAGGCTTGTGAGTCCAAGGTCTGCACACAATAAGAGCTCAATAAGTACGATTGAATGAATGAAGGTCGTGGGTTCTAATCCCAGCTCTGCAGGGATCTGTAAAATGGGGATGAAGACACTGAGCTCCACCCAGGACAAGCTCTTTACCTTGTATCTACCCCAGTGCTTAGAACAGTGTGAAGCACATAGCGCTTAACAAATACCAACATTGTTATTATTATTGTACTGTGCTCTCCCAGGTGTTTAGTTCAGTGTCCTGCACACAGTAAGAGCTCAATAAATTCAATTGTATTTATTGAGTGATTACTGTGTGCAGAGCACTGTACTAAGTGCTTAGCACTGTATTAAGCACTTAGCAGTGTACTAAGCGCTTAGCACTGCACTAAGCGCTCAGCACTGTACTAACCTAATTAATTAGTTTAGCGTTCTGTAAACACTAAACGTTCAATAAATACCATTGACTGAGTGATTGCTTCTCTGACCTTTTCACTCCTGACAGACCAAAAGTCCCTCGGGTGGATCAGGGTAGGGAGGGAGAGATAAGAAGAGAAGGGAGAGAAATAGGGTTGGGGGGAAAGGAGAGGGGCCAGAAAGGGAGGAAAGAGGGGGAGAGGGGACAAGACGGGAGGAGAGAGAGAGAGGGCAGGAGAGGAGGGGAGAGAGCAGAGAAAGGAGACAGGAGCAGAGATTACGCCAAAGTCCTGTCACTAAATTATAGATTTCTGAGCTTCTCTGCTTCATCCTCACAGATTTAAGGTGGTCCCCTCCCACCTTCCCTTCATCCCCCACGGGACCTTCTCACAGGATCCTGCTCCTCCAAATGGTCCCACCTGTCCCTCAGATCCAGGTGGCCAAAGCAGCTAGTGAAAGTAGTAAGCATATTGCTTGTCTCGTCTTATGCTGCCGAGTCAACTCCGACTCTCCATCCCCTCACCCCCTCCTCCCTCACCTCCCTTCTCTCCTTCTCCAGCCCAGCCCGCACCCTCTGCCCTTCTGCCTCCATTAACCTCCTCACTGGGCCTCATTCTCACCTGTCCCGCCATCGACCCCCGGCCCACATCCTCCCCCTGGCTTGGAATGCCCTCCCTTCGCACATCTGCCAAGCTAGCGCTCTTCCTCCCTTCAAAGCCCTACTGAGAGCTCACCTCCTCCAGGAGGCCTTCCCAGACTGAGTCCCCTTGTTCCTCTCCTCCTCCCCATCCCCCCGCCCTACCTCCTTCCCCCCCCCACAGCACCTGTATATATATTTGTACAGATTTATTACTCTATTTTACTTGTACATATTTACTATTCTATTTATTTTGTTAATGATGTGCATATAGCTTTAGTTCTATTTGTTCTGACGATTTTGACACCTGTCTACATGTTTTGTTTTGTTGTCTGTCTCCCCCTTCTAGACTGTGAGCCCATTGTTGGGTAGGGACCGTCTCTATATGTTGCCGACTTGCAGTTCCCAAGCGCTTAGTACAGTGCTCTACACACAATACGCGCTCAATAAATGCGATTGAATGAATGAATGAATGACCCATAGAGGCTCCATAGACACATCTCTTCCAGGAGGCTCCACTCTCCATCTACAATTGTTCTGGTAGTATAGCCATGGAGCTTTCTTGGTAAAAATCCGGAAGCGGTTTGCCATCGTCTTTTTCCATGCAGTGAACTAGAGTCTCTGCCCTTGACTCTCTCCCATGCTGCTGCTGCCCAGCACAGGGGAGTTTTGTCTTGTCGCAGATTGCCAGCCACTTGCTAGCCACTGCCCAAGCTAGGAATGGAATGGACAGGGCTCTGCTTGACTCTTCCTCCTGTAGTCGAGACTGGTAAAGTACTGGAAACTCTCCAGGTGCCCTCCTGAGAGAATAAGCATGTTGCTGGTAAATGGTATTTATTAAACGCTCTGACAAGACCAGGAGTAGAGACCAGATTCATTCATTCATTCAGTCGTATTTATTGAGTGCTTCATTCAATCGTATTTATTGAGTGCTTTGCCTTCCCAGACTGAGCTCCTTCCTTCCACTCCCCCTCGTCCCCCTCTCCATCCCCCCGTCTTACCTCCTTCCCTTCCCCACAGCACCTGTATATATGTATATATGTTTGTACATATTTATTACTCTATTTATTTTACTTGTACATATCTATTCTATTTATTTTATTTTGTTAATATGTTTGGTTTTGTTCTCTGTCTCCCCCTTCTAGACTGTGAGCCCACTGTTGGGTAGGGACTGTCTCTATATGTTGCCAACTTGTACTTCCCAAGCGCTTAGTACAGTGCTCTGCACACAGTAAGCGCTCAATAAATACGATTGATTGATTATGTGCAGTGCACTGTACTAAGTGCTTGGGAAGTACAAGTCAGCAACATATAGAGAAGGGTGGGGAGGCAGGTAGACAGGAGCACCGTGGCTATCGATGCCTGTCTACTCGTTGTGTTTTGTTGTCTGTCTCCCTGCATCTAGTCTGCGAGCCCACTTTCGGGTAGAGATTGTCTCTACCTGTTACCAAATTGTACTTTCCAAGCACTTAATACAGTGCACACAGTAAGCGCTCAATAAATACGAGTGAATGAATGAATATAGAGACGGTCCCTACCCAACAGTGGGCTCACAGTCTAGAAGGGGGAGACAGACAACAAAACAAAACATTTAGACAGGGAGAACCAAGCCCTGGCCCACCTGGGGCTCCCAATCAAAGAGGGAAGGAGAACAGGGACCTGAGGCCCAGAGAGGTAAAGTGACTCAGCCAAGGTCACACAGCAGTGAGTGGAAGGGTTGAGACTTGACTCTGACTCAGTCCCACTGCCTCTCCACTAGGCCATGCTGCCTCCCCAGAAATAAAACCCCAGAGGCTAGGAAAGATAGGGGCTAGTAGGGTCCAACACTCTAGGAACCCAGATCCCAAAAGTTGCCACCTAGGACACGTCAAAAGCGAGACAGTGAAGTTTCAGGCCTTCATCTATGACAGAATGGTCTACTTCACTCTATCCCCATGAAATAATAATAATAATGATAATAATAATGATGGTATTTGTTCAGTGCTTATTATGTAAGCATGTGCATCTAGCTTTAGCTTTATTTCTATTTATTCTGATGACTTGACACCTGTCCACATGTTTTGTTTTGTTGTCTGTCTCCCCCTTCTAAACTGTGAGCCTGTTGTTGGGTAGGGACCATCTCTACATGTCACCAACTTGTACTTCCCAAGTGCTTAGTACAGTGCTCTGCACACAGTAAGTGCTCAATAAATATGATTGATTGATTGAATGAATGAATGTACCTAGCACTGTTGTAAGTGCTGGGGTATTGTTCCAATGTAATCAGGTTGTCCCGTGCGGGGCTAAAATGCCCATTTTACAGATGAGGTAACTGAGGCACACAGAAGTTAATTGACTCGCCCAAAGTCACACAGCTGATAAGTAGCAGAGCCAGGATTAGAAACCACAGCCTCTGACTCCCAAGCCTGTGCTCTTGCCACTAAACCACGCTTCTTCTCTTAAAGAGATGAAAGAGATCAGTCTATCCACGATGAGAAGCAGCATGGCCTAGTCCTCCCCCTCCCCATCCCTCCCACCCTACCTCCTTCCCCTACCCACAGCAACTGTATATATGTTTGTACAGATTTATTACTCTATTTATTTTACTTGTACATATTTACTATTCTATTTATTTTATTTTGTTAATATGTGTTATTTTGTTGTCTGTCTCCCCCTTCTAGACTGTGAGCCCGCTATTGGGTAGGGACCATCTCTATATGTTACCAATTTGTACTTCCCAAGTGCTTAGTACAGTGCTCTGCACACAGTAAGTGCTCAATAAATGCGATTGAATGAATGAATGAATAAATAAAACACGGGCTAGGGAGTCAGAAGGACTCGGTTTCTAATCCCAGCTCTGCCACCTGTCTACTGTGGGACCTTGGGAAAGTCAATTCACTTCTCTGAGCCTCAGTTACCTCATCTGTAAAATGGGGATTAAGACTGTGAACCCCATGTTGGACATCTACATATTTTGTTTTATTGTCTGTCTCCCCCTTCTAGACTGTGAGCCCATTGTTGGGTAGGGACCGTCTGTATATGTTGCCGACTTGTACTACCCAAGTGCTTAGTACAGTGCTCTGCACACAGTAAGCGCTCAATAAATACGATTGAATGAATGAATGAATGACATGGACTATGTTCAACCTGAGTAGCTTGTATCTACCCCAGTGCTTAGTACATACTATATAGTCTGGCACCTAGAAAGTGCTTAATAAATACTGCACTTAATTATTGAACACAAAGGTCCCCGGCGGGTTAGGGAGTATCTGTCCCCACATCCCACGGCCGGTCAATCCTCATTGGCTCCCACTGCCCATCTGAAGCTTTTCTCTGTGCCTCATCTGTAAAATGGGGATTAAGACTGCGATACCTATGTGGGACAGGGACTGTTTCCAACCTGATTAATTTATATATACCCCAATGCATATAACAGTGCTTGGCACGTAGTAAGCACTTAACAGGTATTACTATTATTATTATTAATAATAATGCTAAAATGGGGATTGAGACTGTGAGCCCCATTTGGGACAGTGACTGTGTCTAAACTGATTACCTTGTAGCAGTAATGATAATTATGGCATTTGTTAAATGCTTACTATGTGCCAGGCACTGTACTAAGTGCTGGGGTGGATACAAGCAAATCAGGTTGCACACAATTCCTGTCCCCACCAGGGCTCAGTCTTCATCCCCATTTCAGATGAGGTAACTGAGGCCCAGAGAAGTGAAGTGGCTTGCCTAGGGCCACACAGCAGACAAGTAGTAGAGCAAAGATTAGTAAAGATTCTATTTATTCTATCTATTTATTCAGATGGTTTTGACACCTGTCTACATGTTTTGTTTTGTTGTCTAGACAGTGAGCCCATTGTTGGGAAGGGACCGTCTCTATATGTTGCCGACTTGTGCTTCCCAAGCGCTTAGTACAGTGCTTTGCACACAGTAAGCGCTCGATAAATATGATTGAATGAATAAATGAATTAGAACCTATGGCCTTCTAACTCCACAGCATATGCTCTATCCAGTATGCCGAGGTACTCCTCTACCCCATCATTCATTCATTCATTCATTCAATCGTATTTATTGAGCGCTTACTCTGTGCAGAGCACTGTACTAAGCACTTGGGAAGTACAAGTTGGCAACATATAGAGACGGTCCCTACCCAACAACGATCTCACAGTCTGGAAGATTATCTAGAAGTCTAGGAACATTATCTATTCCAGTACTTAGAACAGTGCTTGGCACATAGTAAGTGTTTAACAAGTATTATCATTATTATTATTATTAAGGAAGGATGAAATAATAATGGTATTTGTTAAATGTTTACTATGTGCCAAACACTGTTCTAAGTACCAAAGCACCCTGAAAGCACCCTGGCCACCAGCTTGGGAATTCTGTGCTGTCCCCAAGTATTCGGAGGGCGGGACAGTCGGGGGATGACTGTCCTTGTGAGCCTTGGAGGGGGAGATTCCCAGCCGCTCCTTGGGAACCCCACAAGGCCAGATTGAATGTAGCCCCCGGCCCTGCCCTCTCCCATCTCCTTCCCACCTTGATTTACAATCCGACTGTGGGAAACAGTCTGACGGGTACATCGATCCAACTAATGGAAACAGAACTAGAAAAGATATCACCCACCCTTCCCCCTCCCACCACTTCCCACCCCCACGCTCCTCACCCCAGTGAAGACTCTGGAATCTGCTTTCCCCGCGTTCTGGATCGGAAACAAATTGAGAAAAGAATGTCCTAGATAAGGAGAGTGACCTTCAGAGGCTTGCCATTCTCCAGCCTGGGAAGAACAGAGCTCATTTATTCAGGAGGATGCAAGGTGCTTTATTTTCTTTAACTACAAAACTGGGGTAAATCAAGGCAAGTGTAGCTCTTTGCATGTCCAGGGTGAACTAAAGTTTAGAGCACAGGGCTGGAGACCTGGATTCTAATCCCAGTTTGCCTGCCATGTGACCTTGGGCAAGTCTGGGCCCACTTCTCTGGGCTTCTGTTTCCTCATGCTAAATGGGGATTCAATACTTGTCCTCCTTAGACTGCAAACCCCATGTGGGACAGGGACTGATCTGATTGTATCTATCCTAGAACTTAGCACAGTGCTTGGCATACAGTAAGTGCTTAACAAATGCTTCAATTATTATTGTTACTATTATTAATAATAATATTATCAAAATAAGTTATCTGATGGGCATTAGAAAACCCAGTGTCCACCAGGACAGATAAGGTATACTATCTCTTTCACCTTATAAATTATGAGGTGCCAGGACTCCAGAGCAAGGGAGGTGTTTGCTTTTTCATTCATTTAAAATGGTATTTGTTAAGTGTTTACTATGTGCCAAGCAGTGTGGCTCAATGGAAAGAGCACAGGTTTGGGAGTCAGAGGTTATGGGTTCAAATCCCGGCTCTGCCAATTGTCAGTTGTTTGACCTTGGGCAAGTCACATAGCTTCTCTGTGCCTCAGTTAGCTTATCCGTATAATGGGGATTAAGACTGTAAGCCCCACGTGGGACAAGCTGATCACCTTGTATCCTGAACAGTGCTTTGCACATAGTAAGCACTTAACAAATGTCATTATTATTATTATTAATAATAATGATGATGTTAGTATTTGTTAAGTGCTTACTATGTGTCAAACACTATTCTAAGTGCTGGGGTAGATATGCCATTGCGGTCAGGGATTGTCTCTCTGCCATGCTGTATTGCACTTTCCAAGCGCTTAGTACAGTGGTCTGCCCACAGTAAGCACTCAATAAATATGATTGAATGGATGAATACAAGCTAATCAGGTTGGACACAGTCCCTGTCCCACATGGGACTCACAGTCTTAATCCCCATTTTACAGATGAGGAAACTGAGGCAAAGAGAAGTGATGTGACTTGCTCAAGGTCACACAGCAGACAACTGGTGGAGCTGGGATTGGAACCCAGGTCCTTCTGACTCCTTGTTACACATAATAAATGTTTAACAAATACCATTAAAAAAGAAGAGCTAGTGGCGAGACAGACAAGATGACGGTACATTCATTCATCCATTCAATCGTATTTATTGAGCGCTTACTGTGTGCAGAGCACTGTACTAAGAGCTTGGGAAGTGAAGAGGAGTGGAGTATGATGGTTTTGCTTTTTGGTGGTATTTGCTAAACACTTACTGTGTGCCAGGCACTGAATTAAGCACTGGGGTAGATACAAGATACCTGGGTTGGACATAGTCCCTGTCCCACATAGGGCTCACAGTACTAATCCCCATTTTGTTGATCAGGTCATAGAGAAGTCAACTGACTTGCCCAAGGTCACACAGCAGACAAGTGGCAGAGCTGGGATTAGAACCCAGGTCCTTGGTCTCCCAAGTCTTCCTCTTTCAATTAGATCTGACAAGTAGAACGAGGGGAAGGAAGCAAAGTGAGAAGGTAGGGGAAAAGGCATAAAATTCGCAACTCTTGCCATCACGTTTGACCTTTTCCTCCCCCTCTCTGCCACAAAGGGAAGCAGTGCGGTCTAGTGGAAAGAGCATGGGCCTGGGAGCCAGAGGGCCTGGGTTCTAATCCTGGTTCTGTCACTCATCTGCTGTGTGACCTTGGGCAAGAAGTTACTTCACTTCTCTGGGCCTCAGTTTCCTCAACTGTAAAATGGGGATCCAGTACCTGTTCTCCCTCCGACTTAGACTGTGAGCCTGATTAACTTGTATCTACCCCAGGGTTTAGAACAGTGTTTGACACATTGAAAGTGCTTAGCAAATACCAAAAAAAAAAAAAAAAAAGGCTCAGTTGCTGCCTCGGAACAGTTAAAAAAGCCAAGCTTTAGCGCCTTGCCCTTGGGCCGTGACAAACCGTGGTTTCGAAGATTCTTTCCAAATGTTTTCCAAGGCTGATGTTTCTGTTACTCCCTTATGTGGAGGGAGGGGATGATCCTGACTGTTTATACTTGTTGCCCTCCTCTCTTTCCCTATCAGTCGCATTCCAACTGGTGCCCCTCAAGTACCTCATCTCTGGCCAAGGCCGAGTCTCAGCAGTGTTTTCTGTCTCTTCCTGAGGGCCCTGTGGCATTTCAAAATCCTTTGACTTTCAAGGAAGAAATGGAGTGTCTTGCACAGTGTCACAGGTGCATTGGAAACCTTTGACAGGCATTGATTTCCAAACATTCACGTTAAATGATAATTTGCTCAACGCAGTTCCCGCCTAAATGTTTGGAGAGTTTCTGTTGTACTCTCCCAAATGCTTAGTACAGTGCACTGCAAACAATAAGTGCTCAATAAATACAACTGAGAAGCATGGCTGAGTGGATAGAGCACAGGTCTGGGAGTCCGAAGGTCATGGGTTCTAATCCCCACTCTACCACTTGTCTGCTGTGTGATGTTGGGCAAGTCACTTTACTTCTCTGGGCCTCAGTTACCTCATGTGAAAATGGGGATTGAGACTGTGAGCCACACATGGGACAGGCACTGTGTCCATCCTGATTTGCTCACATCCACCCCAGCACTTAGTACAGTGCTTGCCACATAGAGCTTAACAAATACCATTATTATTATTATTAATAATAATAATTGATTGATTGATCCCCTGGCCATTCAACCCTCTTTATTGCAATAGGGAACACCTGTGTGACTAAGGATTTTATTAGCATTCTTGCTACATACTTCTCAAGCCAACCTGCACATGAGCATATACATATTTATACACATTTGTACATATGTACAAATGTATTTGTACATATTTACTATTCTATTTACTTTGTTAATGATGTGCATCTAGCTTTATTTCTATTTATTCTGATGACTTGACACCTGTCCACATGTTTTGATTTGTTGTCTGTCTCCCCCTTCTAGACTGTGAGCCCATTGTTGGGTAGGGACCGTCTCTATATGTTGCCAACTTGTACTTCCCAAGCGCTTAGTACAGTGCTCTGCCCACAGTAAGTGCTCAATAAATACGATTGAATGAATGAATGAATGAATGAATGAGTGCTTAGGATTATGCATTGCATCCAGTGGGATCTCAATAAACATGACTACTAAGCAGTGAGGTATATTGGAAAGAGCATGAGTCTGGGAGTCGGAGGACCTGGGTTCTAATCCTGGCTCCGCCACATACCTGTCGTGTGAACTTGGGCAAGTCACTTCACTTCTCTGGGTCTTATTTATCCTCATAAGCAAAATGGGCATTCATACTTAGACTGTGAGCCCAGTGTGGGACTTGATTATCTTGTAACTACCCTAGTGCTTAGTACAGTGTGTGACACACAGTAAGTGCTTAAAAAATACCACCATTATTTACGACTACTATTACCAGGTAAGAAAATCTGCTATACTGTGTGTGTTTCTTTTGTTTCTTTCTATTTCTAAGAAGTCTAGGACCAGGGTCAAAATCTTGTGGGATATTATTGCATTTTAGTGTTCCAGAACCAATTTTTTACTACTACTTGTACTTTATGGGCACTTAGTCCTAGCAGACAGGGACAGAAGAGATCTTAAAAGTCATTTAGTTCATCCCCCAGCATCCTAGACAAATGGATGTCAGTCTTGGGTGTGCTCAAACAATCAATCAGTGCTATTTATTAAGAACTTACCTCCCTTGAAGTTCTGCTCTGAATCTCGGTCAGAACTTTTAAAAGAGGATGCTCTTCCTTAGATTTAATCTAAATCCTTCCTATTGCAATTTATGAAATAGCTAATCAACTGTGAAGGTTTGACCATTTTTCCCAGTGTGTCCTAATAGAAAGAGCCCAGTCCTGAGAGTCACAGGATCTGGATTCTAATCCCTGCTTCGCCACTTGTCTGTGGTGTAACCTAAGGCAAATTACTTCACTTCTCTGTGCCTTAGTTCCTCATCTGTAAAATGGGGATGAGGACTGTGAGCCCCATGTGGGGCAGGGATTGTGTCCAATCCGATTAGCTCGTATCTACCCCAGTGCTTAGAACAGGGCTTGGCACAAAGTAAGTAAGCACTTAACAAATGCCATTAAGAAAAAAAGGCCTCTTCTGACTGCAAAAATAGTAACTCAGAAGTTGTGATGTGTCTACCCTCTATTCTATTTATTCTGATGACTTGACACCTGTCCTCATGTTTTGTTTTGTTGTCTGTCTCCCCCTTCTAGACTGTGAGCCTGTTGTTGGGTAAGGACCGTCTCTTTATGTCGCCAACTTGTACTTCCCAAGCACTTAGTACAGTGCTGTGCACACAGTAAGCGCTCAATAAATATGATTGATTGAATGAATGTAGCTACAATTGAGAAGCAGCGTGGCTCAGTGGAAAGAGCGTGGGCACCTCCCTTCTCTCCTTCTACTGCCCAGCCCGCAACCTCCGCTCCTCCACTGCTAATCTCCTCACTGTACCTCGTTCTCGCCTGTCCCGCCGTCGACCCCCGGCCCACGTCATCCCCCGGGCCTGGAATGCCCTCCCTCTGCCCCTCCGCCAAGCTAGCTCTCTTCCTCCCTTCAAGGCCCTGCTGAGAGCTCACCTCCTCCAGGAGGCCTTCCCAGACTGAGCCCCTTCCTTCCTCTCCCCCTCGTCCCCCTCTCCATCCCCCCATCTTACCTCCTTCCCTTCCCCATAGCACCTGTATATATGTATATATGGTTGTACATATTTATTACTCTATTTATTTATTTATTTATTTTACTTGTACATTTCTATCCTACTTTATTTTGTTGGTATGTTTGGTTCTGTTCTCTGTCTCCCCCTTTTAGACTGTGAGCCCACTGTTGGGTAGGGACTGTCTCTATGTGTTGCCAATTTGTACTTCCCAAGCGCTTAGTACAGTGCTCTGCACATAGTAAGCGCTCAATAAATACGATTGATTGATTGATTGATTGATTGATTGATTTGGAGTCCGAGGTCATGGGTTCAAATCCCAACTCCACCACATGTCAGCTGTGTGACTTTGGGCAAGTCACTTCACTTCTCTGTGCCTCAGTTCCCTCATCTGTAAAATGGGAATTAAGACTGTGAGCTCCCCATGGGACAACCTGATCACCTTGTAAACTCCCCAGCGCTTAGAACTGTGCTTTGCACATAGCAAGCACTTAATAAATGCCATCATTATTATTATTATTAATCGAGTGCTTAGAACAGTGCTTGGCACGTAGTAAGTGCTCAACAAGACCCTTATTATTATGGAAATCAGAGGCAGGTAGGGGAGACTAGACCACGAAAAGCCTGCTTCCAACAATAATAATAATAATTTCGGTACTTGCTAAGTACTTACTATGTGCCAAGCACTGTTCTGAGTGCTGGAGTAAATTCAAGTTAATCAGGTTGGACACACTATGATATATGACTTATAGATATATATTTAATGTGCCGAATGCCAAATGCCCATAGGTCGCAGATTCAAGTTCATAGATGACATGGAAGGGAGAAGGAGCTGGGGAAAGGAGGGCTTAATCCTGGAAGGCCTCTTGGAGGAGATGTGACCTTCGATGATGGGAAGAGTGGTGGTCTGGCATATATGGAGGGGGAGGGAGTTCCAGGTTAAGGGAAGGATGTGGTATAGTGGTCAGCGGTGAGATATTTGAGATCGGCATCCAGTGAGCAAGCTGGCGGCTAGAGGGATGGAGTGTGCGGGCTGGGCTGTGATAGGAGATTGGTGAGGTAAGGTAGGAGGGGGCAAGCTGATTGACTGCTTTTAAGCCTATTTATTGAGTACTTGTGCGTGCAAGGCACTGTGCTAAGCGCTTGGGAGAGTACAATATTACAACAAAACAGACACATTCCTGCCCACGACAAGCCCACAGTTGAGGAATAATTGTGGTGTTTGTTAAGCCCCCAAAAAGTATGATTGATTGATAGATTAATCAATTGAGTAGAAGAGAAAGAGGTCACCCTCAGGTGGTGAGGACCTGGTTCTACACAACAACGAGAATGTACTTTGGCCTCTGAAGCCACTTTTTTTTTTTTTGATGGCATTTATTAAGCGCTTACTATGTGCAAAGCACTGTTCTAAGCACTGGGGAGTTTACAAGGTGATCAGGTTGTCCCATGGGGGCTCACAGTCTTCATCCCCATTTTACAGATGAGGTAACTGAGGCACAGAGATGTTAAATGACTTGCCCAAAGTCACACAGCTGACAATTGGCAGAGCCGGGATTTGAACCCATTTGTACCCAGTCTAAGGAAAGCCCCCTTCTTGCTTAAGGGATTGGGAGGCAGGGAAAGTCAAAGCCCCCTCTGGGTGTCTTGACAACAAACAGTTAGCCATGGAAGCTATTAAGCACTTACTATGTGGGAAGCACTGTGCTAACATCTGAGGTTGATACAAAATCATTCATTCATTCATTCAATTGTATTTATTGAGCACTTACTGTGTGCGGAGCACTTTTCATTCAATCGTATTTATTGAGCGCTTTCTGTGTGCAGAGCACTGTACTAAGCGCTTGGGAAGTACAAATTGGCAACATATAGAGACGGTCCCTACCCAACAATGGGCTCACAGTCTAGAAGCGGGAGACAGACAACAAAACAAAAAGAGCCCCTTCCTCCCTCTCTCCCTTGTCCTCCTCTCCATCCCCCCCCATCTTACCTCCTTCCCTTCCCCACAGCACCTGTATATATGTATATATCTTTGTACATATTTATTACTCTATTTATTTATTTATTTTATTTGTACATATCTATTCTATTTATTTTATTTTGTTAGTACATTTGGTTTTGTTCTCTGTCTCCCCCTTTTAGATTGTGAGCCCACTGTTGGGTAGGGACTGTCTCTATATGTTGCCAATTTGTACTTCCCAAGTGCTTAGTACAGTGCTCTGTACATAGTAAGCGCTCAATAAATACGATTGATGATGATGATGATGATGTGGACAGGTGTCAAGTCATCAGAATAAATCATCAGGCCTGGCCCAGTCCCTGCCTCACAGGGGGCTCACAGAGCAAGAAGGAGGGAGAATAGGTGTCTCAGACCCATTTTCCAGATGAGGAATCCGAGGCACAAAGGTTGTCCAAGGTCACGTGGCTTAGTGGAAAGAGCACTGTCTTGGGAGTCAGAGGTCGTGGGTTCTAATCCTGGCTCCACCACTTGTCAGCTGTGTGACTTTGGGCAAGTCTCTTAACTTCTCTGTGCCTCAGTTACCTCATCTGTAAAAATGGGAATTGACTGTGAGCCCCACCTGGGATAACCTGATAACCTTATAAGAGAAGCAGCGTGGCTCAATGGAAAGCACATGGGCTTTGGAGTCAGAGGTCATGGGTTCAAATCCCAGCTCTGCCAATTATCAGCTGTGTGACCTTGGGCAAGTCGCGTGGCTCAGTGGAAAGAGCCCGGGCTTTGGAGTCAGACATCATGGGTTCAAATCCCAGCCCCACCAACTGTCAGCTGTGTGACTTTGGGTAAGTCACTTAACTTCTCTGTGTCTCAATTACCTCATCTGTAAAATGGGGATTGAAACTGTGAGGCCCCCCATGGGACAACCTGATCACCTTGTAAACTACCCAGCGCTTAGAACAGTGCTTTGCACATAGTAAGTGCTTAACAAATGCCATTATTATTATTATTATTATTATTATTAGAACAGTGCTTTACACATAGTAAGCACCTAACAAATGCCATTATTATTGTTATTATTGTTATTATTATTATTAGAACTGGGCTAGAAATCCCAGACTCCTGACTCTGGGTCCAGTGCTATTTCCACTAGGCCACACTGCCTTCAATTACTCAACAGGTCCCTCCTGAGTTGAGCTTCGTCCCAGAAACTGTGAAACAGAGAAGCAATGAGGCCTAGAGGATAGAACACGGGCCCGGGAGTCAGAAGACCTGAGTTCTAGTGACGGCTCTGTCACTTGTTCATTGGATGACCTTGGACAAGTCACTTCAGTTCTCTGGGCCTCAGTTCCCTCATTTGTAAAATGGAGATTAAGACTGTGAGCCCCACAGGTGGGGAACGACCTGTGTCCAACCTGATTAGCTTGGAGTATTCATTCATTCATTCATTCATTCAAGTATTTATTAGGTGCTTACTGTCTGAAGAACACCTCCATTCCCTGCTCACAATGACTCACAGTCTAGAGGAGCAGCATGGCTCAGTGGTTAGTGCACAGGCTTGGGAGTCAGAAGGTCATGGGTTCTAATTCTGGCTCCGCTGCTTATCTGCTGTGTGACTTTGAGCAAGTCACTTCTCATCATCATCATCAATCGTATTTATTGAGCGTTTACTGTGTGCAGAGCACTGTACTAAGCACTTGGGAAGTACAAGTTGGCAACATATAGAGACAGCCCCTACCCAACAGTGGGCTCACAGTCTAAGAGGGGGAGACAGAGAACAAAACCAAACATACTAACAAAATAAAATAAATAGAATAGATATGTACAAGTAAAATAAATAAATAAATAGAGTAACAAATATGTACAAAGATATATACATATATACAGGTGCTGTGGGGAAGGGAAGGAGGTAAGATGTGGGGGATGGAGAGGGGGACGAGGGGGAGAGGAAGGAAGGGGCTCAGTGTGGGAAGGCCTCCTGGAGGAGGTGAGCTCTCAGTAGGGCCTTGAAGAAGGAAGAGAGCTAGCTTGGCAGATGGGCAGAGGGAGGGCATTCCAGGCCCGGGGGATGACGTGGACCGGGGGTCGATGGCGGGACAGGCGAGAATGAGGTACGGTGAGGAGGTTAGCGGCGGCAGAGGAGAGGAGGGTGCGGGCTGGGCTGGAGAAGGAGAGAAGGGAGGTGAGGTAGGAGGGGGCGAGGTGATGGACAGCCTTGAAGCCCAGGGTGAGGAGTTTCTGCCTGATGCACGGATGATTGGTAGCCACTGGAGATTTTTGAGGAGGGGAGAGCGTTTCTGGACAAAGACAATCCGGGCAGCAGCATGAAGTATGGATTGAAGTGGGGAGAGACACGAGGATGGGAGATCAGAGAGAAGGCTGATGCAGTAGTCCTGACAGGATAGGATGAGAACTTGAATGAGAAGGGTAGCGGTATGGATGGAGAGGAAAGGGCGGATCTTGGCAATGTCGTGGAGCTGAGACCAGCAGGTTTTGGTGACGGCTTGGATTTGAGGGGTGAAAGAGAGAGCGGAGTCGAGGATGACACCAAGGTTGTGGGCTTGTGAGATGGGAAGGATGGTAGTGCCGTCGAGACGGGAAAGTCAGGGAGAGGGCAGGGTTTGGGAGGGAAGACAAGGAGTTCAGTCTTGGACATGTTGAGTTTTAAGTGGCGGGCAGACATCCAGATGGAGATGTCCTGAAGGCAGGAGGAGATGCGAGCCTGGAGAGAGGGGGAGACAGCAGGGGCAGAGATGTAGATCTGGGTGTCATCAGCGTAGAGATGATAGCTGAAGCCATGGGAGTGAATGAGGCCACCAAGGGAGTGCGTGTAGATCGAGAACAGAAGGGGACCAAGCACTGAACCTTTTCTGTGCCTCAGTTCCCTCATCTGTAAAATGGGCATTAAGACTGTAAGCGCCATGTGGGACAGGGACTGTTTCCAACTTTCATTCATTCATTCAATCGTATTTACTGAGCGCTTACTGTGTACAGAGCACTGTACTAAGAGCTTGGGAAGTACAAGTCGGCAACATATAGAGACGGTCCCTACCCAACAACGGGCTCACAGTCTAGAAGGGGGAGACAGACAACAAAACAAAACATGTGGTCAGGTGTCAAGTCATCAGATTTGCTTGTATTTACTCGTAGAGTGCCTGGCACACAGTAAGCGCTTAACAAATACCACAATTATTATTATTATTAGAAGGGGAGACAGACATCAACAGAAATGAATAAATGACAGATATGGACATAAGTGCTCTGGGGCTGGGAGGGGAGATGAATAAAGGGAGCAAGTCAGGGTGACGCAGAAGGGAGTGGAAGGACCCCAATGCTTACTCAGTCATTCATTCATTCATTCAATCATACTTATTGAGCACTTACTGTGTGCAGCACTCTACTAAGTGCTTGGGAAGTACAAGTTGGCAACATACAGTGATGGTCCCTTCCCAACAACGGGCTCACAGTCTAGAAGGGGGAGACAGACAACAAAACAAAACATGTAGACAGGTGTCAGTGCCTGGTGCATAGTAAGTGCTTAACAAATACCATTAAAAAAAAATACAAAAAACAAAGATTCTGGACACCCTGGGCTGAGTCTCAGGTGCCCAACCACCTGGTGTGGTTGACCTGTGGCACATCTCTGAGTCCAGTCCAACCCATGGCCTCTCACTCTCTGCCTGGTCCGTGTTCCTCGTTATTACCCTTATTATTATTATTATTATTATTATTATTATTATTATATTATTATTATTATTATTATCCTCACCATTGGCTTTAAGTCACTGAATCACATTTCATTCACTCATTCAATCACATTTATTGACCACTTACTGTATTCATTCAATCGTATTTATTGAGCGCTTACTGTGTGCAGAGCACTGTACTAAGTGCTTGGGAAGTACAAGTTGGCAACGTCTAGAGATGGTCCCTACCCAACAGCGGGCTCACAGTCTAGAAGGGGGAGACAGACAACAAAACAAAACATATTGACAAAATAAAATTAATAGAATAAATATGTACGAGTAAAATAGATAGAGTAATAAATCTGTACAAACATATATACATATATACAGGTGCTGTGGGGAGGGGAAGGAGGGGGAGAGGACGGAGGGGGCCACGAAGCCCAGTGGCCTCCCACGCCCAGGGGGAGGGACCGCGACCGACTGTATGCAGAGTACTGTACTAACCGCCTGGAAAGTACAATTCAGCAACAAATTTATTCATTCAATCATATTTATTGAGCACTTACCGTGTGCAGAGCACTGTACTAAGCACTTGGGAAGTACAAGAGAAGCAGCGTGGCTCAGTGGAAAGAGCACGGGCTTTGGAGTCAGAGGTCATGGGTTCGAATCCCGCTCCACCACATGTCTGCAGTGTGACCTTGGGCAAGTCACTTAACTTCTCGGAGCCTAACTTACCTCATCTGTAAAATGGGGATTAAGACTGTGAGCCTCACGTGGGACAACCTGATCACCTTGTAACCTCCCCAGTGCTAAGAACAGTGCTTTGCACATAGTAAGCGCTTAATAAATGCCATTAGTATTAGTATTAGTAGTACAAGTCGGCAACATATAGAGACGGTCCCTACCCAATAACGGGCTTACAGTCTAGAAGGGAGGAGACAGACATCAAAACAAGTAAACAGGCATCAATAGCACCAATATCAATAAATACAATTATAGATATATACACAATCATTAATAAAAATAAATAGAATTGCCCCTTCTTATCCCATCTCGTTCCTCTCCTACTCCAAGCCAGGCAAAAACTTCTCTCCTCTAATGCTAACTTTCTCCCTGTTCCTCGATGTCGTCCATCTCACTGCCAACTCCTTGCCCACATCCTGCCTCTTGCTTTGAATGCCCACCTTGCTCATAGCTAAGGGACAATCACTCTCCCACCCTTCAAAGCTTTATTGAGGGCACACCTCCTCCCAGAGGGCTTCCTGGAATCAGCCCTCCTTTCCTCTTCTCCCACTCCCTTCTGCTTCACCCTGACTTGTTCCTTTATTCAACTGCCCTCCCAACCCTACAGCACTTAAGTCCATATCTGGAGAAGCAGCGTGGCTCAGTGGAAAGAGCCCGGGCTTTGGAGTCAGAGGTCATAGGTTCAAATCCCCACTCTGCCAACTGTCAGCTGTGTGACTCTGGGCAAGTCGCTTAACTTCTCTGTGCCTCAGTTACCTCATCTGTAAAATGTGGATTAAAACTGTGAGGCCCGCGTGGGACAACCTGATCACCTTGTAACCTCCCTAGCGCTTAGAACAGTGCTTTACATAGAGAAGCGCTTAACAAATACCATTATTATTATCTGTCATTTTATTTATTTCTGTTAATGTCTGTCTCCCCCTCTAGCCTGTAAGCTCGCTGTAGGCAGGGAATGTGTCTGTTCATTGTTCTACTGTCCTCCCCCAAGTGCTTATTACAGTGCTCTGCACATGGTAAGTGCTCAATAAATGCGATTGAGTGACTCCCCGTGGCCCCATGGGGCCAGGCCCAGCTTGCTCTCTGGGGAAGGAGGCAGCTCATTTTCCTTTCCATCTAGAGTCCTCTGAAAGAGCCCGGGCTTGGGAGTCAGAGGTCGTGGGTTCAAATCCCAGCTCCTCCAATTGTCAGCTGTGTGACTTTGGGTAAGTCACTTCACTTCTCTGGGCCTCAGTTCCCTCATCTGTAAAATGGGGATGAAGACTCTGCACGCCCCGTGGGACAACCTGATCACCTTGTATCCTCCCCAGCTTAGAACAGTGCTTTGCACATAGTAAGTGCTTAACAAATGTCATCATTATTATTATTTTTCTGGTTTTCTCCAGAGGCCAAAGCAGGAGGACAAAAGGGGTCAGGGAGTTTGGGGGGTGTCGGTGTGAAGGGTGATGAGAAAAAGTGTTGAGAGAAGCAGTGTGGCTCGGTGGAAAGAGCACGGGCTAGGGAGTCAGAGGTCATGGGTTCAAATCCCAGCTCCACTACTTTGGGCAAGTCACTTAACTTCTCTGGGGCTCAGTTACCTCATCTGGAAAATGGGGATGAAGACTGCGAGCCCCATGTGGTACAACCTGATTACCTTGAATTCCTCCCCACCCCCCAGCACTTAGAACAGTGCTTGGCACATAGTAAGCACTTATCAAATACCATCATTATTATTTATTATCATGTCTACTCTATGATTGCTGTACGTCTCCCACCCTGTGGACTGTGAGCTTGTTGTGGGAAGGGATTGTCCCTCTTTATTGCTGCATTGTAGTTTCCCAAGTGCTTAGTACAGTGCTCTGCACTCAGTAAGTGTTCAATAAATACGACTCTCTGATTGACTGACTGAATGAATACTTAGAGAAGTGGAGAAGCAGCGTGGCTCAGTGGAAAGAGCCCGGGCTTTGGAGTCAGAGGTCATGGGTTCAAATCCTGGCTCCGCCAACTGTCAGCTGTGTGACTTTGGGCAAGTCACTTAACTTCTCTAAGACCTCAGTTACCTCATCTGGAAAATGGGGATTAAAACTGTGAGCCCCCGCCGTGGGACAAGGCCCTACTGAGAGCTCACCTCCTCCAGGAGGCCTTCCCATACTGAGCCCCTTCCTTCCTCTCCCCCTCGCCCCCTCTTCATCCCCCACATCTTACGTCCTTCCCTTCCCCACAGCACCTGTATATATGTATATATGTTTGTACATTACTCTATTTTACTTGTACATATCTATTCTATTTATTTTATTTTGTTAGTATGTTTGGTTTTGTTCTCTGTCTCCCCCTTTTAGACTGTGAGCCCACTGTTGGGTAGGGACTGTCTCTATATGTTGCCAATTTGTACTTCCCAAGCGCTTACTACAGTGCTCTGCACACAGTAAGCGCTCAATAAATACGATTGATGATGATGATGATGATGACGACAACCTGATCACCTTGTAACCTCCCCAGCGCTTAGAACAGTGCTTTGCACATAGTAAGCGCTTAACAAATGCCGTTATTATTAATACAAATGCCTGGAGCAGGTGAGGACTTAGTCTTGCCACCAGATGGCAGCAAAACCCTTCTGCAAGTCTCCATTCACCCCGACGGCCGGGAGATAATAATGATGGGTTTTGTTAAACGCTTACTCTGTGCCAAGCACTATTCTAAGCGCTGGGGAAGATACCAGGTGATCAGGTTGCCCCAAGTGGGGCTCACAGTCTTCATCCCCATATTACAGATGAGGTCACTGAGGCTCGGAGAAGTCAAGGGACTTGCCCAAAGTCACACAGCTGACAAGTGGCAGAGCGGGATTAGCACCCATGACTTCTGGCTCCCAAGCCCGGCCTCTTTCCACTATGCAAAATAAGCAGTCTGACTTGCTAATAATAATAACAACTGTGGTATTTGTTAAGCGCTTACTATGTGCCAGGCGCTGTACTAAGCCGCTGGGGTGGACCAACTTGTACTTCCCAAGCGCTTAGTACGGTGCTCTGCACACAGTAAGCGCTCAATAAATACGATTGAGTGAATGAATACAAGAGAAGCAGCATGGCTCAGTGGAAAGAGCATGGGTTTTGGAGTCAGAGATCATGGGTTCAAATCCAGGCTCTGCCGTTTGTCAGCTGTGTGACTTTGGACAAGTCAGTGAGCCCACTGTTGGGTAGGGACTGTCTCTATATGTTGCCAAGTTGTACTTCCCAAGCGCTTAGCACAGTGCTCTGCACACAGTAAGTGCTCAATAAATACGATTGAATGATTGATTTAACTTCTCTGGCCCTCAGTTACCTCATCTGTAAAATGGGGATTAAGACTGTGAGCCCCACGTGGGACAACCTGATCACCTTGTAAACTCCCCAGGGCTTAGAACAGTGCTTTGCATATAGTAAGCGCTTAACAAATGCCATCATTATTATTATTATACAAGAAAATCGGGTTGGACAAAATCCCTGTCCTACAGGGAGCTCACAGTTTTCATCCCCATTTTACAGATGAGGTAACTGAGGTCCAGAGAAGTGAAGTGACTTGCCCAAGATCACACAGCAGACAAATGGCGGACCTGGGATTAGAACCCATGATCTTCCGACTCCCAGGCCTGTGCTCTACTCAATAGGCCATGTTCCTGGCCATGGTCTCCCTGCCACACCCCATCAATCCATCAGTCAATCAGTCATATTGATTGAGTACTACTGTGTGCAGAACACTGTACTAAGGGCTTGAGAGAGTATAATATAATGGAGTTGATAGACATATTCCATGTTCCGTGTTCCATGGTAGACATGTCTATTGGTAGACACGAGCACGTTACTCCCCTCCTCGAAAATCTCCAGTGGCTGCCTGTCAACCTACGAATCAAGCAAAAACTCCTCACCCTGGGCTTCAAGGCTGTCCATCCCCTCGCCCCCTCCTACCTCACCTCCCTTCTCTCCTTCTCCAGCCCAGCTCGCACCCTCCGCTCCTCTGCCGCTAATCTCCTCACCGTGCCTCGTTCTCACCTGTCCCTCCATCGACCCCCGGCCCACATCATCCCCTGGGCCTGGAATTCCCTCCCTCTGCACATCCACCAAACTAGCTCTCTTTCTCCCTTCAAAGCCCTACTGAGAGCTCACCTCTGCCAGGAGGCCTTTCCAGACTGAGCCCCCTTTTTCCTCTCCTCCTCCCCAACCGCGCTTCCCACCCTACCTCCTTCCTCTCTCCACAGCACTTGTATATATTTGTACAGATTTATTACTATTTATTTTACTTGTACATATTTACTATTCTATTTATTTTGCTAATGGATGTGCATATAGCTATTATTCTATTTGTTCTGACGATTTTGACACCTGTCTACATATTTTGTTTTGTTGTCTGTCTCCCTCTTCTAGACTGTGAGCCCGTTGTTGGATAGGGACCATCTCTATATGTTGATGATTTGTACTTCCCAAGCGCTTAGAACAGTGCTCTGTATACAGTAAGCGCTCAATAAATATGATTGAATGAATGAATGAATGTCCTCTGCCCACCTCATGGATCTGGGTTTCCCCCTCCCCTCTCTCTCCTGCACCTGAGGGGGCTGGAGGGGCAGGAAAGGGATGGGGGCGGATGGGGACTGTGCTGTTCAGCATCGCAGCCCCCGACTATTAGTCTCTGACACTTTCCTTGTCCCCCAGGAGGGCTGAGTGGGAGCAGTGGAGTGAGAGAGGAGGGGAGGGTTACGAGGTGCTGTGGTGGTGGAGAAGCAGTGTGGCTCAGTGGAAAGAGCCCGGGCTTGGGAGGCAGAGGTCATGGGTTCAAATCCCGGCTCCGCTAATTGTCAGCTGTGTGACTTTGGGCAAGTCACTTAACTTCTCTGTGCCTCAGTTACCTCAGTTGTAAAATGAGGATGAAGACTCTGAGCCCCCCCGGAACAACCTGATCACCTTGTAATCTCCCCAGTGCTTAGAACAGTGCTTGGCACATAGTAAGCGCTTAATAAATGTCATTATCATCATCATCAGTGTGGCCCAGTGGCTAGAGCACGGGCCTGGAAGTTAGCAGGACCTGGGTTCTAATCCCAGCTCCATCACATGTCTTCTGTGTGACCTCGGCCAAATCACTTTACTTCTCTGGACCTCCGATGCCTCCTCGGAAAATGGGAATTAAGAGCGTGAGCCCCATGTGGAACAGTGACTGTGTCCAATCTGATTAACTTGTATCTACCTCAGTGCTTAGAACAGTGCTTAGCATATTCATTCAATCATATTTATTGAATGCTTACTGTGCGCACTGTACTAAGTGCTTGGTTAAGAAGCAGCACGGCTCAGTGAAAAGAGCATGGGCTTTGGAGTCAGTGGTCATGGGTTCAAATCCCAACTCTGCCAAATAATAATAATAATAATGATAATGGCATTTATTAAGCGCTTACTATGTGCAAAGCACTGTTCTAAGCGCTGGGGAGGGTACACGGGGGGTACACGGGAGGCTCACAGTCTTCATCCCCATTTTACAGATGAGGAAAATGGGGCCCAGAGAAGTTAAGTGACTTGCCCAAAGTCACACAGCTGACAAGTGGCAGAGCCGGGATTCGAACCCATGACCCCTGACTTCAAAGCCCGGGCTCTTTCCACTGAGCCACGCTGCTTCTCAAATGCCAAATGTCAGCTGTGTGACTTTCGGCAAGTCAGTTAACTTCTCTGGGCCTCAATTACCTCATCTGTAAAATGGGGATTAAGACTGTGAGCACCCCCATGGGACAACCTGATCACCTCGTAAACTCCCCAGTGCTTAGAAGTGTGCTTAATAAATGCCATTATCATTATTATTAATAAGTGCCATCATTTTTTTTTTTATTTGGTAGTGGTGGTAGTGGTCTCACCCGGCCTTGGAGGGAAGAAGCCAGAGCCCACCTCCACAGGAGCAAGAACGTTCAGCCCATCACCAGGGAAATGGCTTTGCTGATGGTGCCAGGGGTGGACCAGTGGTTTCCATGGGCCAGAGCACCAAACGGCACCTCTCCATCCTCCACCCCCAACCCCGCGGGGCCCCAACCCCACTCTGGCCCGGAGATAAGTGCAGAGTAGAAGGAATCCAACCAGGGTTTGACCCTGAAATTCGAGAATGACTCATCGCCCGTCTGAGCTGACTGGAAGGAAGCGTGCCTCATGGAAACCACGGTGGTCAGGCCGCTCAGAACAGGCTTCAGCTTCATGCCCCATCTTCCAGGCTGGAAACCCCTTGTGATCAAGGTATCTGTCTGTTCTATTCTTCTATTGTGCTCTCCTAATAATAATAATAATATTTCTGGTATTTGTTAAGCACTTATTGTGTGCCAGGCACTGTACTAAGCACTGGGGTGGATACAAGCAAATTAGGTTGGACACAGTCCCTGTCCCTCGTAGGGCTCACAGTCTTAATACCCATTTCACACATGAGGAAACTGAGGCACAGAGAAATGAAGTGACTTGCCCAAGTTCACACAGCAGGCAAGTGGCGGAGCTGGGACTGGAATCCACAACCTTCTGACATTCAGGTTTGTGCTCTATCTGTTGGGCCATGCTAGTTAGCACTGCTCTGCACACAGTCAGCGCTCAGTAAATACAATTGAATTAACGAATGATTGATGGTGATGATGAGGATGATGATGACCACGACAACAATAATAGCAACAAGAATTATAATAATATTTATTAAGCACTTTCTATGTGTCATGCACTGTGCTAAACACTGGGATAGATACTAGATAATCAGGTCAGACAGTCTGAGGGAAGAAAAACAGGTACTGAATCCCCATTTTAAAGATGGGGAAACTGAGACCTAGAGAATTGATCAATCAAAGGCATTTATTGGGTGTTTATTGTGGGCAGGGCACTGTACTATTATTTATTTATTACTATTTATTTATTTATTTTCCTTGTACATATTTATTCTATTTATTTTATTTGGTTTATATGTTTTGTTTTGTTGTCTGCCTCCCCCTTCTGGACTGTGAGCCCGCTGTTGGGTAGGGACCGTCTCTGTATGTTGCAAACTTGTACTTCCCAAGTGCTTACTACAGTGCTCTGCACACAGTAAGCGCTCAATACATACGATTGAATGAATGAATGAATACTAAGCAATTGGAAGAGTAATAATAATGTTGGTATTTGGTAGCACTTACTGTGTGCCATGCACTGTTCTAAGTGCTGGGGGAGATACGAGGTAATCAGGTTGTCCCACTTGGGGCTCACAGTCTTAATCCCCATTTTACAGATGAGGTCACTGAGGCACAGAGAAGTTAAATGACTTGCCCAAAGTCACACAGCTGACACATGACGGAGCTGGGATTAGAAGCCATGACCTCTGACTCCCAAGCCCGGGCTCTTGCCACTAAGCCATGCTGCTTCTCAAGACCACAGAGTTGGTAGACACATCCCCTGACTAGAATGAACTTAAAGCCAAGAGGATAAGCTTACAGTTGAGAGGCAGAGAGAAGTTGTGGAGTTTTTTTTCGTTCTTTTTGGTGGCATTTGTTAAGCGCTTACTATGTGTCCAGCAATGCTGTAAGATCTGGGGTAGGTACAAATGAACTAGGTTGGTCACAGACACTAGTCCCACACCGGGCTGTTTTGGTACAGTGCTTAGTAATAATGATGGTATTTGTTAAGTGCTTACTAAATAATAATAATAATAATGATGGCATTTATTAAGTGCTTACTATGTGCAAGGCACTTCTCTAAGCGCTGCAGAGGTTACAAGGTGATCAGGCTGTCCCACGGGAGGCTCACGGTCTTCATCCCCATTTTATAGATGAGGGAACTGAAGCCCAGAGAAGTGAAGCCCAGAAATTGTGATGCCAATTTGTACTTCCCAAGCGCTTAGTACAGTGCTCTGCACATAGTAAGCGCTCAATAAATACGATTGATTGATTGATTGATTGAAGTGACTTGCCCAAAGTCACACAGCTGACAACTGGCGGAGCAGGGATTTGAACCTATGACCTCTGACTCCAAAGCCCATGCTCTTTCCACTGAGACATGCTGCTTCTAAGCACTGTTCTAAGTGCATAGTATAATGCTCTGCACACAGTAAGCCCTCAGTAAATATGATTGAATGAGTCTAAGTAGGAGAGAAAACAGGTATTGAATCTCCATTTTACAGTTGAGGAAACTGAGGCCCAGAAATGTTCAGTGACTAGCCCAAGGTCACACAGCCGGCAAGCGGAGGAGCCGGGATTAGAACCCAGATCCTCTGACTTTCAGGCTCTTGCTCTTTCCATTAGGTCACGCTGCTTCCAAGATCACACAGCAGGCGAGTGGCAGATTGGGACCTTAAACACCCTTTCCCCTCCACTATCAATCCATCAATCAATGGTATTAATTGAGCCCTTACTGTGTGCAGAGAACTGTACTAAGCACTTGGGAGAGTCCAGTACCACAGAGGTGGTAGATGCCTTCATTGTCTCCCATTCAGCTTATTCATTCATTCATTCAATCGTATTTATTGAGCGCTTACTGTGTGCAAAGCACTGTGGTGACTCCATTGGGCAAGTAGCGGATAGCATAGCCTTGTGACGAGACTCAGGTGTGTGGGGGGAGATGCAGACCTGAGGCGGGGGTTCAGCCCAGGGTCCGGACAGACGGACGGGAGGATGGGGCAGTGTGGGCCCAGAGCCTCCTGGGGTCACAAAGCCTTGGCTCCACTCCCAGTGGCATGGAGAGATTTGATTTCAGCCCAGTGAAAGGGGAAGCATTTGAATGTTTTTTTGTTGAGCTAGAGACTGTCAGAACCATTTGACTCATTTCCTGGTTCATGAGCTTTTAGTCTGCTCCCCCCCCCCCCCCCCCCCCCCCCCCCGCACCAACCTAATCATAAGAGTGGAATCTCAATGACTCACTATTCTAGGCTAAGTAGACTTCTTCCCCTCCCTCCTTCCCTCCCTCCATTCTTTTTTCCCTCCCTCCCTCCCTCCATCCCTCTCTCCCTCTATCCTTCCCTCCATCTCCATCTTCCTCTCTCCATCCTTTACCTCCCTTACTTCCCTCTCCATCCTTCTTCCCCCTTCCTCCTTCCTTCACGCTCACATCCTTTCCCTCCCTGTTTTCCTCCATCCCTCCTTTTCCTCCTTCTCTCCATCCTTTCCCTCCGTTTTCCTCCATCCCTCATTTTCCTCCTTCCCTCCATCCTTTCCTCCCTCCCTAATTTTCTCCCTCCTCCCTCCCTCCTTCATGCTCTCCATCCTTTCCCTCCCTCTTTTCCTCCTTCCCTCCTTTTCCTTCCTCCCTCCCTCCTTCCCCCTCTCCATCCTTCTGCTCCTCCCCTTCTCTCCCTTCTTCTGTTCCACCCCTTCTCTCCCTTCTTCCCTCCCTCCCTCCCTCACTCCTTCCCACTCTTCAACCTTCTTTTCCTCCCTCCCTACTTTGCTTCCCTCTCCTCCCCCGCCTTCCCTCCATCTCTTGTCTCTCTCCATTCCTCCTTCTTCCTCCCTCCCTCTCTCCTATTTCTATCCCCCCTCCCCCTGACAGAGTGTGGTAGAGGGCTTGCCTGTGGCAGGGGAAAGGACACTCAGTGGCTCTTTCTATGGGCAACCTTCCACCAACCAATCAGAACCCAGTTTAAGGCTCTGGAGGCCATTTATATTGAGGCAGGAAATCATTTTCTCCAGGTTTGAAGGTGGATGTGAGGGTGGGAGTGGAGAGACACATTTACTGAGCACCAACTTGGTTTGGAATACTGTACCCTAGTACAGTGGGAAGTAAAGTGGGAGAAGCAGCATGGCTTAGTGGAATGAGCCCGGGTTTAGGAGTCAGAGGTCATGGGTTCTAATCCCAGATCCGTCACTTGTCAGCTGTGTGACTTTGGGCAAGTCACTTAACTTATCTGTGCGTCAGTTACCTCATCTGTAAAATGGGAATTGAGAATGTGAGTCCCACATGGGACAACCTGAAAACTTTGTATCTACCCCAGCACTTAGAACAGTAAGTGCTTAACAAATACTGCTATTGTTATTATTATTATTACAGGACCATAAAGTGACATGTTTCCTGCCCACATGGAGCTTACCCTCTAAAAGGGGAGGTAAACAGAAATGTGTACTACCCTGTCAAGATGAATAAGTTAAGTAGGACTCTATGCATAAGCATTAGGAAGAGTGTAAATAATAATCCTGTCATCTGTAAAGTGTTTTTACTATGTGCCAGGCGCTGTGCTAGACGGTGGGGTGGATACAAGCAAATCAGGTTGGATACAGTCCCTGTGCCACCTTGGGCTCACAGTCTTAATCCCCATTGTACAGATGAGGTAACTGAGGCCCAAAGAAGTGAAGTGACTTGCCCAAGGTCACACAGCGGACAAGTGGGCAAGCTGGGATTAGAACCCATGATCTTTTGACTTCCAGGATCAAACTCTATCGACTAGGCTGCTTTTCCAAGGGATGATATGGCCAGGAGTGGGGTTGGAGGACATACAGTTGT